>NC_134826.1:122500892-122819226 GCF_004210375.1 Tachypleus tridentatus | reverse complement strand
GTACGGAATTGAAACCAAGACACTCTGATGTTAAGTATATAAAAATAGTAGTTGTACGGAATTGAAACCAAGACACTCTGATGTTAAGTATATAAAAATAGTAGTTGTACGGAATTGAAACCAAGACACTCTGATGTTAAGTATATAAAAATAGTAGTTGTACAGAATTGAAACCAAGACACTCTGATGTTAAGTATATAAAAATAGTAGTTGTACGGAATTGAAACCAAGACACTCTGATGTTAAGTATATAAAAATAGTAGTTGTACGGAATTGAAACCAAGACACTCTGATGTTAAGTATATAAAAATAGTAGTTGTACGGAATTGAAACCAAGACACTCTGATGTTAAGTATATAAAAATAGTAGTTGTACGGAATTGAAACCAAGACACTCTGATGTTAAGTATATAAAAATAGTAGTTGTACAGAATTGAAACCAAGACACTCTGATGTTAAGTATATAAAAATAGTAGTTGTACAGAATTGAAACCAAGACACTCTGATGTTAAGTATATAAAAATAGTAGTTGTACGGAATTGAAACCAAGACACTCTGATGTTAAGTATATAAAATAGTAGTTGTACAGAATTGAAACCAAGACACTCTGATGTTAAGTATATAAAAATAGTAGTTGTACGGAATTGAAACCAAGACACTCTGATGTTAAGTATATAAAAATAGTAGTTGTACGGAATTGAAACCAAGACACTCTGATGTTAAGTATATAAAAATAGTAGTTGTACGGAATTGAAACCAAGACACTCTGATGTTAAGTATATAAAAATAGTAGTTGTACGGAATTGAAATTGTTGCTCATTATTTTTTTAATAAATAGGTATAAGTAGAAAATCTCTGATATATTTCGTTGCATCTTATGTTAGATTTACAAAAAAATTGTCATTTTGGTTATTTATGTGTAAATTATAACATGGTTCACGCTCATTTATATCTTCGGTATATAAATGTTTTCGTTGTGTAATATTCTGTAAAAATATAGCTAATGAGTTCAATAGACGCATTAATTGTGTCAACAAACCACACGTTTCGACATGAAAGTGGATCTGATATATCTATATATATATGTATGTGTTTGTGTGTAAAAAAATATGCGTCCTGGTCACTGTATGAATATATAGCCTCGTTTGTGAAACTTGAAACTAACAAAACAGATTCCATAACGCATGTCCACTTTTAAACACGCTGAAAATTAAAAAAAAAAAAAAAGAATCTTTCTTTTTTGCTGGCTTAAATCACTGGATTATAATTTATGCTTTTATATTTAGCGTAGATTAAGTTTGAACTGTTTTGACTGTATGTGTACCTTGTTTAAACGCTTGTTTTTAAACCATGGTCCCCAGATGACCCGTAGGCCAAGGAGAAATGACTTCCTTCCCTTCTGACCTCTGACCGCCTGAGTCACGGGGTTCTCGTGTTACGTGTTGTCCTGAGCCAAGATCTAGAGGGGGTTGGAGGGTGGGAGAAAATAGTTTTGAGCTCCTTGGCATCGGGCCCTCTTGTCTATAACAGTGTGTATATGTCGTATTGGTTCAAGAGCCAAATACTCGTTGGCGCCGCCTTTAACAACTTATCTTATATACTTCTTGCTGACAACTTCAAAAAAGTCTCTATTTTGAAAAAAAAACAACTAAAAGGTTCAATATAGGACCGAAGTGAGTGTTTTCAATAAAATACCGTCCAAGACTAGAACGTTTAGTACTGTTGTTTGTGCTTTATTATTTAATAAACGTAATATTAAGCCTAACGAATGAATTTGGCTGTTTCGTTAAATAAAACTTTCCATGAGGTTGCAGTTGAATTAAATGTTTGTTTTGGTTTTTATATCTTCAATGTATATTGACCAATTGTGAAATAGCGTGTTAAAATACTCAGCGATAATAGTTAAATGCCCTATTTTATCAGGAAATATATTATGTGGGAATAAATAAAAAATAATTAAAATTCTTTACATTATAAAATATAGAAACCCATAGATAAGACAGAATGTAATCAACCAAATAATAGATCAAAATATCGTGTAGCAAATATAGAAAATAATAACAAATAAAACCTAACCCAGTACGTTATTAAAGCTCAAAGCTACACAATGGGTCATCTTCCCTCTGCCGATCGCATGTATCAAACTCCATATTTTAACGTTTTCAGACCTCATTCTTGTCATTGAGCCACCGGGAAGGCTAATTTTGAACTTTGTTTGTTTTGAATCGTGTAATTAACTAAAATTTTGACAAAAGACAGCAAGAGATATGTAAAATTATATATATAAAGTTTTTAAAATGACAGAAAACATACAGTTCTAAGATTTTTAGAGCTTTTTCTTTCGATGTTACTTGAAACTTTTTCGGGAGGAGGTACGTTTTTCTCCTATTTCAAGTATTTAAATAAAACGACTGGAAGTACTGGTGGACACGAACTGAAGATTATCATAAGTATCCGGCTTTATATTGTTTCCTATTATATAAGCTTTTGTTTAAGATGCTACAAGATTTTTGTTTCATTTCCAGAAAATATTGGATTTATGGTTCAGGTTGATGAAAATTAACAACCAGTCATATATCCAGCAAGTTCAAATATCGTTTTAAACCTGTATTACTTGAAGCGCTTTATTTCATTGTCTTTATTTTTAATGTTTGTGTGAATTACAAATATTTGTAATACGTAAGAGAAAATATGTTTTTATAAGCTATAGTTTCAGGGGGTCCTCCTTGTATGTTAATGTGTGTTTGGCTTCACTGTGTATATCATAATATCGTTGTTTCTGGAGAGGAAGAGGTTCTGATATTGGACAATTGTAAGTAATACATCGGAAACTTTACCATCTTAAAGTGTTGATTGATTTAGTAAAAATCATCAGTGTTCTCATTCTGTTTAAGTTGAATACCATATATTGTGGCAAAGTTGTTCAACTAAACATAGGAAGAAATCGAAAAATAATATACTTTGTTACATTTTTATGTGCTGTTTACGATGATACATGTTCTACGTAAATACATTTCTGTGTGATATTTATGAAATGAAGAATACTCCTTGCTGTGATGTCTCTATTACAACTTTGGGTTACAACTGACAAATTAATGTTTGTGACCTTAATATTTTTAACATATTAAAAGTTTACTTGAGCATAAAACCAAATGTTTTCCACCGTTTTATCGCGTGTATTTTATGTTTAAATAATTCTATTTTCCCTTTGGTTTTTCAAAAGCGTACTTCTTTGTTTTCTTGTGTATTTAGAAAAGTAAAATACATCATGTATTGTAACTCATTAAATAAAAACTCATTTTACAGTAAATGAATATTTTATTTGAAGTTTTGCTGTTAGTATTTTTTTTTTTTATTATTATTCATGAATAGTTTAGTGAAAGCTTATGTCTTCTCCAACCGTCGATGGTGAACATGCTCGTGCGGAAGACATTTTGAATTGCACGAGCTTTGTATAACTGTATAGTAGTATTTTAGTAGCATATATTTTGCTGCGGGATGTCCGAGAAAATTTCTCTAGCCCCGACCCTTCATTGGCCCCGACGGGGAGGTCCTGTTAGGTCGAACGCGCCTTCTCGAGAGCGAATACAGCCAGGTTTTATCCGTCCCGCGCCTTACATCAGCCCCGAGCATCGCATGGCGGTCGCAGACACCATTGGAAAGCGCAGTATAGCGAAACATGTATGAACACTGACTCGAGCCTAGCTTCTCTTTTTGAGACCATGAAACTTCGCAAACACGAACAGTCTGGCAACATGTTGACTGTCAGGACATCCCATGCAGCTGCCAACTCAACCCGAATTGTAACAATCAGGTCTAGAAAGGACTGTAGGAATATCAGCAGGGGGGCACAACGAGGGGCTTGTCACGTTCTTCTAGTTTCTTTTTTCTCTTCCCTTCTTTCCCGTATAAGTACGTTAAGAAGTTGCTGTACGTGCTAGGCGTACCATATTTGTATATTTCAGACCTATCGAACATATGTAAGTTGTGCCATGCTAAACAGAGGGTCCTGTATTTATTTGCAAAGGGATAATTTTTATTGTGTAAATACACTACTGAACCTTATCAAAGCGTAATAAAGTATCTGTGATATAATTCTGAATTTCTGTATGTATCAGACTCTCGTATTTGCTAAGATAGTCTTTATTGTGTAAATACACTACTCAATCGAGCCAAAGTGTAATGAAATATGAAGGAAATAATTTTGCATTTCCCTAGAAGCGATAATGATTTTTAAGTCGTGAAAAGCTAGCTAGTTTGTTCTGAACAGGCTTGCTCTGCCATACGACCTGGCTGTGGTATCTCTGTTTAATAACGTTGGCTGTTTAAAAGTTGAAACTTCACAGTTGTACTACAATTTCTTTTCTGTATTTACGTGTATTATATATTACGTAGAGTAAATGATTTACATCAGCATACTGTTCTTGAAACTCGTTAGAATAAAGAAATGTAGATGTATTTTAAATGTGATTTTTATCTGTGTCTTTGGTTGTTTTGGAGCAGAACCACATTGGGCTAACTGCTGTGTCATCCGCGAGGAATCGAATCCTGAAGTTTAGCGTTTTAAGTTCGAAAACTTACCTCTGATCCACTGGGGGACGTTTTTATACGTGACAACCGTACAGTTGTAATCGAAAAATTTTGCTCCTTTATAGGGACTATCCAAAATTTACTTTCTTGATAAGCTGTTCTTGTGACAACTTTTATCTATTATTATTACTTGATGAATACGTTTTGATAAAATACAAAGGCCACGTGGATTAAATCATTTGATATATATGGAGTCACATAACTAGGGTTAATAAAACTTTGTTCTTGTTCAAGAGACTTGCAGTGAAGGTTTAAGGTACGAAATAAGCTTAGATATAACCAGGGTTAATAAAACTTTGTTCTTGTTCAGGAGACTTGTGGTGAAGGGTTAAGATACAGAATGAGGTTAGATATGAACAATGTGTATAGAACTGTTATTATTCAAGTGAGAAAGGTTACAGAATTAGATTATGTATGGGTTGTGGTGTGGTGGTGAAGTGTTACAGAAGAGATTCCAAAATTGTTTAACTTGGGCAGCTTCGCAATACGAGAGACACCTGGCTACGCACTCCACCTATTAGTTTATTGAAATTACAAAAAATAAAAAACATTCGGAGGCATCTTACTTTCATTGCAATTTGTTCTATGGGGAAGGGAAGTTTGGTTTGTTTTTAATTTCGCGCAAAGCCACAGGCTATCTGTGCTAGTCGCCCCTAATTTAGCAGTGTAAGACTGGAGGGAAGGCAGCTAGTCATCACCACCCACCACCAACTCTTGGACTACTCTTTCATCAACGAATATTGGAATTGATCGCCGCGTTATGACGCCCCCACGGCTGAAAGGGCGAGCTTGTTTGGTGCGACGGGGATTCGAACCCGCGACCCTCGGATTTCGAGTCGAGTGCCTTAATCAACTGGCCATGCCGGGCCGGGAAGGGAAAAATCTAAAGCATATGCAGAGTTCTGTATTCGTATTTGTTGCAATGAATGTAATCGATGCTGAAAGTTATTGTGTTTTTCTGTATCACAAACGTAAAGCTGTTTTTAGGTACACCCCTGGAATGAACGTGATTACTTCGGATAAAAAACACAACAGTAACTATATAGTTTTATGAAGTATGTTTAGGTGATTAATAATTAGTTTTAAAGCTCATTCATGTGGTTGAATTATCTATTTGTTCATCTTCTTCCACCATCTAAAAATGTTAATTTTGTTTGCATATTTCTAAATCTTGGATGTACGTAAAATATATTTTTGGTATATAGAACTTTGCTATCTCAAAATATGACCCAGAATATGGTCAAAATATGGGCCCAGAAGTCTGGGCCCATAAGGAAAATTCACATCATATTCTTAAAGTTAAAGACATCTCTAATGTCAACTGTACATTTTTCAGAAAAGAAATACCTTATTGGCAGTTTCAATAATATTTAAATAAGGAACACGTTGTGTATTTTTCCCTATTGGTCCAGAATTCTGGGACTCTCTGTATATCGAAACTATATCTTGTATATTCGATCGACTGCATTACCAACAAACTTTGAGATAATTCCTGCCAGCAGTATTTTAGATACTGGATTGTATTAAAAAAGACATGTTGGCCTGGAAAATAGTTAAAATGACATACTTTATACTTCGCATACAGCCAGGTTTTACTAAAGCATTTCGATAGAAGAATAGGTATAAACTTTTAAAAGGATAATGTAATCTATAGGTGTCTAACACTAGTTTATAAATGCACTTCGTGTACGATTACCAATGCGCTTCTTACACCTCGACGTAGCCCACACACCGATATTCGTGACATCAAACATTCAGTGATGCCTCATTGTAGAGATCCTGTTCCTTGAACCAGAGAGATTTCACCGGAATTATTACCTTGTCCAACGAAGTTCAACTTCGTTTTGCAGGTTCTATGTGGAAATATCATGTCTATGTTAGTATATCTCGTTTGTTGAATAATTCCAAGAATCGCATTTGAGATGCTTGCTATAACCGCAAATCTCTGAATATGCTACAATTTAGGAAAAAGAACACACCAAGTACTCGTAGTAGCTGCTCGTGGTACAGCACATATTTAGATGTAGTGAACACCTTAATAATTTATCACAGCTTAGTTAAAGCTAATTACTTTTGTTTTCTAAAGGATGGACTGTGTGGTTTCAGAACTTTCAATACATTATGGTTTTAAAGAAGGCTATGTATTGCGTATTCTATAGCAATTGTGTGAATATTTTTTGTGTTCGAATCAAAACTCTACAATTAAGTATCATTAACTCTTGGCCAAAACAAGATGGATCAGACCTAAACATTAGCCCAACAACTGAAACAGATAATTTATTATCTGTTTACATTTAAGAATATGGTTTAAGTAGGATTGCTACAAATGTGTAGTAGACATTTATTTCTTTTTGACCGACAGGTTGCAAGTTAAAACAACGTAATAATTTGTGATAGCACATCTTGATGACAGCAACTCGCGCGTTGTTATGTTTCAACAAAATGGCAGAGTAATAGATGCGATATTAGAAATATATTATCTTTAGCGTAGAAAACATCTGTAGGTTTGAGATGTTAGTTGTTGTGTGGTAGTGAAAAGAGTGAACATATTTTGGAGAAAGCAAGTTAGATGAAAGATCGGGCGAGTACTGCACCGTAACGAGCAGAAAACGTTCAGACATACAGAGAGAAATTAATATCTTTAAAAATGTAAAACAATTAAAATGAGATCATAAATAGAGAAATGAACAGTAAGAGTGACAAACAAAGAGGAAAGTGGAAAAGAGAGCAAGAGTTAATTTGAATAGAAAAGTTAATACATTTAATAAATGCTCATTTGAACTTCGCTATCTTCGTAATCTGGTATCTAAGTACATATTTGTGATTAATATTTCAAAGTGTGACTTTATTATCAGGGTAGCGAGTCGTCCTAAAGTTTCAATAGTCCAAGGATATTTCGTCAAAAAATTGTTATTGCTGAACAAAAGCTACAAAATGTGCACTCTCTACACTTAAGGTTTCGAAGCCCGGATTTTACTGTTAAAAGTCTACAGACTTACCGATGAGCTATTGGAGGTGGGAACGAAAAGAAAGAAATTGTTTAATAAAACAGTTTTAGGAATTTTAGTTCAAATATTTGGCACTTTAAACGTATGAAAGAAGAAAAATGTATATAAATAAATATATTACCTTTTCTCATTACGATTAGGCGATGGTAATGGTAGGCACCATTGGTACTGCTGATAATCTACTCACACTGAGTGTTTGATTTTGTGTATTTTGTAAGTGAGCATCTTGTCTTACGACTAACAATAACAGACAGATAAGCGAGTGTCATAAAAGCTGTTAAAATAGAGGGAAGGCTAACTAAAGTACCATATGAATGAAATAAAGTATTCAAGAAAGAACGAAAAGTAACAAATAAATAACAACATTGACATAGTGAAAGAAGAGAAAAGAGTTAAAGTGATAGACATAGTATATAAAATAACTAAGGATAATAAACCAATTAAAGTTTATGACCGAAATCACTGGTCGCCGCGTTCCTTATGTTTGCATGTTTACAAACGGGCTTCGTTAACGTTCATAAACAGGTCTCGCTTGTTACAGATACACGAACCTCTTCTATCACATTCTGACAGTTTTTAAAGCTCATAACATCTGCTATGGGGATTTGCTACACCCAGCATGCAATAAACAAACCCGTCTTTAGATGGTTTCCATGTACAGCCTAATGACTTGCGTATTATGAACATGTCCCGAAAATAACAAAACACTTGTATTGGTAGGAATGAAGAAACAGGTGCATTAAAAAGGTGCTAAGAATAACATTTGCAATTATAATACATATAGATATGTCTCTTTTCTGTCCGTAAGGCCGAATGATATCTGAACTGTAAACATTGGAGACATAAGATTTTAAAATTCGGGATTCAATACCTGCAGTAGACATAGCGCAGATAGCACATTATTTTGCTTTATGCTGGAACGGACCAAACAAATGATTCGTACGATAAAGTAATAATAAAAGATATCTTAGTTATTTCAGAATTTTGTAAGATATATATTTACTACAGCGTAAGAATATTCGCTTAAAGAAACTCGTTTGGTTGACATAAACATTATATTCAACAACAAAACAAACTTGTGTTATAGATAAAATAAATAAATGATATTATATTATTAATGCTTATCCTAAATACCTTATTTGTGAATAACCGTAGAAAAAGCTGATAATGATTACAGATCACTTTACTCCGTTCACACCATAGTAGTTGTTCTTGAGAGTTGATGACGTATATAGCGCCTGAACTAGCAGCATATCTGGTGTACCCCCTTTGGGCTGATGGTATTTGGCAAAGCGCTTCGCCGGCCTTGGATATGCACATATAGTTGTTTGACATACAATGTATTCATTACTTTCACTATAAATTCCTTGAATTAGGCTTAAGAAAAAGTACAGTTAAGAAAGCACGGGCTGAAAATATGACTAAAATGAAAATTTATATGTACTAAACTAGTTAGATAAACAACGACAAGCATATTAAATAATGTTTATTTAGAATTGATAGCTTAATAAACTTTATATTAATTCGTTTCTCAAATACATTCTGCTATAAGTTTAATCTATTTATAGTTGTGTGTGTATACATATAGTAATAATATGGTCGCTTAAACTGTTTCCGATTTGATAAATCCAACTAGAGAACTGACTGTGATTGACTATATGCTGTTGAAACTGAATCTTTGGTCTGAATTTTTCCACTTACTTCTACTCACCAGATCATTAGATTTGGTATTCGACAATTGTTTGTTCATTGCAGCGATAAGACCGGCTTTGTTTTTCTGGATATTGTTTGGCGTATTATGACTAATGCCTCGTTGTAATAGAATATGTAGGCGCTGCTGATCAGATTTTTGTACAAATGAGAAAGTTCAAGTAATAGTATATATATATAATAGTCATATATGTGTGTGTGTGTGTGTGTGTGTGTGTTTTATTGATTATGTGGCCCGGCATGGCCAGATGGTTAAGGGCGCTCGACACGTAATCTGTCATATCAAACATGCTGGGGTCGTTATGATGTGACGGTCAATCCTAATATTGGTTGGTAAAAGAGTAGCCCAAGAGTTGGCAGTTGGTAATGATGACTAAGCTACCTTCCCTTTAGTCTTACAGCACTAAATTAGGGACGGCTAACGCAGATAGTTCTCGTGTAGCTTTGCGCGAAATTAAAAAAAAAAGTTAACAGAACAACTGGGAAAGGAGCTCTGTGAGTAATTTCTATAGAGAATCTTAACGCTGGCTAATACAGTTTTGAAGCATTCGTGATGCGTAAGTAGTTTTCTATTACTGCAATTGCAAGTACCAAATGTTTCACCTGTAAATCTACACCAGGACCTAGAATCAAGATTAGTCATGTAGTATCAACTGAGTAAGACGAATTTTTCTCTTAATATACTCCACAATATTTACAGTCAGCCCTTTGATACCATTTGAATAAAAGTTGTTTTATTTTGAACCTACACGAGGATTCTGGACTGAAATAAGTAATGTGGTATCAACTGACTATGGCGTGTTTGTTTGTTTTTTTTCTCCAGAAGATGAATGTGTATGAATATTTTTGCGGTCTTAGTAACGTGTCGAAATCCTACATATGAGTTCACTAGTTAAAAATGATTATGCAGGGTTTAGAAACGTTTAGGAAATAAAATGGAAGACAAGAGATGCTTATTTTTGTTTTTTTATTTTTTGAAATTAAGCACAAAGCTACACAATGGGCAATCAGTGCTCTGCCCACCTCGAGTATTGAACTGGGTTTCTAGCGGTGTGAATTCTCAGACTACATCTATACCACTGTAGGGCTGGTGTTTTTTGTTCATTTATGAAACAAGATCCCTACACAAACATTATTTGGAAACAGTACATTTCCTTTTCTTGGAGGAATCCAAGTAGTTTCATTTCCACGTACAATCTGTGGTTCCTTGACCAAAGTGTAGTTTATATAATGTTGAGATTGTTGGAAAAATGAAACAAAAACACTAGTATTGTTACTGATGAACTCGCACAACACGTACAAATATATAAATACTTCATGCAACTTAGAGCACATTTTTCTTCTCTCACGGCAATCAACACTGTATATATATATATATATATATATGATTAATAAACATAACTGACTGCCAAGACTAAAAACGTTTTATTTCTATTTTTAGTCAGGTAATTGCTTACTTTTTAGGTGAATGCCATTGTTTTAAATACAGTTGTTTAATGATAGCACGCACAAAATATCAATATTATAAGTTTTATTGGAATATTCTCTGTTCAAATTCATCAGTAAGTCTAAAGGCTTATATCGCAGGGATTCGGGTCTCAATCTTCGCAGCGGACACAGCTTAGACAGTCTCTTGTGTAGCTTTGTTCTTAATAACAAATGAACGAAACTACTGTTCGATTAAAGAATCAGCTCTGGGTTCTGTTGACTATCTGCCTTTCTTCTAGTACAAAATTAGAGACGGCTATACGTACAGAGCTGTTATGTAGCTATGCACGAAGATTCTAAACAAGTAAACCATCCATCAGTAAATCGTATTATAAATTAAAAAATGCAAGGTTATTGCGCCTTTTATAACTACTGATAAGCAGACAGTGTGTATTGTAAACTCCTATGAATTAAAAATAAAACAAAACCATTTACATTGCGAAATTGGTTTGTGTATCATCGTTTTAAGTCTTAAAATCTGACCTGTCGAAAACCTAGTCGTTTAAAAAGTTTCTCGTTTGTTTATTGCGTTACCAGTCTCATCTTTGCGTTGTGAGACGGAACCGTGTAAACTAAATTTAAATTTCTCTAATGGAAATTTTGATTTCCATTAAAAAAGACTTTTAGTCATAAACAAGTAATTAGACTAGGCAGATGGTCACGTCTTTGCACTACAAAGTTATCATGTGGCCACAGATCACACTGGGATAGTGAAGGTTGTGTGGTAAAATGTCAAATTGATGAATGAACTGGTGGGCTTATAAGAAAACAGTTCTGTCACGACAAGATTAAAGGTTAAAAAGGTGCTGAGTGAAACCGGCTAGGCTTTCAAAAAATACAGCTAGTAATTGAGATTCGGATAATCTAATAGTGTATGTACGGTGTGTAACAGATACATACTACTTAGAGTAAATAAAGGTTTTGAGAGAATCTTCATTATAGTTTTTTGTCTTTGTGTGTAGATATTATTATTTGATATACTGCCTCCTGGTGGGAAAGAGATAAATTAATTGAAGTTTGTATTAGTTTGGCTGCTTAAAAGATAAGTTAGATTACAAGCAATGAATTCGGTAATTTCTAAGGGCATTTTCAATATCTGCATTCAGTTTTCGAATCATTGATAACCTTATTATAATAGGACAGAGCTGTGTGTGGCCTAGTGTTGTGACGTACTCGGATTGTGAATTCAAAAGTTAATGGTTCGCGTTTCGTTGCCTCTAAAACGCTCCTGGGGCTATTAGTACGCTAAACGAGTGACGGTCAATTCCCTCTATTCCTGAGACAAGACAAAAGTTAACGGTAAATTCTACTTATTAGTTCAAAATTATGAATGACTATGTGCAGATAGCCTTCTGTGTAGCTTTGCGCGCAATTTCTAAAATAAGTAAATAAATAATTGCGAATGTATACTTGGTATTTTAAATGCATTTATTTTTCGAAAGTGCACCATGAAAGTGTTCAGACGGTTCTGTAGTTGATATATTAGTACATGCAATGACTAAAACAGACGATAGTTAGTAGTTTAAATTTAGTTCTTCACGGCCAAATTTTGAATGTTCATTTGGCCTATTGACAGTAAAGAGCGCATACGCGTGTTGATTTTTTACTTGTATTCAGATACATTAAATTGTTGGATATTTTAAAATAGTATTTTAATGCGCTTTATTTCTCACTAGTAGACATTTGTACTGTACTACTGATGTTCAGAAGACCGTAGAAAACTACTGGAAGATTAATTAATTAGCATTTCTCACAATACTGTTCTATCTAGTTTTGCTAAGTATTTTTCCTGTGATAACTGCTGTGATAACAATAGATATTAAGCTTTATTTAATTCACCAAGAGTGGTTGAAACAAAGGTTTGATGAATTCGTTAAAACGTTTGTTAGAATCAAGTATTAGCTAAAGTGAAGAGGACGCGCGTCGAGGTATCGAAATATAAATATGGCCGCTGTGATGAAACAGTACGTGTTTAAAAATAATATTTTGTTGTTAAGCGAACCGTTGTTGTTGAAGGTGGATTGATATTTCATAGGTATGAGACTCATTGAGGGTCAGGTATACCATGGAACTCCTAGTCCTTTCTTTTCTGTTACCTTATTTCTTCTTGTTGAGTGAATCATAATGGCGTTACGTATTTGAGAGACGTGGCTCGAAAGGGCAGGTTCAAAGAGACAGGAGTTCAGAGTGTAAAGGCGCTCGTGTGTGATCAGCTCCCTCTG
Organism: Tachypleus tridentatus; assembly: GCF_004210375.1. Classification (NCBI taxonomy): domain Eukaryota; kingdom Metazoa; phylum Arthropoda; class Merostomata; order Xiphosura; family Limulidae; genus Tachypleus; species Tachypleus tridentatus. Next base: position 122,806,209 of record NC_134826.1, on the reverse strand, counting down.
GTGAAAGTATACTTCATGATATTTTACAGTAAACTCTATCGGGGTAACTGTTTCTATCTTCAGAAATGTCTTTCAATAAGCAAAGTTTGGCACTTTAAAATTTTCGATTAGTTGTGTGGTTAAAAATCTTTTAAAACGCGGATGTTTAACGTAAACGAAAATAACGTAAAGCCTTGTAGGCATTTTATTAATAATTTGTATCTACAGCTAAAGCTGTAATGGATGACGACAGAACTGTAACAGTAAGGTAAAGTTTACGATTCTCACAAGCTCATAAAGCTACCTTTTCAGAATCACTGTAGATTTTGTCTGCTGAAAATGTGTGTATAGGTAAACATTTTTATGTTATTTAGTTTAAAATTATCTACGTATTTTTTTAAAATATATTTTACTACATATCCAAAAACATTCAGGAAACAAAGGTTCAGTAATTTGTGCTCATAATAATTCTATGACAATGGAATATTGAACAAATGTGCATCGTGCGCGGTGTTTGTTATATTATTATTATGCCTTTGTTTATAGGAATGGATAATATATACCAAGAGCCCTCCAGTGGCACAGCTGTATGTCTGCAGCCTTGGAAAGCTAGAAACCTAGCTTTGATACCCGGGGAGAATAGAACACAGACAGCCTTTTGTGTAGCTTTTTGCTTAATTACAAACTCTTATATTAAGAATTCGTTTCAATCGTTGTTTAGACTCTCGCTTTTGGAACAATAAAACCATAAGAGTATAAAACATATCTAAGTGAACTTAAGCCATTGTTATTCAAGAGTGGAGCTGGGCATGGCCTAGAACTAACGTGTCCCGTTGTCTCAAAAACTCGTTCCGCATTTTGTAGCCGTTAGTGTTCTGTAAAAGTGATGATCATATTAAGTCAAATAAGAACTAACGATAGAGTTGGTGGTGGGTACTATTGGCTAGCTTTCTCTCCTTTAGTTTGCCAAATCAAAATTAGGGACGCTTATTCGTAGATAAATTTTATTAATTTTAACATTTATTACTAGTACTAAGAACTTTCTTTGTGTTATCACTTTGGGCTAGAAAGCACCATGAACAGCGATATTCAACAGACTGGTAAGAACGTGTTATACACGTAGGTTGCTGTGGGAGAGTCACATCACAAAAGACTTGAGGGTGAGAGAGGGGAAGAAAACGAACGTATCGTGGGCTTCAAATTCAGCTGCAGCCCATACATACACTGTGGCGTAATTTGTTTATGCGTATTAATACGGCCTCACCAGATATATTTCACAGAAACTGCTATTTGGGGTCCCTTTTGAGCTTAAGGGGGACTGCTGCTCCTGTCAAAACCCCTAGATGACGTCTCGAATTGGTGTTTTTAAACAGTCATAGAGTTAAAGTGTTGAAGATTTTTTTATTGTGTGGGGGTAAGAATTAAGGCAAGTTACAAAGTTTTCGGAAATTATTTAAAAAATATTAAATTTTAATAGTGTATCCACTGTCGCGCTGGCTTAATATTCAATGCATGTTGCCAGCTGTTCCAGTCCGTCCACTGGGTTTCTAATAGCCGTTGAAGCAGAGGTTCAAGTCTTTTTCTTTAAAGCGTAATTCCTGTACAACGCGGTAGAATTTGTTCGGATAACACTGTGTAATATATATAATATATTTTCAACATGTCGGGTCTCTCGCTAGTATAGCGGCAAGTCTACAGATTTACAACGCTAAGATCAGGAGTTCGAGTCCCCTCGGTGGACTCAGCAGATAGCCTGATGCGGCTTTGCTATAAGAAAACACAAACAAACACACACTCAACACGTCAGTTTCATATAGCCTAAATTCAATAGTCTTTAATTTTAAACTGACAGAAGGAAAGACAGTCAACTAGTCAACATTACTCATTGACAACTCTTAAATTACTTTAACATAATATTGTGATTTAGCTATCACTCTTATAAAACATTCACAACCCCCAAACACGGGACGCGAGCTTGCGGCAATGTGACTCGAATTAGTGACTTTCGGATTCTCAATTCTGATTCATTGTTGTAGCCTTATATATTCAGCAGAAAGTCACACAAAGATAAACATTATATATTATGTTTTTCTTATTCCTAGAAAATAGCGATAAAACAAAAGTTTTCTTATCAGAGTACAAGTTACAGAAGCCAGTTTGCGTTTGCAGATCTCTGTATACCCCATGTGTAAAGGTATAAAATAGGAAGCGCTTACGATCTTTTTCTAACGGCTAGAACAGCGTCAAGCCTCTTTGTATAAAGATGACTCAACCAACACCAACGAGCAGCTCGTTTATTTGTAGCTTTAGGTCGTTGCAATATCTCTCTCTATTCGGATTATTCTATTTTCGGACGTAACTTCCCAAGAGTAAAAATATTCATATAGAAATTCGAGTAATGAAGCATAAAATATTAACAATTAAAACTAGGCTTAGAAATAGTCTCCTTCGTTAAATATTCTTGAATAGAGTGCGTACTATTTTGTTGACAGTATTTTAATCCGGTAAAGGCTAACTAACGAAAAGTCAGATACAGTGAACTATTGTGCTTGGACGTATGTTCTCGGCGTCTATATTGGAATTATAATACGTTGTTGAGCTAGTGACGAACATTATTGTAAACAATTAGGTATTATTTATGGAGCTCTTGAGTAATTTTTAACACACCAGAGTGAGCTAAATCGAAACGAATGTAAGAGGCCTCTACATTACATTTTCAATTTGCTGAAAATAAATCTGTAATGTAATCACTAATTTAGTATTAATTTTTATCAAATTGTTTTTTTAAGTTGAAGCGATTGTTAAATATGTTTCCAGTTTCAATACTTACAGATAACATGCAGTTCCATTTGATGTAATTCTCACACATTTTAAAATATGTATACAGAAAGGCTCTGTAGATGGATAAACGTGGATCAAAAATGTGATTTTTGCATAAGTGGCGAAGAAATTATCATAAGATGCTGTAAATCTGATGATGATCAAATTACAGATTTTCTTAACAATTGAAGGTACATTATCACTGATGACATTCCAGTCTGCTTTTGTAAAACACAAACGTTTTGTACATTTTTTAAAAAACTTGCGTGTTGCTTTTGAATACAAGGAATAGATGTCATATGTGTGCGAATGTGTATATACTTATGGTATATTCAACTACCTATATCTATGTGCGTGTCGTCACTTCGAACAAATTGGGTAATAAAGGTAATGATGTCTAGAGGGCATCATTTAAAACACATTTCTGCAGTTAGCTTAATTTCTAAAAGGTAGTTTCGCATTTTACAGGTGAAGAGGACTTTATGAACACCATGTTTATTATGTTATTTTGTTTTGTTTCTTTAATTTTAAGAAAATATTTTACAGTTTACTGTAGCGTTTTATGTTAAACGTTTTTAATCACAAAAAATACTGTTACTATTACTGAGGCCGAGAAGTGAATAAAACATATAAATAGGTAGTTCATGTTTTTCGTTTTACAAATATGCATTTAACCACGAGGTGGCGCCATATTCATAGAATTATGTCAATGTTCGGAAATATACTTGAAAGTCAGTTAGTCTTCTGTCTCCATTGCAGCGTCGTGACTGTGCGTGCATGCCTGACACAGGGGGAGGGGTCACCACTTGCTTTGAAAGGAAATTATCCAGGTGTCTTAAGAGAAAAATAAAGAAAAGAGAAACAGAGTGACAGCGTATGTCATTTCGGTAACCTGTCATTTTCCCAGAACAGTAATTATGCTACTGAACTTAAAGGTCCCACATAGTTCATCCGACTTGTATGAGTTGCTTGTGCATTAGCCGATCTTATAAACCGTGAAACCTCCGAGATCATGGACGCAGGATCCAGCAAAGCATGATAAAAAGGCGGAACCATGAAATTAGGAAAACTATTGCAAAGAACAGTAACTCCAAATTATCTAGGATCTGTTGCGTAACTTAGAGATTCGTGAAAATTAGAAAAAAAAAAGGGTACCTTGTTATTATTTGTATCAATTATATTTATGATTTTGTGAAATATGTAATGTTACTAGAATACGAAAAAAATGCTTCGTGAACGTATTGGTTTGGTAGTATGAATTTGATTTTATGTTCTATGTATATGTACTGTCTCGTCTAATCTGTGGAATTAGAAACTTGGGACTAGGAGAGGAGCTGTGCTATGGCGGATATATTAGTTTTTAATCAAGGACACGTTGTGCAACAGACTTAAGAACCAGCAGTTGTAACCACATTTGATTTCTGTCTGGCTTTGTTTTGCAGTTTGTAGTAACCTCGGAGGCTAAAACATGTTCATTGTTAGAGATATTGAGATTAGGTATCTGTTTGTTTCTAAAGGCGGTTATGGATTTTTATAACGTGATTTCTCATTCAGTCAGGTTTGTTCATTCTGTTCTTCTTCATTCTGGTTCAGGTAGACTTTCACATATCTTTGTGAAAGTTTGTAACTTAGTTTTGTTTCTTTTTTTTTTTTTTTACCACAGATGATAGACATCCAGGAATACAAAATTAGAATTCAATCTTCTCTTTATATGAATTTATAATATCCAAATGTTCGTCTGTCGATCTGTCAAATAATGTATATTCTGAACGGTTAATCGAAGAAAAAAGATTTATCAAAATGTTCCTTTCCAAAAGTGGCCCGGCATGGCCAAGCGTGTTAAGGCGTGCGACTCGTAATCTGAGGGTCGCGGGGTCGCATCCCCTCGCGTCAAACATGCTCACCCTTTCAGCCGTGGGGACGTTATAATGTGACAGTCAATCTCACTATTCGTTGGTAAAAGAGTAGCCCAAGAGTTGGCGGTGGGTGGTGATGACTAGCTGCCTTCCTTCTAGTCTTACACTGCTAAATTAGGGACGACTAGCACAGATAGCCCTCGAGTAGCTTTGTGCGAAATTCCAAAACCAAAAACAAAACCTTTCCAAAAGTACAATATAGGAAAATTATTTTTTTTTTAATTCCTAAAATTTAATATTGATATGGACATTGATCTGTTTAGTCTTTATATGTGCTAAACAGTCAATCTGAAAGGGAAAAAAACGTATTAAGAACCAAAATATTTCTTTTCGTGTGGGAATTTCACACAAAAAATAGGACTTCTTCGGTCGATTGATTGAAAGAAATGTGTTATATATTTGGTTATATATATTTATATATAATTTTTATATTGGTACTATATACATGTGTGATGTTATTTTATTGTGCCGAATAAAGTTATTTAATTTCAATCTCTCTGCTTTGACACTTCTTACAGAAATGACCACTGTCGGAAAGCGTTCACTTCGGTAAAGGTATTTTCTTGCGGTTCGTAAATTAACAAGGAATGGTGGCATCCAGCGGAGAAAATCTCTCCGTTGCTACTTAGCGAATCTGAGAGCTTTATTGTGCTGGATGTACCCATTGCATCGAAATCTAAACGTTTTTGCAGACAATGCATGACACTCAATCTTCTTTGCATAAAAACAAACGTAGTGCAATTTTCCATATTGAAATAACACATGGAATGACAAATAATGGTTGTAAACGGCCCACTAGACAATCATATTGCATATACACTTTGATTAAAGAGATCCAGCCGACTGCACATTTTATATTTATTCTTAACTATTTTTAGGAAACTAACCGTTGATTTGTTTCAACCGGCGTCTGCTAATATTCTATAAGGACAGCTTGTCTAACTTATATATAATATTATTCATTAATTCAAATTTTCTGCTTTTGTTTGTTTGTCTTGAATTTCCTGCAGAGCTACACGAGAGCTAACTAACTGCGCTAGCCATCTGTAATTTAGTAGTGTTAGACTAAAGGGAAACTTAGTCATCACTACCCAACACTAACTATTGGGCTACTCTTCTACCAATGAAATAGTGGGATTGACCGTCACATTTTAAGGCCTCCACGGCTGGAAGGGCGAGCATGTTTGATGTGACGGGGATGAGCCATGCTAGGCCTATTATTTGCAAATTACAATAAGGTATTTCTACAATAATAAAATGAGGACTTTTTTTCCTGCAATCCCTATATAAAGTCAGTTTTCTTCTTTCATAAAAAGTGAACTAAACGATTCTTTGACAGATTAGTATATTAATGATGAAACAACTACCTTACAAGGACAGTTGAGAATTATTTAAAAGCATTTTAATAAAGAATAAGGTTAAAATGACGTTTAAGAAGGCTTACGACAGCCTAGTGATTAAGGATGTTTGACACGCAATCTCTTGTTCGCGGGATCTAATCCCATCAACAAGCACGCTCTTGCCCTCTTAGCAGTGGGACCATTGTAATGGGATGGTCATTTTCACAATTCACTGGTTTAGAGTAACCTAACAGTTGGTTGTGGGTGCTGTTGACAAGCTACGTTTCCTCTAGTATATCATATAAAGGTTAGGGATGGCTAGCACAACTAGCCCTTGTAGTTTTGAGCGACATTCAATAAACAAATATTTCTTTCATGTTCCATCTTCCAGATGGAAGACTTATAAAACTTTGCCACCTTAGCCTTCTTTACTGAAACACTTTGAAGCAAGTTTCTGGTGTTTTGTAATACAGTTGGCTTCCATTTTCAATTTTATTTCATCATGGGTTGTACGATGTTAATAAACACACGGTAAGTCGAATGTGAAGAGAAGTTTACTTTGTTTTAGTTACAACTGAATCTTGGTACAATGGATCGTATTTTATGTGAAAGAACTCCTGTGGGTAATTTGATCTCCGTGAATTACATTTGTTTGTGTAGCCATTAATATTAAAAAATAAGCTTGTACAAGTATTGTTTTTTAAACTGTCGCTACAACATTACTGGCTGAATAGTTAAAGTATTAGGTTTGTCGGTTTCTATTTATAATTCGAATACAGTGTTGTCACTGTATTGATATTATGTTTCTTGAAGCTTACAATAATTAAAACAACGTCACTAGATCTCGAGCTACTGTAATGGAAGCTACCCCACCATGCCATTCACCCGTTGTTCTGTTTTGGCTCAGACAGGCGTTGAAGCCAGTTTGATTGGCCCGATAACCGTTTCGGCTTGACTCGTTTCCTTACTGCTTCTAAAATTAGAAGGGAGAACCCCCGAGGCTACCTTACATTACAGTTAAGAACTAACCTACTATACTGGATATTCGCGAGCGAACGTCTGAACTAGAAAAGGTTGCTTGGCATGGTCATAGTATATAGTCGTATTTAACCGAATCAGAGAATATGTTTAAGTCTCTGAATTGAATGTTCGTTCATGTAACCAAAATATTGCTGTTTGCGCAACTACAGTTTAGACCCACTCAATGTCGCTTATTTTTCAATATGACTGCAAGCCCAGAAACGCAACAACATTTTGGGTCGAGAAATATTAATGAATATGACTCGAAGCTGCCAGGTTAATTTATTGCTTGTCATTCTAATAAAATACTAATCTCATTACAAAACTTCAACTTGTATTAGTTAAATAATAAACATAGAAATTCTTTTTAGTTTTTCCAATAATGTTTCCTCACAATATGAAACATCTGTAAACGACAAGAGAACATAATACTCAAAATTGTAAGAATGCCTGAATATGTTGTTTTTGCTCAAAGCGCCACCTATTGCCATTCGTTAAAACGAGTGAAATGGGAGGAAGATAGCTGGGTGGGTACATACCCGAAACATTGAAATGACTGTGATAGGTTATCAGAACACCTTGTTTAAAAGTCACATTAGGGATTATGAGTGCTCACCGCGAGAGGGTTCATTTCTCACTGAAGGGATAAACAAAATCCATTGTAATATTTGATAAATACGAAATTGTTTTGTCAATTTTGAATGCTCATCAAGTGTTAGAAATGTTTTCAAAATATTAAGTGACTCGTTTGGCTTTTGAGATTTAGCGTTAAACACATTTATTGCCAATTGTGTATTAATATGAATATATGTTTGTAGGTCATATACGTGTTCACACACAGTATAACAAAATATAAAATTTGCACTTCTATTATGTATTTAAAGACTTAACAACAATATTTTAACTTAACAGAAGTAATAGGGTTCAGGAAAGCGGACAATCAATTTAATACAACGGAAAAAACAACACAAAAAACAAACAAAGGATTTAATCTGCCTTTGCAAACAAATTTAACCTCCACATTAATGGTATTGTGGTTAAACTTAATCATATTTGGGATGTGATTTTTGGCAGGTGGATTTATACTTTTGGGAAATCAGTGGTTAAATCGTAGACATGATTGTGCAGTTTCTTGTTGATTTTTTTTTTTTTTAATAGACTTCTGGTTCACCCATGGAATAGATTCGAAACAAATACCTTTTATGTAATTTGATTAGGGGTCACAATCAAGGACTAATTTGCTTCGCCGGATTCTCTTTAATTGAGAGTGTTTTGATTTTAGGAAATGAGTCAGCAACGTGTTTAAAATGTTGCTAGAAAACTGCTGCATATCTTGTAAAGAGAACTTTTGTATTAAATATATTATACATTATGTCTATCTGTATATTTTTTACAACGTCGTAGAATTGGTGTTTTCTGTTCGAAGACTTAAAAGTTGATTTACAAAAGTCGTGTAACACAAAGCAGCAGACATACGGCCAAAGAAGGTGAGAAGAAAATATTGTTAAACACGTGTATACATTTCTTATGTTTATCTAATATGGTATAAGAGAAAAGTAATTTAAAATTTCTTGTGTGTTTTGTATATTTTACATGTTATTGGAATTGTCTGTCAGATAGTGTAATAAAAACATTTTAGGATGTTACATAGATTGTTGTTTTACAATAATCCTACCTAATGCATTGCCGTAAAACAGGCTGAAGCTACAGTTCAGAGTATTTTCATTTCTTTTTTAGCAGAACACTTTTGTGCGATCTCTGCCACTCCTCCTGCCTTTAATTCATTTGTTAACGTGTATACACATGATATGTGCTTTTATAACATAAGATCCTTTTCACACACGTGTGGCTTCCTCTGTTTCGATGGTCTCAAGTGGTTTCACTCTCTTCCCACACGGAGGCATCCAACCTTATCACAGCTATTACACCTTGCATGCAGGCTCCGCCAGTACACACACACACACGTACCCGAAGGAGGGCATGATTGATGGAGGGTTACACCCGCGATATATGGCCTGGCACACTCCTAGTGGCGCACTGACCGTTAAAACGTCATGCATCATTCTACCGTACCTGCCACAAAGTTTAGGGATGCTGATGTATAATCCTCTACATTCTTTCGAACGCTGTGTGGAGCAGTGATGGTGATGAACTTCAGTAACGTCTGACCACATGGCCTAATTACCACGTGTTACAGTTATATTACAGTATAGACAGGCATCAAATTTCTATAGCACATATGTGTCTGTATAAAGAACAGTAATCGTGAGTTGCGTTTATACTATAATAATGAGGGCTTCCTGTAAAGGAATATAACTAAATTGGAGGATTTTTTTTGTTACTGCACTTAATGGGGAAATAGGAACCTTATAAAAAGTATCCTAGTTAGTATTTCAGTGTTGAATGAATGTATAAATTTTGTAAAATGAGTTTGTTTGATGTATAGAGATACAACTTCTGAATATAAGAGTCCAAACTGAATTCCCACTAAGATTCACAACGTTGGACTTTTATATGTAGATGCAGTATATTTGTGTGAGAAGGTTATTAAAGCCTTAAAAACTCAATGGTTCAACTTCTTTTAACATTTTAAAACACAGAAGACTTAAGTTAGGAAAGTATCGTTGAAAAATCATATTTTCCGCATAATATTATATTTTGAAACACGTTCAAAGTGGATATAAAAGTAGATGAGGAAGTACAAGAAATTGGTCATATTTTCTGTGTGTTTTCTCTGATTGTTGCCATCATTGTTATATGCATGTGTATAAATATATACCATTTATTATGCTGTTTTGTCAATTCTTTTGAATGATAATAAATTCAGTTTATTGTGTTAGTTACCCTTACCCTTATTTGCAAATTATTTCAATAAAATTGATAACATTTAAACTGGATTACTTAATCTAATTCCCATCATGACAGTTCATGAAATTACTGATATAAATAGCGCCTCGACCTGTACGGTGTCTGTCGTATCTCAGCCTGTTTGATGAGCTCCGATATTTGGCAAAAGGCCTCGTTTACAGTATTAATGGTAGTTTTAGTATAATTGAAATACTGTCAAATCGTATCCTTTTCTTTTACTCCTAAGTTCTTAGAATTCCTATATTGATGTTTTTTGATTTTGTTTTCTGTTAAATGGTTAATACTTTTGTTAATAACATACAAGTGAAACACTATGTGCCTGTGTATGTATATATAACATGTATGTGTGAATTTACTGATGCGTTATTTTAACAAAATAGCTTCACATAACCTCATTTTTATATGTTGTGGGTTTATGATGCTTAACAAAACTTTTGTATATATGTTCTTCAATCTAAATCTTCCGGGCGATGGTTAACAGTCGAGAGGTTATGTTGTTAATAATGGGATGTCTGGAGATAGGATTATGATGTTAATCCCACGTAAATCGTGAAGAAAATTACTTAGAGTGATGACATCTGTTATGCAGACGCAAGAAACAACGTCACTTTGATCCGAGAGGTTTTACGTTTGTTGACAAATAGATACATTTTTCTCACTGAAACATGTTTAATATTTGTTGTTGTTGTCAGAGTTCTTGTATATTTAACGTAAGAAGCTGTTAGATTAGAACTTCTACCTTTTATTTGTAGGTAAGTGCCAGTGATACAAAACTTGTACCTTTTATCAGTAGATCTTATGTGTTTTTTTTCAGATATTTTTTTATCATTAAGGAGAGCATTATGGGTAATATAAAGGGTTAGCGATTATGCATTCAGTCATTATGCTGATAGCAGTTTAGAGACAGTTTGAATATTCCTGAGAACGACTGTTTAACCTCCCTGATATGGTTAATCGTTTTTTTTTTTTTTTAATTTAAGCAGAAGATAACAGCTTAATGTATATGGGTGTCGATTGTTTTATAATAACGGAATTTAATCGTTTAACTACACAGTATTGTGACATATTGAGGTTTTAATCAAATCGGTTTGTATATCGTGACACCACAGTTCTACGAAAAGGAATTTCAATTGTGGCTCGTGTCTGTTCGATGATTCGTTCTCACTTTTACAAGATAGCTAGTGATGGCAATGGCTATAGGCTTTATCATCTGGTATTTAGGAGTGGAAAGAATGTAATAAGCTGAAATAAAATGATGCTTATTAATCCATTTTAGACGTTATATGATTGAGTCGTAGTAACTTGGTTCAAGCAGTAGTACTGTGACGTTGAAATATATATGTTACGTAAACAAATTCGTAATAAATTAATAGGACTAATAATAAATTAATAGTGATTTATGTGTATCAGTATTATATAATAATTACTCAGAAGATATTAAATGTAAGTTGAGTAAATGAACATGTGAAAGTAATGATTTCAATAAAAGCCATTTTTTAAAACTATAAATCTTTATGTAAGTATTCAATGTGCCTTAGAAAACCTTTCTGATATTTCTTTCATACGGATGGCTAAGTTCGTAATTAAAACGTGCTTGAATTTAAAGGAATGAACATTTTCGAATGATACTCAATTCCAAATAAATAGGTCAGAAAAAACAACATATACACTGGTTTAGAAAATTATTATTTATTAAGCCCCAGCTTTAGGCTTCGTTTTTTAATATGTGAGAATTTAATACTATTTAATAATTAGGTATCACACTGTATGTTTATGTTATAATTACATGATAATGTAGCATATAGCTCTAGGTAATGCTGTGGAAAAAACAGAAAATAGCGATGCACGCTCTATACGACACCTTATATGATTGCCTGCTGTTTCACACTGAGCTCCTTGCGAACAGACGCCACATAGACTCGCCGATGAGTGTGTGTGTGTGTGTATACATATATATATTTATCTTCAGTCTTACTATGGCTTAACAGTAAGTGTTATTTGTATAGGCAACTGACAATAAAACAGCGTCGTAATTTGGTACTGATAGAAGTAAGTCATAGTTCTTGTGTAATGAGTGGCCAAGCAGCACTCGTATTATAACCCGAAATTATCGGCCAAGAATGAGACGGTCATTCAACTGGCTATGTACTTCAGGGCAAATGTCTGTATCAGTCATGCAACGCCATCTAGAAAAACCTTTCTTTTGCATAGGTGATTGAAAAAGTGTATTAAATAGAAAGGAAGAGAAATGGCCAATAGTTTCTGTTCAATTTATTTATTTAATTTAAGTTTATGTTTAATTTCAAATAAAATTTAATCCGTTTACGTTGTGTATTATTATAACTAAAATGAGTTATTTTTGTTATCAGATTGTGTAACATAGCAAATGTAGGCTTGTGTGCTATGACAACACGACAGTTATGCTATTTATGAAACTGCGTAGTCTTGTATATAAAGAAGGGAGGAGAGCTCATGTTTGCAAAACTTATATTATTAAATATTAGAGTCCAGACATTTCTCACATTTAAGTTCAATTAAAATTCAGGGTGATATCTTTTCTATATGATTCTAATATTTAACCTTATTCTGCCTGAAGGGATTCGGTATGGCAACAAATCACTTAAAGGGTTAAAGGTTAAGGTTGAGAATTTTATCGATCAGGATAACCTCCATGCCACCAAATGTATGAAATTTCCGCTTTCACTCTAAAATCATACAAAACATTTCAACCTAATGTTCCACCGAAAGGTATTGCCGTTTGCCTGCATCATAGTCTTTCACCTACTTCCTCCATAATGTAATAAAATAACATCTGGCTGGCTACGTAGTTGCTAAAGGGAACGTCGCTCTAATATAGCCAGTTGGTTAGCTAGGCAATATGAGAAAGAAAAACTTTGTTCTGTCTAGATAAGATAACACATACATGATGTAGAGCTAAACCAAAATATGCGTATCGTACGTATGTTAGTTTCTGTTATACAAAACACTGAACAGTTATCAACAAAACCGCAGCACCAGGTTTGCTACTTTTCTGAAATTTACGTTCAATCTGTATTTTTTATCTCGAAACGTCCGTGGTTTATATCGTAAAAGGAAAAACGAAAGAACAACAAAAAACAGCTAATATATTAGAGCTGATTTTTAAAACTACTAGATGTTATAAATTAAGAATGAAAACTATAAGAATTAAGATTAATTGAGGTGATTTTTTTAAAAATTTATGAGAGTGCCAGTTAGTACTGTTAGTATCAATATATTTCAATGAGAACCTGTCTTTTAATCTACATCTGTATTTCTCGCATGACCGAGTTTAAATATCAGGAAGCGAAAAAGCACTAGAAACTACAAGACCCTAAAGCCCGGCATGGCCAGGTGGTTGAGGCATTCTACTCGTAATCTGAGAGTCGCGGGTTCGAATCCCCGTCACACCAAACATGCTCGCCCTTTCAGTCGTGGGAACGTTGTAATACGAGGGTCATTCCACTATTCTTTTGTAAAAGAGTAGCCCAAGAGTTGGCGGTGGCTGGTGATCACTAGCTGCCTTCCCTATAGTCTTACACTGCAAAATTAGGGTCGGCTAGCTCAGATAGCCCTCGTGTATTTTGCGCGAAATTCAAAACAAACAAGCAAACGAGGCCTAAAATCTATGATCAAAATTGCTTAATAAAACCGTGGATTGTTTTTTTTTTCGCGTTGCTATTAATTTGTCCACTTGGGATTAAAAATCAGAGACGTGTGAAAAAGGAATTTCAGATCTAGTCGTTTGTCTCCCACAGGTCACCGTCCAGGAGTAGTTGTTTATATATATAATGAAATATGATCAGAGGTTAGAGGAATTTTTTTTCTCAGTAATAACAACCATCGGAGTTTCTCCTGCATCTCTCTGTCATATGCTACTCTTGCATAACAAAGTATAGCTTACTCAAAAAACAAATACCTCTGTGTCGTTCGTATAAGGTTGGTTGTCCTGTCTATAAATTGCTTTTGCAGTAGGGGGGGAGAGATGTTTGTGTGGAGTGATAGTTTTGTGATAACGTAATTCTCCATTGGAAGCCCATCATTAAAGCTTAAGTATATATCTGTGAAGCGAACAGAGGGTCTGTGTTGATTGATCACAACGCCGGAAGTCAGCTATTGAAAACACCATGTTTTCGTGGGATGCATGTCAATGAAATAGTGATGCCGTCCCATTTTTTATAACATGGTATTTCTCTCTCCACTTTCATTACTTAGTTATATTATCATAATTGTTGAAATCGGCAAGTCTCGTCGATTTCTGGAACTCATCTCCACTGTACGAAGAAAACGAGCCATAAGCCTCACGCCCTCTCGCTCTGCCCCTTTTCTGATACTCGTGTGTGTAAGTAGCAATCCACTTATTCTAGTCCTCTCTCGTTTACTTAGTTCGGTATCATTTTCCTGAAATTTAAGTGTCCAAAAGTTACCAAGCGGAAGTATAGATCGTCTCTGGAAAATTTCTCTCATTCCTAGGAAAAAAACATTCTCGCTAAAGTTCGTGACCTTAGAATCAAAGAAGTCAGAGTACTGGACGAAGGTCTTACATTTTCTTGACGTATCTGGTACGCAGTATCGCTGACGACACTGATGTCTTTTGAAGTTAACTAATTAAAGATTTAAAATGATGTCTGCACGTGCAACGTATGACATATGCGTTATGACAGATACACGTGCGTCATGCGGTGATGACGGGCGCCTTATTACATCCCACTTGTCATCGTGTCATCCAAGAAAATGAAATTCGTGAATTCTATCGAAGTGTATATTTGATTGTGACTTCGTTTTATTAACTAGAAAAGGAAATTGAATCAAGAAATTAAAACAGAAACAAAAACTTCGGAATAAGTATAGCCTTCAAAACATGTTACGCTTTTAAAAAAAAAATCCACTGCTACATTAGCAAATTACGCTAATGACGTAGACTTCTTGACATCTTTGATATTTTCATTGTAAAGTATGGTTCGAACATAATTCAGCTCTTCTGTTTATATTAGTTTTTGTTTTCTTCTTGGTTTTGGTTTGCTTATTATCAGACGTATTTAACATTGGTGGTACTCCAAATATCTATATTCAGTCAAACCAACTAATCAAATAATCTGACTCTTTACATTCTGTTTATGTATGTAAACCTTTTTAAGGTGTTTGATAACTTTTGCATTTCAATTCAGTTATATTATTTTGCGAAATTGTTTTTGTTGTTTCTTTTTTACGGCCAAGTAATAGTTTGTTTTAAATTTCGCGCAAAGTTACACGAGGGCTATCTGCGCTAGCCCTTCCTAATTTAACAGTGTAAGACTGGAGGGAAGGCAGCTAGTCATCACCACCCACCGCCAACTCTTGGGCTACTATTTTACCAACGAATAGTGGGATTGACCGTAACATTATAACGCTCCAGCGGCTGAAAGGGCGAGCATGCTTGGGGCGACGGGGATTTAAACCCGCGACCCTTGGATTACGAGTCGAATGCCTTAATCCCTTGGCCATACCGGACCTTCCAAGTTAAGTTAGAACTCATTTTAATTGATTCTTCACCATAGAAATATTTATACTGAAATGACCGATACGTAGTTGTGATGTTATAGGCTAAAATATTTTAGGTTTAAGAATATGAATACTCACCACTGCTAAATACCGCCATACATTTTTACTTAGTATCTTAACAGCATGATCTGTTAATCAACATGTGACGTCATTCTTCTGTTTTGATAATTAAGTTTAAAAAACCACAAACAATCTTCACTGTCCAGGTAATGATAAAAACTTTTTAGTTCATATAATGTTTTGCTATTCAGCTTCATTAGGACTACTAGTTTAAGAACTAGTTTTAGTTCCTATAGTTTTAGGAGATGTAAAACGGCAATCTCATATTTGTTTGTCATCTGTTATAGAGCGACTGTATTATAACCAAAAACGCATAATAAGGACTTATGTGAATTTTTTGACTCCCACCAATATTTCACCTTATCGGTATCGCACATGAATACAAAATAGTATTTAAAAGGAATTACGAGTGAACGTCAAAACGAATGTAATAATATGCCAACAACAGTGTATCTGCTATATCAATTGTTGTTGAAGCCTTCCGCTCAAAACCAGAACTCATCATTCTAGCTGGGAATACAATAAACGTAGTATGGGCGTGAATATTTATATCATCAAATACTTAAACAACAACTGTAATAGTGTGAATTACATTAAGCCGGTGAAGTGTAATTTGTATAAGTTGTATTTAAGTTATTACATACGTTTGATTTGTAATACGAGTTTGTGTTTTATATGGTTATATCCAGTAAGTATTAAATGGAACTTAATGGATATTTTTTACACCTGATGTATGAATTAAGTGTAAACATTTCCTCTTAAAAACCGAACCACTTGAATTGTAGTTACATTACTAAAAATACCGTAAAGTATTTTAATTATAATGTAGCAGTAGAATGTAGTAAGTCACTTTAGACAGTTGTTTGAACTGTAGTGTATATTATTAAAGATGGTGCAATGAATTTGAATTATACTTAAGAAGAGGAATGCAGTGTTAAGTCACACTTAAGACTGAGATATTTTAACTAAGTGTGCATCACTGGAGATGGTGTAACGTATTTAACTTTTGCTCAGTACATCAGTTGCAGATGAAGTCTGGAGGAATATTTGTCTTTTCATTTGTCTGCCAGTTTGCTAATCATTTTATTCGTGGCTATCAACCATAAAAAGAAATGTGAGAGAATATAAAACTTTCTACCAAGTTCTGATTTTCTATATATTTATATTATTTTCGCATTAACTCGTTGTCCAGTACAACTTGTCAGAATAAATTAATGTGACCATTGCGTGTATACGTAAAGGGGAATTGCTGCTTGGAAAGGTGGTGTTCCGCCTTTGTTCACACCCTATCTAAACGTATATGAATGAGGTATATAATCAACCTGTACCTACAGCTATAATCAAACTTCGAATTGACATAGCTTTTAGGCTGGTAGTAATGCGTAAATACCATATACAAGTACATGTTCATACCGTGCAATCAGCACAGACATAACTCAGTAAACCACATACTGAAGTTACACTTTTTACCTTTAGTTGCGGTTTAATATACAATTGTTAACTGTATTACAGTGAGTGTACCTCTCATGCGAAACAACCTATCATATTTGTCATGTTAAAGTCGTACGAATGATTCTTTGTTTCTCTTGTTCGCGTGTCTAAAGAAAAAAAGAAAGCACATATAAGTACAACATGGTTTTGTACAGTGATGATTTGATAATTATGTTCGTTCTCCCCATGTTCCTTCGTATTTCTTGCTTAGTAAAAGATGTTTCTATCACAAAGGAAATAGATATTGTCCATATTACGTTATAAGTAAATTTCTGGGAAGAGATGTTGTGGTCGAGAAGAGAATTAAGGTATTGATTGTTAACGCAATGCGGCGGTGTTTAGGAACTCACAACCGAGACGCAATAGTAAGCTAAAGTTGAAATACAGTTACAATAGAATGGCGTCTAGATACGCGTAGCTAGTCAAATATTGAGGGTGAGGGAGATAGACCAAGTTATGATTAATAAAATATTCGTTTATTAAACTTATAGTTGACCGTATTCTTTTATGGTCATTGATTGGTGTGACCTTATTATACAAACATAGGATGACCACCAGACTTAAAATGGAGAACAGCACTAATATTACGGTTTTTCTTTTCATCGTTTTGAGTGTCCTGTTTGTGTTTAATTAGATGTCGTTTCTAGAAGGTTAAGACCACTCATGCATATCGAAACTGAAACTGTCCCCTAGTTACATGCATGTATTTCAAAGGAGCAGAAATAATTATGCCTATTTGCATCTCAAAATAGTGAAATACTGAAAATGACTATTCGGAATTCCTTCTGCTCCATATAATAACCATGTTTTGTGTCTGTTTTTAATTTTTTTTGCATAATATATCTATTTTAAAGTTTATGTATTTCTTTGAATGTAAAGTTTCCATGTTATAAGTAGGTTTTGAATATGTATGCTTTTCGTTTGCCCGCTTTGAAATGGTTGAAGCAGAAAGAAACAGTGGCTTACCGTACTTTTGACAACAAATTATACGTTTTGTTGTGTTGTTGCTGTTATCGGAACGCTAATGACAGCCAACAGGAAATTTAAATTTTTAACGGTATTGTTCTACATGAATGGATGTCAAAAAAACATGAAATTATACCCCGTTTGCTGTCTTTAACGTTATTACAGTATTATGTTTTGTCCCCAGTTTGTTGAGTAGTGAGTAGTCGGTAAAATAATAATCAAATAATGGAAAGATCAAAAGAATAAATATATAATCATAGAAAAAAAAAAACTACAAATAAATTTATTGAATGCATTTTCTTGGACTAAATAAAAATGTAAATTTGAGCCTGTATAACCTGGTTTCCCGCTGGCACAGCGTTACATCTATAGTTTGCAACTCTAAAATCAGGAGTTCGATACCCCTCGGTTGACACAGCAGATATGGCTTTGCTATGAGAAAAAAACACACATTATATAACCTGAAACAGTGTATTATTATGTAATTTAGATACTTCAAGAACAAAGCCACATTGCTGGTGTATATAACCAATAGTTCTAATATTTCCTTCATGTTGGTAGTAGATACATTGTTTGTTATAGCATCGCGTTTTAACGTGACGTTTATTTTAAGTCCTTCTGAAGTCACTAGACCACAATGAATCTCGTTGAAATTGAATTCACCGTCTTGAAAAGGAAGAAGAAAAGTGGTAGGAAAACGTTTTGTTTGGTAGCATGCTATAAAATGTTAGAATTCACGGTACGTGAACCCTTTATGAACTTTTATGTAAAAGATAAAACGTTAAGGCTATACTACAATTACGTCTTGATTATATACAAACCGAATTTAAAGTGCAATGTATTTTTAGGTAGATTTCATTTAAACCTTAGCACAATTTACTGGGATTTTATTATGCCTACTACTGCATGCTTGGTTTGAGTGTGAAAAATTACTCTTTAAAACTATTTCCTGTAGACCTCTCCGTTGACTCAACAGTAAGTCTGAGGGCTTATAACACTAAAAACCGAGTTTCGATACCCGTGGTGTGTAGAACACAGAAAGTCATTGTTGAGCAACAAAAATCAAATATTTATGTAGTTGGCAAAACTGGGTGTTTCCCGCATTTTGGTTTCAAATAATTAGAGATTAATGTAATAATAATGATAAAGATAAAATATGTTTATGTTAAATGAAATTAAAAGTTATGGTAAGGTGAAAATATATTTTACTCGGGGTTCTGATCCCACGGTCATTTGTGAGGTTGAGGTTGTGGTTCTGTTCATCATCCAATGACCTTGGTCGTTGATGAAAAAAAACCTTTAATATATGCCTTATTTGATTTAGCCCCTTCCTTTTTAAGGTCTGCTGGTTAACGTTCTGTAAGGTGCTACATTAAAGACTTGTATGGACAAATTTTATTTGTTTATTAGAAATGATTCGAAAAACGTTTTAAAAGGCGTTATGGTGCCCTATCTATGTCTAACTTCGTTTCTCTATTTTATTCGATGACTTATACAGAAAGTGTATTTTATTTTTTCTGGTAAGCCTACTCAACACTCTGTAGTTGGAGAAATTTCACCTTAACTGTAAAAGTTTTCTTATATATCATCGGATGATCTAACTTACATTTAACTAATGCTGCGCAAATAGATGAATCTGTAACCTTATGTATAGTAGTATTTTTAATTTTACGCTATTTTGTATATATAAATCTACGATCGACGTGAAAGTTACGGTTCAAACGCTGAAACCAATGGACCTAAAAAATGTTACAAAACTTTAGTGCAGATATTTGTTCCCCCACATTCCTCATAATTTGTCCATTACGACTCAGAATCAAGAGGTATGTAAAAAATACCATATCAGGTCTGTATTTTACTTCCCGCAAATCACTGCATATGAACATTTCGTCCAATATCAGAACTCGTAAGTCGGGCTGAAAGGTGAGAGACAAAAGACTATAAAGGCGCTATTTATATTTGCAGCATAATACTATAAAATTAAGGTTTAAACGCTGAAAGTCGATGAACTATTGGAAACCAATGAACATAAACTTGATATAAAAGTTGATTGTAGGTTTTGTTTTTCACTTTTCTCTGAACCTGCCCGTCACAACTAAAAATCAGAATGTTTGAAAATAGCATTTTAGATCTATATTTTTTTCTCTTCTAGAAGTCGTTTCATGTTGAAAGTTTCGCTTAACTTTTATAACAGACGAACCGAGACGATTGTGGCTAAAAAACGTTTCATCTGTAGTTAACTTGATCTTTACGTAACAGAAACGCGATGATTTTTGATATTAGATACAGCTATGAAAGGTGTTAATATTTGGTTTATACAAATATTCTGGCATGTTTTTCTAACCTATGATTTTTAAGCTTGTGCATTTTTAGCACATAATACCAACGTTTTCACAAATTCTTCGTGTTTTAGCTACACACACTATTTTCAACAGTTTAATATCGCATGTCTCGTCATCTCATATATTTTTTAAACAGACGGTTTTAAAATTTGTCCTACATTTAATTCTTAGACGTTTTCACATATACACAGATAAAGTTGGAAAGAAAAAGATTTTAAAATACCAGTTTTACACATACACACATATTTATTTTTATCAAATAAATGTAAGACTATTTTCGGTCGGCCATTGCCTCGTGAATAGCGTGTCGGGCTGCGTATGGAAAATATAGTTTCGAACTGTCATATGAAACTCTTCGTACGTTATAACTGAAACAGTTGATCCCGCTGTTCGAGTGAAAGGTAGCCGTAGGCTTCGGGTACTTCTGATGAGTTATCTTCCGTTTGTTCAGCAGCTCTATACCGTGTTCAAATTATATTGAGACTTTATTTTTTCACTAGTAACTAAACGACTTTGTACGACCTTGTACCGACTTTGCTGTTTTAATTACACTGAAATCACTTTTTGTGCGAAAAGAGAGAGAGAGAGTGTGTGCAAAACAAACAAATAAAACCCACAAAAAATGACGCACCTGCCAAAGTTTTGGGCAGAAAAATAATCCTATAACAACTCATTGCGATTACATAAATAGTCCAGAAATGGACTTCGTAATATTTCACGAGTTTTTATAAGAGTTACACAAGCAGATACTTAAAGATAGATTGATTAACACTCATCTCGCACACGAAACGCACGAGTACGATATGTGTAAGACGTTATAAGTTATAACTCTTGTTTTCAAACGTGTTCACACCTAATTCAACGAGAAATAAAGCACATTCAGCTCAGGTTTCAGACTTTTCCCAGAGGTAGCGCTCCACTGACTTATGACTTGTAGACCCCTCTAGTTACCTTGCAGGATGCAGTTGACCTCCGTTTGTTTCTCAGAAGACTTTCAATTCAAAAATATGGTGAAAGATTATTCAAGGACATGTCATTTCTAGTTCATCGTGTATGCCCTTTATATTTTCTTTTAAAATTCAGCTTTGAAGGAATGCGCCCAATTCTCAGATTTAGTGAAGTAACGATTCTATCTCTACGTCAACATTTCATATCTTACTATGGAGAAAGAGTTCATTGGCACTTAACTTTCGGAACATAATTCAGTTGTAATATTGGAAGTTATAGCTTAATATTGATATTAATGAATAGTGTGAAATCCAGTTATATAGTTTACATTATCCTCAATATCAAACATCTGTATTTTCTGTTTAGTGATGGAATTGATATTAAACATTTATTTCTCATAATCTAAAAGGATTTTTTTCCAGTATCATGAACTTCAAACACACTGAATAATACAGCGCAAATTTCTAATACAATTTATAATCAGTTTTATATATGCTACCGTATTTATTAGATGGAAATAACAGACATCAACTAACCTAAGGGAAAATAATTTTGTATGGAAGGATAAGAGACTTTACATAAGAAAAAAAGGTAAAATGCAGCAAAGTTTTGATTATATGATTAGATCATTACTTATTCGCAGTGGATCACCTCTGTTTTTGCTGTTGTTGCTTTATATTTCTCGGTCTTCCTCTTATTTGCATTGAAGCTAATAAATCAGCCATTTGAGAATCAAAATATCAAGTTTCAAGCTTAAATAAAATAAATATAGATGTCTATATGTTGCCATCTATATGTTAATCAAATCAAATTAAGAAAAAATCAGTTTTAGGCTTTGAAGCTATAACAAATAGATGTAAATCGTATCAAAAAATGAGCTGTACGTTTTATTGGCTCATTAGTTAGCATTACATAAAATCAAGTAAATGAAATTTCGCCGAGGTAATAAATATAAATTTATAGTTGCACTATTTATCACGTGTCATTTTATATAGACTTGTTCTGTTTTATCCCTCCCCATTAAAGAAGACCACTGAGGATGAATCCATCTGTCCTTCATTTAACCTTACATAATTTGAACATAATTCACGAGAACCATTTCTTTTTATGTATGTTTAATCTTGTAATTGTTTATCGTGTAACATTTGATACAGACTTATTTTATTCGAGCCACACCTTAAGAAAAAGACCACTGAGGATAAATCCATCTGTCCTTCATTCAACCTTACATAAAATGAACATAATTCACGAGGAACGTTTCTTTTTACGTATGTTTAATCTCGTAATTGGTTGGTGCTCGATGAGTGATCAGGTGTGACCGCGGGACAGTTTCTTCTTTATCCCCCCCCCCTTTCCTTCTATTGCTAGGTCAGAGCAACTACCAGAAAACTATATATTGGTAAATCAAGGTGTAAAGCGTCGGCTTACAGCCAGAGGCTTGACTCACCAGAAGAATGCAGTTTAGAACGTTGCCTAAAGAAATCGTTGGCGTTCCTGAGTACTAGATCTTTTGAAATGGTAATTTGGGCGTTGAAGGACGAAGGGAAATGAAAGAAGCCGGTGGGGGGGGGGGAAAGGGAACCAGTTGACTTTGCGAAAAAGAAGTTTGATTTGGATCTCTTAAGCCTCGAAGTCATGAGAGCCGCCTGTATTGTGTGTTGCCATGAAAATCAGTAGTTGTTAAAGCCCAAGATAGAACTCCCTCTAACTTCTTGATGTTTGCTATTGTTTCATATTTAATTAAAGTTCAGAAAACGTTTTTTGTTTTTTTCCTGAAGGAGTCCTGCGGCCCAACCTAGCTATGTGTAACAACAGTGTGTGTGTGTGTGTGTGTGTATAATAAAATTACTGTACTCTAATATCAAGTTAATTATAATATGCTGGTTTTTCTTTTCTTTTATAGTAGATTGTAGAGACTTTTAAAGTTTACGTTAATTATACTTTTCTTTGTTAAGATGTTTTCTTCATTTCATCCCTGAAGTCTTCTTAGTAAGCTAAAACATTGTTTGACACTGCGGTAGTACACACTAAACAATAAGCTAAAACATTGTTTGACACTGTGATAATACAGACTAAACAGGTCGTGGTTTTTTTAAAAAATCCTCCTCATGTGCATACATATTATAATAAGTTTTGTCGTGGAATACATCGAGTGGCAGTTTATTAACTATGTGTCGATACATCGTTTTAGATTGCAGGTGTGTTTTATTTTTTTATTTTCACTCGGTCCATTTGAGATATGAAACCACAACTGTTATACAGTATTATTTATAAAATAAGTTTATGCTTAATTTCTTAAATACATAGAGAATTTGTAAATGCATACATAGAAATAATAGCTTTTTCACTGGTAACTGTCACGTTGTACAGAAATTTCAGATATGGTCCCTTCAGTTGTAAGTAGTTGGTGTTAGTCATAGATTTTCAGAAGTGTATAGGTGACACTTACTGATTAGGTGTCAAATATATTGGTAAGATAAAGATTAGGTTGCGCCTGTTTATTTTTATCGGTGCTGATTAAGTTACTAACAATTTTTTCCAACCTTGTAGTTTTGCTGAATTTTAGTGACCTTAAAAATGTTTCATTTATTTTTCCTTAAAAATATTTCCAAATTTTTTTCAAATGTATGTAAAAGGTAAGATTAAGCTGTCGTATTGTTTTTCCTTTGTTGTCGATACTGATTAAGTTATTGCGATATGTTTTAATTTTGTACAGTTTTAAATTCTGCGAAAATCATTTTAATTTGTTTAAATATTTCCATGCTCTTTCTTAAAAAAAGAGTAGCCCAAGAGTTGGCGGTGGGTGGTGATAACTAACCTTTCCTCTTGTCTTACTCTGCTAAATTAAGGGGTGGTTACCGCAGATAGCTCTCGTGTATCTTTGCGCGAAATGGAAAACAAACCAAATCTTAAAAAATACGCAATAATTGGATAAAATATATGTATATAGTTTATACCCCGCTCCATAAAATATTTAATATTACTACACGCATACTTATCTCTCCCTTTCACGTGAATAATATTGTTAACGTTCTGTTTGGTAATTCAAATATTAAAGATTATTTAAAGACACCCTTTGTGCGTTTACCTTTTTATTTTAATTTTACAAAACTCAATTAAAATATACATTGGAAATAATATATTATAAGCAGTTTATGCTTACATGAATATACTGATTGGTTTTGGCATTTATAAAAATGATATCGACCTTATCTAGTTATTGTGTTCGTGTCACATTCAACACGGGTATCGAAACCGGAATTTTAGAGTTTTGAATCTAGAAACTTAAAACCGTGCCAACGTTATAAGACTAAGCGAGTTGATTATTGTGCGGCCATTTTTATAACGTGTTGTAGATTATTTGTTAAACCGTTGACGAAAGCTGGCCTTTTTTAATTATTTACTGCCTACATCTAATTACAACCGGACTGTGTGTATAGTGAATGCGTCTGATGAGGAAAGCGATCCTTCTCGTATCGACTTTCTTGTTCGTGGAAAACAATAGATCTCTAGGTGTCCTGTGTTCAGTGCTTGTAACAATCAGCCAGTTGTCTCGTTTGTTAGCAAGCTGAACCCTTAAACATACACAGTTTTATACTGTCTCAAAACAAAAGGAAAACACGCTGTATGGGGTGCTCAGTTGAAATCAGAAGATTAATCAGGCTGTTGTAAAAAAACAAACAAAAAACTTTTATACCAGTGTCTGAACAAATGTGGGAAACGTGTTCTGATAAGCGCACATGCGCATGACAGTACGTATGAACTATACACAAACATTATCAACTTGGTACAGTGTGAGTTGATGTTAATATACATGTACGTCTTTACCACGTATAAATACAGACGCATTTTGTAGACGAAGTGATACGTTACAACTTTGTTATTCTATTTAAGTAATAATTGTTTTAAAACCCCTACAACCATTCCATGGTAACTGCAACAAATCTTGAAAAACCTTCTCAACCATTGGTCTGGCGTCATGACTCTCCCCCAAATTATATCAGCAACCAGTTACAATTAATGCATTATCTAAATGTATCTCAAAAGTTTGTAAGGAATTCAAGAAATAACACTAGAGAATGATTAAAAAAAATAACATTGGATCAATCGAACCACGTAATGCTTTAGTAAAAATAATTTCATAAATTCTGTATCGCATATTATTTATCTCGTTTCATTATTTCCCTTTTGATAGGTCAGCACTGATTAACTTCAAGTTTTTATATTCAAGCAGAGTATTTGCTAAAAGTGTGTTTTAAACCGAATTCCTTGTCCAGGTGCGTGGGCTGGCAGAATTATTGTTAACTGTAGTCGCGTGCTTTTGTGGTTGATTTTGTATTTCTTTCAAGTTTGTGTACAAGAACGCAGCAGTGTTTGTAGCTTCTGATTTAGATAGCAATAAAACGTCTGTGATGGTAGCCTGTTCTGAAGTCATTTTTATTTTTTTGTTTTATTCTGTTACCACAACACGCACTTTAACTCTTGTGATTACGATGAATAGAAGTTGATATTTTAAAGGGAGGTTTTGATTGGACGATTATCCATTAAAGCAAATCATTAAAGGCAGTTACTGGTTTGTGGTTTCTTATATGCGTTATACGGAACAGAAGCAAACAAAAATGCTAAGCTGTACGAAAAAACAACAAAATATTGTTGGTATGTAAATAAACGCAAAGCTACACAATGGGCTATCTCTACTATGCCCATCACAGGTGTCGAAAACTGGTTTATAGCGTTGTAAGTCCGAAGACATACTATTTTGCCCCCCCATGGCATTTAGCTGTGCTTATTTATATGTTACCGTTACCAATAAATGTATTACTGACCTAACTACCGTATACATTTATAATAGTTAGAAAATTGTCACTATTTTGTATCCATACAGATAATTACGTTTATTCTAGCTTCATCTCTTCACAAGTATTTTCCCAGATGTTAAACTATCATGTTTTCTGGTCGAGTTCACTAACGTTAGTGAGATAGGTAATTACTGTTCATCATCTGATTGAAAAACGTTTATAAGGTAGCTTATTATTCATTATTTAGCCCCAGAAAACTTTTGTCAACGAATTATTTAGCCATTGATCATTTTCTCATTTGCAAATGTTTGTAAGCTAGCTTATTATTTATCGTCTGACTCACAAATATTTGTCAATGTATTAGATAGCTATTGTTCATAACCTCACTTACAAATGTTTGTAAGCCAATTTATTATTAATCATCTGATTCAATAATATTTATTTGCCAGTGAATTAGGTGAGCATTGTTCATCACCGTATTTACAAACGTTTGTAAGCTAGTTTATTACTAATCATCTAGTTCAATAATATTTATTTGTCAGTGAATGTGGTAACCATTATTCATCACCGTATTTACAAACGTTTGTAAGTTAGTTTATTATTCATCGTCTGGTTCACAAATATTGTTCACTGAGCTGGGTAACCAATGTTCTTCATCTTATATACAAATGTTTATATGATAGCTTGTTCTTTATCACTCGCTTTATAAATATTTTGAAATTATCGTCATTTTGTAGCTTACGAATATTTGTCAGTAAGTGGGATTTTTTAGTCTTTCATCTGGTTCGTGATTACTTTTAGATTAGAATATCGTAATTCATTCTCTGTATTAAAAAAATAGGACATTAGTTGGCTCGGAGAGAACTTCAAATCCGTGAGATACCACATTAAAGTGTTATTACATTATAAGAATGACAGTTAATCCACTTTGCCATAAATATAAAATACTAATTCGGAATGTGTTTTCACTAAATTATCCTTTGTTTATCACCTAGTGTACGAATGTTTGTCATTAGGTTCCTGTGGTTTTATTTTAAGTAGTTGTGTCTATTTTGGTAACTTGATATTTTGAAATCGAAGTTCTAATGAATCGGTCTGCGTCATGCGGCTTATTCTAGTGAAATAAAGTTAAATAGTTTAACTAGAAAAATCATATGTAATGATTTATGCGAGTTATGGTTATTATTTTGTTTCACACACACACACAAAATTATTTGCCATAATTTAACGCATACTCCTCTCTTGAAACTTCGTTTATCATTATCAGATAGATGTCTTTATCAATAATAACTTTGCTTAATTTAGTATGCTTTAAAATGCTTTATCACTTTTAGGCTTAAGTAAAAAATATGGTGCCTAATTCAGTGCAAACAGCTTGCAATATTGAGTGACTCGATTTGATTGAAATTACACATCTGTCCAGGTTATTAAAAATATAAAAAAGACTCAGTACGTGACTTGCTAAAGTAATTGATAAAAAATGTTATGTTTAATGGTTTCAAATATTTTGGAAAAGAGTGTTTGTCGTAGTTATAGGAAGCTCAAGTGTGGGTTAGTGGATAGTGTGCCGAGATGAAGACCAGGCGGTCTTTGGTTTAAGCTGCAATTTACTGCTGGAAGACGCCTTACCTTTTCAATGGTGAGAGGGTTATAACTATGAAAATCAATTTAACTATTTAGTTAAAGATACTCTTTTAAGTGTTCGATTTTGTTGATTGGTTACATTTTTAACTGATGAGAAGCTCTAAAGTAATTATGATAATGCTTGAAACTTAGGGGTCTTTGACCTAGTTTATACTCTAAGGTCCGGTAAGGTACTGGGGGTGGAAAATGTCAAATATTAAGAAATGAAAAAAAAAATGCCATGAAAGTTGTGGTAAATTCTTTAAATCTAATCATTGACCATTTACACGTGTATACAATCTGACATAAAGTTAAGTGTAATGAGTGTACCGTGGAGATAAAAAGTGAAATGTGAGAAATATACAGTTCGGAAGAGGCTAAGTTTAATTAATTTAGGAGAGAAGTCCAAATTTAGCTGAAGAATAAACTATTATTCTTCAGAAATGTTCTAGAAATTTTTAGAGGTGTATGTATTAAGATAAATGTAGGTAATTAATCCAATAATTTTCTTACTCTAGAGTTTGCATGTTGACTTTTAATATCGTTGAGCTTTGTAACCCTTACCCTTCAGAAAGCTAGATGATATGAGACTAGTGGAATTATTCATTTCAGTTTTAACCGCTTCTTTCTAATCATAGTAACTACTTCCCTAGATCACTTCGTTCAGTGAGATCTCCACTTCTGACTCACTTTCTAATATGCGATGTAAATGCACAATCTCATCAGTGTGTTCTAAACCTGATAACAGGCATGCAGTAGCTAAATCATGTCTTCTATGCTCTACTGATGTGGCGACACCTATGTGCCGACAAGAAACTAACGTTTGAACAAATAAACTCGATTTTTAGTTTTGATTAATTAAAATACCATTTCTTTCTTACAACGTGGATAAACCTGTATTTTGTGCATAACTTACTATAGTTTGTTAAAACGTATGTTGTTAAAATCTTAAAAGAAGTAAAACACTTTTATTATAAGTTTTTGATGTTTTGATTTTTTTGCAATGACTTCTATATAAAAATCTATTTAACGTAACCAGAAAAAAATGTTAAAAGATATTTGACTTTAGCTTCCAGTTAGGTTAAATAACATTAAACTATTTTAGTATTTCATTTTAGAACTAGTTAAGCATTTTTATTTTTTTTGTGTATACACCCTGTAGTATATTAATATGAAACAATGGAAAGCTGAAAGTGGCGTTTTGAGTTAAAAAGGAACGATTCTTGACTTACTGTATCTTGTAAGTTAAAAATTCGGTTCTTTATCATTTTACTACAGTGGTGTTTAAAAGATCTGGTTATTGTCTAACGGTTCGTGTGCCCGGATTGTTAATCTGAGAATTTATGGTTCAAGAACTATTGTCACAAAAACTTGCTCCGCTCTAAGAGTAACACATTCACCCCATTCACCAGGACAAGACAGCCCGAGAGCTGTCGCTGGGTCCCGTTGACTAACTGTGTTGCCTTTACTTTCGTTTGTAAGTGCAAAATAAGTATATAACCGTTGTGTAGCTGTGGGCGAAATATCGAAAAACAACAGAAATTGCTTAAAATATTATTTTATTTTCACGTTAAGTATATGTTGTGTTGAACTTAGCATGATACTGGTACTGGATTTAATATACTTTCTTTTTCTGAGAGTTTTATTAGAAACATATTTCTAAGAACCCATGAGTGAAAGCAAAAAACTAAACCAATAGTTATGTTATTATTTGCATTTGAATGTTCTCAGATAGATAAAGTATTTTATATATATATTTTTATCTAGAAAAATCACTTGATAGGCGACTGACTTAGGCTTCTAAAGCTTCGTAGGTCGTGAATAAATGTCCAGGAATGATTTGTTCAGGCTTATCAAATTTGATCACACCTTTGTTATTTTTACAGATAAATGTAGATAACCTTTGTTTTCTTGATCTCAATGTGCTTACCATCTGAAGCTTAAGATAAAAAAAAAAAATTCAATATCATATGGTGGATAGGATAGAGGAATAAATGGATAGTTTACATATTATATTTAGGTTTATTTATGAATATTCATGTATCTATGATCTCTAAGAGGTTACATAGTTGTTATTTCTGTATTCACAGCTCACACCGTATTGTAATAAGAATCTCCGTAACGTGATGTTTACATATGATATTCTATACTGCTCAGTCGATGCCGCTGTTATCCAGAGTTTAATGTAAGAAGTAAGGATATTAGTTCAAAATCCACCGCTAGGAGAGCGTTTGACAAGCAAAGAGAAAGTCGTTAGTCACTCTCGTTCATTCCGCATGGTCAAGAATGCCCCCCCTTTTTTTTTAACGAACTTTCACCATATGGTCTATACATGTTCTACATGTAGAGTCTGTACTTCTTGAGGCATGATCCTGGGTTTGGCCTGCTTGACGTAAAATTAAAAAAAAAAATCGCCGCTTGGCCACGTGCGCCGATAATTCGTCCTTAGTTTAAACGTCACATGACAGCAGAGCTTCCCTCACGAAATCCCTTACTTTTCTTTCACCATCTAGTATCTTGGCGCTATCCTGTCCGTTGGAGTTCATAATGTGCAGGAGGTATCACCTCTGCCATAAGACCCTGTAATCATGAACACGAACTTGACAACCACAACAAGCTCCAGTTAGCGCTCATGCCAGCTGTTCTTATCCGTTACTTTCAAACTTCAGTTAACTTCAAATTCAAAAGAGCCGATGTTTTCATTCCTTGTTGCAGTGGAATGTTTTATTTTGCCCTCAAGAACGTATATACGTGTGCGTGAAGTTCTATGAAAGTGAAGCCGCCATGTGAAGCCGCAAGTCTACAGCAAACATTCTGAGTCTTCTATAAGTGTTTATTCGTCACGAATACGTTGTGACATATAATTATCTTGTTTACCCTGATTCAATAGCAAATACACCAATTTTGACATAGAAGTATTTTTTCAGGCGTTTGTTTCAGCATCGTATTTATTTTGTACTTAACGAGTTGTTTAACTATGTTATACAATTATTTATGTATACTAGGCAAAGTCTTTTAAAACTTCCATCAACTTTCTCTTATCACCGCGTAGGAAAACAAAAAGTCAAACTTTTATCTTCAACTTCATTGTGTGTCTTCATTCATATTCTCATAGACAGACTAAAAACCTAAAGGTCGGACACGGTAAAGGCTAAAAAATATAAAATCGAGTTTCAAATCATTTTAATTTTTCTCATTCAAAATAAAATTATTACTTACTCAGGTTTGTTTTATAATTTCGCGCAAAGCTACACGAGGGTTATCCTCGCTTACCGTCCCTAATTTAACAGTATAAGACTAGAGGGCAGGCAAGTGGTCATCACCACTCACTGCCAACTATTGGGCTACTCTTTTACCAACGAATAGTGGGATTGATTGTGACGTTATAACGCTCCCACGATTGAAAGAGTAAGCATGTTTGGTGTAATGGGTATTCGAACCCGCGACCCTCGGATTACGAGTCAAGTGCCTTAATCATCTGGCCATGTTGAGACTTACTCATTTAGAATTCAGAACGTATATTTGTATACGCAGCTAATAAAAATAAAATATATTAGTGTCTTAGTAAGATAAATCAGTGTCTCAATAAATAGATTATGTAGACAGGATTTTTGTTGCAATTGGTGTATTTCTAATATCTCGCTTTCACATTTCCAAGTAATTTGGCCTGGACTTAACTTATTTTTTACACTTAATAACTTGTAATTATTTATTCAACTAATATGAATTGAATTCTAAAGTGGTTTAGTTTATTTTAAAAAAATGCAAATGAGATTTGTTTCATTTGCTTAATTTTTAAAAAATGAAATTCGAATAAATCATATGATTTTTTGAAACAAAATCAATAGTGATTGAATTTAACTATATATATGTCTGAATGATAATAATAAATTACTATCTCATGAATATTTTTGGGAGTTTGCACCGTGCAGGTGTTGGCATGTCGTTGTAGTTACAACCTATTGTTTCTTATCATATATTGTTTTTATGATGAGTATTTTTAATTTTTGTATATTTACCTGTTAGTCATAGATGTATCTTTTCATATAATAATTTTATGATGAGTATATTTAATTTATATATATTTACATGCTAGTCATAGATGTATCTTTTCATATAATGTTTTTATGATGAGTATATTTAATTTTTGTATATTTACAGGTTAGCCATTATAGTGTGAAAGGGTTTATTGTTTTACGTTAACTAATTAATGAAAACGGTTTTACACTAATGTAATAAAATACTTTTTTTATAAAACTGACACTAAGAACAAAGAAATAAAAATACATATATTCATAAAAGGGGCTATAAAACTTAACAAGAATAGGGTTTTCTCTATCGTGTATAATACTGCCAGTGAAATAGAAATCCTAGATGTATGTTTCTACACATGAAATTGACGTTTATCAATGTGTACGTGTGCGTTTAAAGTTTATATATTTACATTTAGTACTTCGGTCGTTGAGTGTGTGTAATGACATTTTAAGAAGTCTCTGCGCTCGCTGAGATGAAATAGAATTTAAGGCACCAACGGATTTTTGTGTGATTACTATCCAATCTTGTATGCTTAACTTTCATGAGTCTTTCAGTCGAGTCATATCATACGCACACGTAGAAAAAACCGCACTAAGAATCCCGAGAGCAAGTACCTCACTATCCAGGGCCATCAATATACCATTAAGTCTCGGAGAGTGCCTTAAAAAATAAGGGGAAAAAGAAATAAACGATCTAAGCTATTCAGTGGGAAGGTAATCACTTGAATGAAGACTGACGAAAATATGTAAGATGTCATTATTAAACGCGTTTAGGCTGGAAATATTGATCCGAGATATAATCATAGATGCATGTATATCGTAATTTTTAAGACGTTTATGCTGTTGTCGATAAAGCGCTCTCTCTCTAAAGTCATTTTCTTTTAAAATCTTTTTTGAATTTCTTTCTATTTTTTTTATCCTCCTTTCTTCTAATACGAAACGGAAGGAAAGTGATGGCCCGAAACGTTGAGCTACTGTATATAAGATCAAAAATTGTGAAAGGCATTGCCGCTATAGCAGGTTATTAAAAATGCTAATAGATGTAGGCTAGTGGTTTTGAATTAAAATATTTTCGTTAACCCGTGAACTTGAAAGGTAAAGAGAAAAGGTTTGACAGTGAAGGAAATTATTTTTTCATATAACAGGTTTTAATTTTTTTTTTTTTGCGTTACAACGTATGCCGTTCCGGTTCTTTATTGTATTGTATATCGTGATTGGAAAAAACGCTATAATTTAAGTTTTTAGAAAATCGCACATTTTCATTGTTGTTATCTGTGTGCATGAAAACGTTGAACCATTTTGCAAGCTATTTTATATATATGTCTACAATCCAAAATCAAGTTTATTTCACAGAGTATTTTCTTATAAACCAAAAAAGGGGAGGTTAAAAAATAGATAACTAGTGATATCATATTCTGTTTTTATTGAAATACAAGAGACAGAGCTTACAAGATGATTATCTGATTAAACCCAGCGATAACTAAACGGTTGATGTATCGATTCTACATCTGCATGTGAACAGTGCAATAAATTAAAAAAACACAACACCAAAGTTGTATTTGTGATTCATTAAGTATGTATGTTTATACTAAAACGACATCAAGGGATTCTGTGAATAATAGCTACATTAAGAATCGTAGAGACATTTTTTTAGCAGGCGTTTTGTATCTGAATACTACGAGAATGAAGGTGTAATATTATATGTTTTTTAATGGCTAAAAAAAGCTATTGGCAACAGCTTTTATATAGTAAAATCATTATCGAGCAAAACTGAAAAACAGTTGTTTGTTGTTAAGTGCAAAGCTACACAATGGGCTGTCTGTACTGTGCCCACTACGGGTTTGTTTGTTTTCGGAATTTCGCACAAAGCTACTCGAGGGCTATCTGTGCTAGCCGTCCCTAATTTAGCAGTGTAAGACTAGAGGGAAGGCAGCTAGTCATCACCACCCACCGCCAACTCTTTTACCAACGAATAGTGGGATTGACCGTTACATTATAACGCCCTCACGGCTGGGAGGGCGAGCATGTTTGGCGCGACGCGGGCGCGAACTCGTGACCCTCGGATTACGAGTCGCACGCCTTACGCGCTTGGCCATGCCAGGCCCCCCCACTACGGGAAACAAAACTATTTTTAAACGTTACAAGTCCTCAGATTCACGTACAATAGAATAAGGAGTGGGGAAACCGTATATACTAATGAAACTGTTCTTTTATTAAAGTGTTGGTTATGCTCTATCTTATTGCTGTCATTTATTTTATGGTATATAATAAACTTTTTATTTAACTACTTAAAACATTAGAATAAATGAAAATTGTGTTTCTCTTTAAAAGATTATATTTTGTACCACAAAATATCCTGTTTCGAGTCTCAACTAAATGAGTTTAAGAATTAATTTTAGTTGCATTATAATTTCTGTAATGCAGCAACCTCGACTGTGGTTAAAATATGTTCAATATCCTTTTATTTTTAAATATGACTTCAAATTTTATTGACAAATGTAACCATAGATACTGATGCATGTAAACTACTATTTTACTTTGAAACCTTGTCTGACAAGCACCTTCTGCCCTTCACAAAGGATGTTTTTTATTGTGCTTACAAAACTTGACAAGTTCTGCCATTATAGGTTAAGACGCGTTATGTGCCGCCGTAATTTAACCTGTGATGAGCAATGGCTCTATTGTTTTCCTTTAATGTTGTTTCCTGGAAGAGCGACTTGCACGTGATATCGACTGATAAGCCAAAGCAGCTTTGATTTGAATATGTCACTGTAAGATACCCTGGTCTATGATGAGGAAAAGGACTGTGTGATTGTGGAGATGAAACAATGACGAATGATAAAAACGGTAACTAGGTGATGTCGTATTGAAATATTCAGTCATTTCTTACTCTTTTTAAGTAAAAGGTCGTAGAAATTTTTGTAAGATGTTACCTGCTACTTTGTTTTTATATCTGTCTGATCGACACAGAACAAACATGCAAATAAAATTTGTTTAATTATTTCAGGAATCATTCAACAATGAAAGGATATACAACACCAAACATGTTTTGGTTAAAACTAGAAATAAGAAGGTCAGTTTTTTATGCTTGTTATTGTACACGTATGTTTGGCTGATGAGTTATTCTAAATGATAGAAACGACGAAGAAGCGAAGGGACGACGCTAAACGCCTACCTATGTTTTGGTTAGCACTAGAGTTAACTTGAGATGATCAATATCTGTATATTTATTGGTGCAAACGTACAGTTTGTAACTTACTGTGTTGTATTTATTACAGGAACACCAGTACACCGCATTTTCCCATAAATACCAGTTACAAAATTTTGACAAAGGTCTTTAAAGTTACCAGCTATGACTCTAACTGAGTTGTTTCTTAAGTACTAATTTTTCCACCTATTCTGATAAAGATTATTTAAACAAAAGGTTAGACAATGAGCGTGTATGACACATAAACTTTGAAACTAAATACAATTCTGATTTACACCTGATTGACCTACGGTTTGTGCCGATGTCGGGTGTATAATTTATAGTTTAACATAATATGGAAAACATTTACATTGTTTTAACCAAAATCTGCTAGCTTTCCATAAAACCTAATACTGTAGAAGCAAGAGAACAACAAGAAACATGTATAGTGGAAGTAGCAAAGTTATGGACTCAGACTTACCGTACATATTACTTAGGCTACAGTTGTAAGATATTGTGTAAAAATTTATATATGGTGTTGTACAGTTTGAAATCTGTATACCAGAACGATGCGTTTCAAGCACAACTCTAATGGGATTTTTCTTGTCTCGATATTTTATAGCTAAGTACGTCAGTCAAATAATAAGTTACTTAAGATTTAGTGAATGCTTTAAGAAATAAGCTTGTCAGATGCTTTTAAAGAGAAAGCCATGTCCGTCCTGATTATTTACATCGAAGAATATCTCGATTACCCTGTCCTACACTTTAGGTATAGTGCATAAACATATATTAGACTCTAGAACTATTCGTCGAAATATCACTTATCTGTCCTTTTTTTTTGGTTTTAAATCATCTTACTTTGATATCATTTGTACTTCGATATGTAAGAAACATCTTTAGAGCCTAAATTTTTTACTATCTGTTTGTATAAACGTATGCAACTCTTTATCTATTTGTCTATTATGTTTAAAACTCAGTCCATTAACCAGTCAACGCATGAATCTCTCTTAATGTTTTGTGTTTTTATCAATTTATTAAATGGTGTTTCAATTTTTCCTTTTATTTTTTCCTATCCATTGGCCCAAAGAATTATGTTCAAGTAATATTTTTGAATTACGTTCAAAGCATATTGTAAATTTAATTCTAACATAGCTATAGGTATTCATAGCTACATTATCGCATTAGTAATGTATAATGTTTAGAAATATGGCGGTTAACGCTTCACTGAGTGTTAGGTAGTTGAACTTCTAAGTACTAATGTTTAAGAGATCGAAAATCCGCTGGTAATGTAATTTATTCAGAATGTATTCCAAGTTACTTAATTTGGTCGGATGGGTCTCATTTAGGCTCGAAAAAACAACAACAAGGGTTGCCATCATGATGTTTAGAATAGTCTGTACTATTTTCGTCCTCGGAAGGAGTAAAATTAGCAGAAGAAGCTAGGAATAGTTATTCCTGGGCTACCAACAACTAACACCATGATTTAAACCGTTCTTCAGACGTCACAACAAACAATAGGCTGCCATTTCTGGTTCATCAGCGTATGGTTCTTTCATCAGCCGTTCTACAGCAGGTGCATCTACTTTTAAAATACGTCATGTCTTATCTAAATACCTGCAGTTTGCTCTTATCACCTCTCCCACGTAGCATTAACAAGAGATGTACTTGTATATATATAGTCAGGATAACACGCAAAAGCCAAACATCGAATATGAGTAAATGATGTGAAATTAGCAACAGTTGTATTACTACGTACATGAAAATTTGTTTTACGTGTTTGTTAACGCCACAAATATTTAAGGTCTGGCTAATGATATGATTCTAGTAAACCTATATATCTTTCATTACTAAATAATACAGAAATGGAAACAGTGGTAGAAACGGTGACGTAAAAGTGTATGAAAAAGCAACCACTATAGGTTTGTTTGTTTTTGGATTTCGTGCAAAGCAAAGCTACACGAAAGCTGTCTACCCTAGCTGCCCCTAATTTAGCAGTGTAAGACTAGAGGGAAGTCAGCTAGTCATCACCTCCCACCGTCAACTCTTGGGCTACTTTTACCAATGAATAGTGGGATTGACCGTCGTATTATAACGCCCCCACGGCTGAAAGAACGAGCATTTTTAGTGTGACTGGGATTCGAACCTGCAAACCTCAGATTACGAGTCGAGCGCCCTATCCACCTGGCCATGCCGAGCTGCTACTATCGGAATGCCAACCAGTTATCCTCTGAAAATGAACAATCCTGTGCTGATAGCTTACACTCTGATTCATTATTATACAATTAACTAGAATGTGTTACTTCAGTATGAAATTTATAAAATTACAGGCAGTCATACTATGCCTAGTAGTTGTAGTAGTAGTAGTAATATGAATTACAGTCATAGCTCCCGCATGCAAGACTCGGAAAAGGGCATACAAAAGTGGCATTGTTGACAATACAATGGCTAAGGCAGAAATTGGAAACTCTTCAAAACTAATGTTAAGTATATTAAACCATGTTATTTACGAGGTAAACAACGTCTGAGTAAAACTCCTGTAAACACAGTTGTGAATGTTACCCAGAGAACAATAATGTAGATATTAGCTTGAAGTAAGCTTAATATTAAGAAAGCGTAGTCAGGCAGAAAAATTTAAATTGGCATTGAACAACAAATAATGGAAGAAGCAAAGCTGAAGACGTTTGTTCTGCAGCGAGGAGGAAAACAGTATCACAGTCAATGTACGACATTGGTGGGGGATAAGTACACGTTTGGGGCTACATCTTAACCAACAGTGTTGGTGATCTACATAAAATTGATGGCACCCAGACTACTGATAAGTACAGGCCAATCCTGATGCACCATACCATTCCATCAGGAACGCGACTCCTTAATCAAGGATTCATTTTGGATCAATACACAAGAATCCAAGCATACATTAAATACGTCAGTAGAATACTCATAACCATACACTGATTTGCACAGAGTCCCGATATAAACTTTCTTGAGGTTGTATAGACTTGTGTAAGAGTTCAGAAGGCTAAAAGGAGGCGAAGCAGCTTGGCTAAACTGTAGAGACTAATACAAGACATCTAGTATAATACCCTTCAGTCATACCTCGATAAATTGCATGGTAGTACAGACACTGGTGTAATGGTCTGTGTGAAACAAAGGGCTCACATTCAAACTTCTATTTCATTATACAGGTTACTGATTTTATTTTGTGACAACGTTTTGTATCATTAATAAATTTACACTCTGGGTGCCATTACTCGTTGCCTGTGGCTTATCTGTTTATCTCTTATGTGTGTTTTAATATTATTTCACGTAGTCTCTTTTTATGTCAGCCTGTATTTAAGTATACAGAGAAAGTTGTTTGAATTCAAATTTAAAGTAGCTTCCACGTGTACTATGTGTTGAGTGTGTGTTTGTTTGTGTTTTCTTATAGCAAAGCTACATCGAACTCCTGATTTTAGCGTTGTAAATCCGTAGACTTACCGCTGTACCAGCGGGAGACTGTATACTGTGAAAGCCCTTACTGTAAAATAATTTAATCAGGTGTTGTTAGTGTACAGCCTTGTAGAGTGCAAAGTTCGAAGTTTGTGCCGTTCAGGTTTAAAATGCAAAATATCGTACGATAAAGCCTTAATTAACTTGAGAAATAAATGTGACAGAATGGTTATACAATTAAAAAAGTTCTTTACGTCATCATTTTGTTATTCCTGCTGTTAAAGGTATTTTCAGGCTTAAACCCAATAACAATGCACAATGTTCCAATGCATAGCAGATATGGGTTAAGTATTATTCAATGTTTAGCTTTCATTACGGTTGTTTATTATAAAGATTTGTGTAAGTGTGATATTATGTTAGAAACCGGACATAGCTTAGTGTTTAGCGTGCTCCTGGATTAGCATCTAAGTGTTCATGGTTCGCATACCGTGTCCGCAAAAGATCCACCCTCCACTTTGGGACTGTCGATATTATGACAGCCATCTTTCTATGTTCCTCAGATAGGAGTAGCCCTACAACTGGCAATAAGCATACTGTTGGCTAGTTGGTTTACCTCTGGTCTGTTAGCTCAGAATTAGAAATGCTTATCATTTGCACAAAAATTTTGAAACTAATGTTATTTTAGCTGAGTCTGCGTATTTTAGATTAGATTTAATTCATAATGCTCAAGTACCAATAAGAACAAAGTTTGTTTTTTTTTAGTTTTCTTTGTACAGTTAAAATTAATAACGTAGGTGTAATATGAAATCAAAATATGAAACTGGAGTTAGTGTAAGTAGAATAACAAGGATATGTAAACATTTACATCGAGTATTTGACCTGCATACTTAAGACACAAATTCAATAGATAACAGAATTTTGTTTGGAGTATTTCATGAAAATCAAAATCTGAATAAACCAATATTTTGAAAGGGGGCACAGAGATACGTATGCGGGCTTACAACATTAAAATCCTGGTTTCGATATCCGTGGAGGGCAGAGCACAAGTAGCCTTATGTGTAGCTTTGTGCTTGGCTACGAAGTAACAAACAAAACAAAGGTCAAATTGACGAGACTGAAAAAATAACATGCTTTTTTTAATGAGAGCAACATATGAAAATCAAATTTTGGTAATAGAGAGACAGGAGAAATAATTTAAATGTAGGCAGATCGTCAAAGAAAAGACAAGCGTTGAGAAAGAAACGAATAAAAATATTTTCCTTTAATTAAAATTTTCAGAGATTGCAAAAACATCGGGTGACATTGGCTAAGAAACGCGCTTTTTGTATGTGAGATGCGTTAGGACAGAAATATGTGCACATTTTGCACTCTTCAATGATTATTCAGGTGAACAAAGTGTAAATACGGTGGTGGTATGAACCGAGCGCGTCCCATTCTTTACATGCCACACTATGAATCTGGTGTTTCGTTGTTTGCGTTCCGTTACAAAAAAAAAAACAAAAAAACACAAAAACCGCGATTTCCACTTTGGAGCCATGGATACGTTATAAGAGTGACATTCAACTACAACTTTTCCGGCCGACAAGAGTAACAACCCTAGAGTTGGTGGTGCTAATTAGCTGTCTTCCTTCTGGTCTATCAGTTCAACATTTTAGGGATGGCTAGCGCTGGTACCCCTTGTGTAATTTTGGGCGAAATCCAACAGACAAAGAAGCAGTGATAGTGTATTTAGTAAGTAGGAAAATTCATGTGCAGAAAGAACTAATCACTGCAGTTAGTTCATGTGTTTTAAACAAGTTCTAATATAGCAGAAGCCATGTTTGCGGTGAAATGTGAGGAAATAAAAGCTTAGCAAAATACATTTTAGCAAAAAAATGATAGTTTAAATTCAGGTCTAGCCATATAAAATTACAAAACAAAAACACGTTAGTATATCAACTCTATTTAAATACAAATATTGAAATGAAAATTTTAGTTTTCCAGTCCATCGCCTAGAATTCTAAGAACTGTTGTAAGTAGAAAAACGTATTATTACTTTGAAATATATGCATAAGTTATTACTTCCCGTTACTTTATTCTGAAGAGAAGTTTTTATCATTATAAAACCTTTAGTGTTGGAAGTATAGTTGTTGTTGTTTTTTCTCTTCTGCACTAGTGACTTACAGTTGGTACAACAAAGTGTTAGCGACACAGCAAATATATCGAACGGCTATTTCAACCTATCGGAAAAAGTGCCACGACAACGGCCGTATTTATTATATAACAACAACCACCCACTGTACTATACGTATTAGTGTTTCTTATTTTGCATATTCTTGAAATGTGTGTTGTGGAATCTGTATAAATTTCAAGGGTGTTAAGTGCAAAAATGAGATGCCTTTCAGACCTTGACAACATGTGTTTTTCGTTGTCGCTGACAATGACATATCCCGAATAACGTTGTCTTCTGTCGTCCATTTTGTCATGAGGCGTTTTTATTTATATTTTGTTTTTAAATGAGAGGCCACTAGAAGACACATTTTGATTGTAGTAGGGACGATTTGTATTTTACTCAATTTTTTTTTGTTGATGACTGTGATTCCATTGCGTTCTGTTTGTTTGTTTTTGAATTTCGCGCAAAGCTACATGAGGGCAATCTGCGCTAATTTAGCAGTGCAAGACTAAAGGGAAGGTAGCTAGTCATCACCACCCACCGCCAACTCTTGGGCTACTCTTTTATCAACGAATAGTGAGATTTACCGAAACTTTATAACGCCCTCATGGCTAAAAGGACGAGCATGTTTGTTGTGACGGGAATTCGAACCCGCGACCTTCAGATTACGAGTCGAGCGTCTCAACCATCTGGCCATACCGGGCCCCATCCTTTTCTATTTATTTAGTCGCAGTATGTTTGTACACTTGAGCTCACCTGGGAAAAATACGTCAACTAAGAAATAAGATGGATAATAATTTAAGCTTTCACATAGGATTCATTCTTCATACATTTAAATTTACCAATGTTATTTTGAACTGCGATAATATATAACATAATGTTAACTGAATTGTCTTTCTGTGTTTAAAAATCCCCAAATACTTGGGTTATGTGTTTAAGTAGTCAAACCAAGGACCAGGAATGTGTTGTTGATGATATTTTTTGTTTTTGATAAAGGAGTGTTATGCTCTAAATCTGTAATGTATTAATGTCGAGTTAGTGTTTAATACCTAAATTGCACCCTGTGCATATCATGGGTCGAACCTTAGACCTTGACATCTGCAGCCCTGCAAGGCTCTGATGCTCTGAAGCTTTAGTTTGTTTTATTTCATTGGAAATAAATTAGTTTCATTCAGTTGTTTTTTTTGTTTTAGCTTTTTTTATTATAAGTAATAAAACACTTCCTGTGTTACAAATAATTATAATTACGAAAACACGCACACAGAGGAAATAGAACAGACTTATATTGTAAACCAATCATCATGTTATGTTTTATTGCCTGTTGTATTTTTTGTATGTGCAAAATTATTTTGTTGTTTATAAACTGCCTTTGTATTCCACACACACATACACACACAAAGGACAGGTATTATCATATTCTTGGTTGGCTGTTTACATTTATCTCTCGAAGTTTTTGTTGAAAAGTTAAATTTAGTAAAACATTTTTTTAAGTTGGTTTCTACTAACTGTAAGTATTTTAAAACACCCGAGATGTGTCTTATCTAATTGAATAATCAGAAGAAACTGTCTTATTTAACTGGATACCTAGAAGAGACTCTACGTAAAACAAAGTATAAAATGTTTTATAGATAAGTGGATGAAACGTGATGTCAGATATGAATTATACAAACGAAGAGTTCTGTTGGTTTATTAGGGGTTGGTAGGTAGTTACATTTCATTTTAAAAATTTCCAACAGTTTCATTTTATACGCTGTTACTGTTTTATTTTTCCCCTAAAAGAAAATAGTTTAGTTGTTGTGGTCAGTGGCTTCTATATATGATCTTTTTTCCCTCTCTGTTCCTGTGTGTGTCCATTTATTTCATCAGTTATATAATTTTTTTTCCATTTATTCTCAGAATCGGAACTAAAGGAAGTACTCACATTCTGTCTTAATTGAACTTTATATTTCGAGTCCACCATTAAGTCGTCGACATAATGCTCTTTTCATACAATTCGAAATCCCTCAGTATATATATATATATATGTATATATACAGACACACACACGCTCTCCAAGAAATTGGCCGTTATGTTCTGTGTATCGCTTGTTTGCTAAAAGTACTTCTGTTTTATGAAGAACTATTAAAAAAAATGTAAGAAATATCCCCGTTTTGTTCTCGAGGTCTTCTATATTTATTTTTTTGTTCCTTCTATTTTTTTTTCAGACAGCAGTATAGATAGATATAGTCAACTAGTTAAGACCCGCAAGAAATGTTATAGAAGTACGTGCTGGCCGAGATAGGGCTTAGATTGCCTTGCTTGTTCATGGTTATCTGCGGCTAGAAAGCGACTTCCGAATGAGTACCATCTCTTCTTGTCTTATCTATGACGTAACCCCCTTCCTCCATCTCCCCCCCTCAGCTTTCTGTCTTCAAACTTCTTCAGACTAAGTAAGATGTGTAGTATGTAGGAAATCTTCACTCACACTTCTTCATCACCGCGTGCGTTAGAAATACTTGCTATCTCGACTGTCACACTATTTAGTAGAAACTTGACACAAATTATATATCATCCTTTTTGTCTGCATACATTAAAGTTCGGTTACGATTTCTGTGACTGTTTTTTTATAATACATATTGATTGTAAGAAGAAAACGGGAAAACATGAAACTAGACAAAAATACATTAATGAAAACAGGTTTTTTTTAGTTGTAACACTTAAGATAGCAAAACCGTATAGCACCCCATCTCTTTCTTCTATAGAAAATAATAATAGAAAATCCAGTTTATTATGTTAATTAGTACAGATGCTGTTTGTACATCTTTAGGGGTTTATTTTTGTCACATATGGTGTATAACCATCTTTTACACGCACACATGTATGTGTCACTCTGCTTAAATCTACATATAAATACGTATACATTCTCACACCTATAAATAACTATACATAAATCTAAAGGAATGTATAAAAAGATTCAGAACTGTTAGCTTCGATTATCTTTTATTCATACGTCTGGATAACTTTTACTGTTTTCTATTTCTCACAATACTGAAAAATGATTTAAACACATTTTATGTGATTCTACTAGTATTTCTCTCTCGTCCTTTCTTTATGTTGCTTTATAAGATTGGAAAGTACGAAAACTCTGTGTACGTCCATAGATAACGTGCTGTACAGCATCTGCACATCTTCAAAGCTGAATGTGATTTTCCATTCCACGAACACGTGTTTTATGTATTTCAGAGCATAAAGACAAACAGCCTATTTGTGTATGCGTATGTACTACCTATAAGTCGACATTCTATATCCCTGTAATGCCAGTGTGTTTTCCATCTCTAGTTTATTGCTACATCTGTACACAAGTAATTGTTTTCTTCTCAAATCCTCCCTGTTTTTTTCATTGGTCTAGTGAATTAGTTCTTTGACTTATATATAAGAAACTATAGTACAGCATGTGTCGCACTCTTGATAGATGAAGAGACATCTTATGGAGGTTTAATGAGTGGACGATAGTTTTCAGTAATAAGGAGACACTAGGCCATGCCTTGTTCGTTTGTTAACTTCCATGCATTAAGGAAACAAGCACACAATAGTATATGGCTTCCTAACTAAGCAAGCTCACGAAGTATCCATTAGGGTAGGATCTAATTGCAAACCGAATGTCGGTCATAACACGCGCTCGTGCTTGTCTCCTCCATTTGATTAAGGCTAAAATGACCAGCAGGTAACCTGATCTGGCATCAGAACGTGTAAACTA
The DNA here is from genome assembly GCF_004210375.1 of Tachypleus tridentatus. Taxonomy (NCBI): domain Eukaryota; kingdom Metazoa; phylum Arthropoda; class Merostomata; order Xiphosura; family Limulidae; genus Tachypleus; species Tachypleus tridentatus. The sequence goes on along the minus strand of NC_134826.1, from coordinate 122,761,940 downwards.
AGCACCCGATCCGTGCGCTAATTACAGCCAAGGGCACTTCTGTGCTGCTAAATGTCGACCTAACTGGCGCTTTATCCACCTTCAACCCTTCTCTACTGGCATCTATATTCTCGCTGGAAGCTGTATCTTTTCATGTTGATTTTAGCCACCAGGGATCGATCGTCTTTGGTTTGGCCGCTGTTAATCCCACCTTCCTCTTCACTTTCCCGTCATCTCTATTTCCTGCTACAGTATATACGTTTCTATCCGTACAATGTTGGACAGGAACACATACGCCTGTGTACCTCTGCATGCGTTTGCTGTAGAATCTTTTGAAAGAGAAAATATTTATCAATTTGATGCCACACTATACACTAGTTTATAAACGAAACCCACAGTTTCCAAATTATTTAACAAAACAAGCATAATACACAAAATAGTGTATTGAACGGGATTATTAGTTAGTTTTTATTTTAAAAAAATTACATATTTAATTGCCCCCCGCTAGTACAGCGGTATGTCTCTGGATTTACAACGCTAAAATCAGGGGTTCGATTCTCCTCGGTGGGCTGAGCAGATAGCCTTTGTGGCTTTGCTAAAAGAAAAACACTCACATATTTAATTTCACATGTTCGTACTTTTGAGTTCTACACAAACGTAAACACAAAATTGTCAACTACTCCAAACTTATGTTGAAAGATTGGTTTGGAATTTCGCACAAAGCTACACGAGGGCTATCTGTGTTAGCCGTCCCTAATTTAGCAGTGTAAGACTAGAGGGAAGGCAGCTAGTCATCACCACCCACCGCCAACTCTTGGGCTACTCTTTTACCAACGAATAGTGGGATTGACCGTTACATTACAACGCCCCCACGATTGAAAGGGCGAGCATGTTTGGCGCGACCGGGATGCGAACCCGCGACCCTCAGATTACAAGTCGCACGCCTTAACACGCTTGGCCATGCCGGGCCTGAGAGCATAACTATCCATGTATGCACAGCAATGGAAATTAACACGTGATTTGATGTATATAGTAATTATATTAAATGGTCACTTATCGCTAGGTTGGCAAAGAAGTTCAGAAAAGTAATATAGCTATTTTGTCTATTTATACCGACAGTGGTAAACTCAAATGCCTTTCAAAAACCGTAATATATGTACTTGCTGCTTTGCCAGTTTTTCGGTCTGTATTGTTTAAGACATAAAGTCCTAGTTTAAATTTTGTTTCTGTTCCAAGCGTTTTTATATATCATTATTTGTACTTTTACTTGTGTGTTTGTTTTTAGTTAAGCACAAAGCTACTTAATACGCTATCTGTTCTATGTCTACCACGGGTATCGAAACCCGTTTTCTAGCGTTATAAGTTCTCAGAAGTATCGCTGCGCTACTTGAGGCAATGTACTTTGAAGACTTAGTTTTAATGGTATTTCATGTGTTTTCAGTTTCAGCATTGAATAAACATGGTTCACGTAGTTTTCCTTTTTGTTACACGGACGTTCTCTTAGAAGAATTCTGTTTTTATATGAACTGAGATATTTCCAGTAAAATCCAGTTTCCATAATAGGTGTTGCATAAGGCGAAATGTTCGGTCAACGTATTCGTATTTATAGTTAGGTAAAAAAAAACACGAAAAAGTAAGGATAATTAATGCGATATATGCGCTCAGCATTTTGGACGGTAGAATAATATATGAATGTATGCCAGTTTTAGCATTGAATGCACATTCTTGCTCATTGTTAATGACTTTTACTGGTTCGCTACTATTTTATATATATATTGAAAGCTTCCAGTCGTCTCCTGAGTTTCTTGTGTTCTTCGTTTCACACTTTCGGAATTTTCCTATAATACGATTTTTCTTTTACTGTCATTTTCAGCGTTCTACTCTTCCCCTTGAATGCGGGCGCTATTCCCCTCTTTTCATCACTCGCCACCGGTTTTTCTTGTCTATTTCACTATCCAGCCTTCTTAGCTGGTATTTCTATGAGTCTCACACCCTAGTTATCTAATGGAGCACAAATACGATGTGACGTTGGTGGCAACCAACAGCCATACTTGAATTTCATGACATGATGTGTCGGTTTGATGGAGCTTGCTGTAAGTTTCGTTCTGGACATTCCTTGTAAGCTCGTGCTGAGACTGGTCATCGTGCCAGTGCGGCATCTATCTCTACATATACATGTGTGGTGCACGAGTTTCAGAGCACGCCTTCATGAACGCAGAAACGACCATGTTGTCGCTGAGATAGGAAAAGGAAATCAGAACGAAAAAGTGGAAACAAAAATAAATTTATCTGGTGTCAGCACCCGAATCCAGAACGGACGACGATTGACGGAAGATGGTCATTACGGCGACTGGACATGATTCGTGCTGTTTGAATGGTCATTGTCAGCGTTTTTTGTTTTTTTTTCAATGACTACTCTCTTGTTTAAGAACAGGAAAAAGTTTAGAGAAAAATGAGTGAAACTATATGGACAGGAAGTATAGCTAACGAGCCTTGGATACGATATACACCTCACTTGTTAGTTGTTTTTTGGATCTGTCTGTTTCTTCTGACTAGTTTCCGTAGACCACTTCGAATGATATGTCATTTAGCAGATCACTGGCATGCGATACAATTGCTTTACTTGATTAATATTGTCCACGTTGTTTGTTGAAATACCAAGTAGCTTGGAACCCGTTTTGTTTTCCAAATAACGGCAGTCTTATTTATAAATCGAAAAAAACAACTAATTATTTGTCTTTCTTTCTTTTATTTTTATAGTTTCACATCGATATTTAGACAACAGATGGAAGGGAGAATGAATAGATACAGGTAGATGAATTAATAAATAGACGAATCGATTGACATTGACTGATAACCGTACTTGGACGAATGTTGTTTGTATTGCTGTTTGTAAAGTACATTTAAGAAAGTTGTTTAAACACGTGCGGTTGGAAATTTAGCTTCTTTGAAATTTCGTGAAGCTTAACCGTTTCTATCAGTGTAATTTTTATTTGCTTCAAATTTCTCTTCGCTTCTTTATAAACATTCTGTTTCTTCCAGTTTCTTGTTTCTTATTTTTTTTATCAAGTTTTTAATCGAGGGCAAGCAGAAATAAATTTCAATCAAAACTAAAACCTAAAAATAAAGAAAAAATCAATTACAAGTCTTAACTTTTACATACAACTTAATAATTCCACAGAGTCTGTTTATAAGGGTTTCTTCTTGAAATAAATTGAGATTTTAATTCTCCTCTGTGTGAGATATTAATAAATTATTTCTTACTGGCATTCTTCATATGCATAAGGCCGTTTAATATGTCATTAATGGATTTTTAAATCCATACAAGTCATGAGATTAACATCTTATTGTGCCTTAATCTTTTAACGGACCGTCAATCATTATGTTGCATTTCCTCGGAAGAAAGTTTTTGAGTAAGAAGTATGTTATCGAGTATTATATCATAACGAAATCAATATAGTAAACCAAAGCTTTCAAACGTGTACAGTTTACTCGCTTATCACACAATGGACAAATCAAAGCAATTCTTGAATCACGGGGCTTACAAGACTTCTTGTATAGAAAGAGAAACCGTTAGATTTCCTTGTCACTATAAAATAGTCCAAGAGTTAATGACGGGTGCTGTTAATTAGATGCATTTCGACTTGCTATCAGTTCAAAATCAGGTTTGTTGTGCGCAAATTTCCGAAACAAACAAATAAAGAAACGGTCTGAAAAGTGAAGGGTGGATGTGGCCTAATGGGTAGAATGACGGACTTCGAAAGAGATCATCCAAAAATCGATCCTACACTATGCTGTCGAACATATTTCACACATTCAGTTGATTGCGCGTTATAAAAGTGGCAGTCAGGTCCACTGTATTTAGATACGAGCAACCGTGTAGACGTCGCGTGCTGTTTATTCTTAACAGTCTATATGTAAACAAGGCTGTGTCTGGATTTGTCTCTCTGACCTGGTCATGGGCTAGTTATGGTTTAAAGGTTAGATTTTGAATTGTTAGTCGAGGGTCCAAGGTTCTCGTAAAATCGTTTTCTACACCTTGAAGCGCTGAGTGCGTTATAAGAGTGACGATCAAGTCCCATTATTCGATGAAATTGCCAAGAGTTGGAGATGGGTACTGTCTGCGAATTGCTTTTCTTTTAGTATGTCAATTCCAAAACAGGGAGGGTTAATTGTGTAACTTTGTGCAATTATTTTTAATCAACAACAACAGAAGTGAGTTGACTGCGTATCGAGTAAGGTCCCATAAGATGTTAAATAGCAGTGCTTAACAAACAGGACATTGAATTTCTTGTAAACTTTTTTTATAATAAGATTGCCTTAAATAAGTTTAAATAAATCTTTATATCAAAGAGTTCTGATTACAACACTCAACTAATCCCTTAGCGTGTATTGTGGATGGTATGGTGCTGCTGACTTGATGTTTTTCACCGAGTCGGGACAGTGGCAGATAGATGTCTGTAATGACGTACAGACCAGAGGGAAGACATTGAGTTAGTAGTACCGTATCACCCACAATTCACACCTAGGGATTTGAATGTCATTCTTATAAAGCAATCATAGTTTAAAGTGCAGGGATATTTTATGGTATCGTACAAATTTGAACCGGATTTGCTAGCTCCGAAATCCAGAAGTCTACCTACAATAGGCCTAAAGATGTGTCGATACGATTGTATCGATATATCGTCCGATACAATACGATTTATGTATCTTCACGAAATTTGTCAAGCTTTCAGTAAACATTATAAGTTGTTGTTTTTTAGAGAAAAAAAATCAGAATTTCTAATGAAGTAGTTTTGCTAAAATTAATGATTTAATAAAGTAAAATGAGTATTGAGTAGTACATGTTGACTTATTGAGTAGTACATGTTCACTTAATTTCTCTAAACATTACATATAAAGTAGCGTAACAAATTAACAATGATAAAATAGATGTTAAATTTTTTATTTTATTTTACTTCTCTCGCCAGCTGCTATTCAGTTGACTAAATCTGATAACATGACAAAGTACTGTAAACTTTAAAGTTCTTAAGTAAGACAACATTAGTAACATAGATAATAAATGCATTACAGGCAAGATGGTCAAACTTTGTAACAAACTGTAAAACTTCTGTATCTAGATACACATCGTAGCGACTACTGTGATGAAATATACAACATCTGTACATAGGCCTAGCTTTGAGTTAAAGCAAAGAAACTAAACCAAACTTACAAGCTCTATTTACATATTTTTAACTCACTGTGCTGACCTCCACGTTTGCATCTAAGCGACACACTTACCATGATTTAACATCCTGATTGTGTCGTTATTGTTATTTTAAAGAACATGCTGAACAGTGTCTCATTTTCACAACTAGTCTTTATTACTACATCGTCAAACCTCCAAAAGTCATCATATTTAACTCACTCGCCGACAAAAACTTGCTTTTCAACATACCACTAACTCCACATTAGACAACAAAGTAATTATTTACCCAAAACAATACAATAATACTATACTCATTTATTTAAATACGCCTCATCCATTGAACTCTATTAACAGTTTCTAAAGCCTTTCTACTCTCCATTTTCTCTGCTGTTATACAACTCCACCCTCAAAACAGAATTTTATTTTCTAGCTCCATGTAACCCACTGAATCATTCTTTCGATGCTTCAGTTTCTATATTTAAAATTTTCAGCTCTAGTTCCGTAATTCTTGATAGTGTCTGTAACATTGTAAGTTTCAGTCTTCTCTACTCTTAAAAGAAAATACATCTTTTTTTTTTCAGTTTTAATTCTTAATTATATTTTACAACAACTAAAGTTTAGATTTATTAGTATATTAAAGAAAATTGTTTGTGTAGTTAGTTAAGTTTCAGTTCTTCCTTGAAAAAACGCCTGGCATGGCCAGGTGAGTTAAGGCACTGGTCTCGTAATCTGAGGATCGCGGGTTCGAATCCCTGTCACACCGAACATGCTCGTTCTTTCAGTCATGGGGGCGTTAAAATGTGACGGCCAGTTCCACTATTCGTTAGTAAAATAATATCCCAAGAGTTGGTGGTGGGTGGTGATGACTAGCTGCCATTCCTCTAGTCTTACACTGCTAAATTAGGGACGACTAGCGCAGATAGCCCTGTGTAGCTTTGCGCAAAATTCAAACCAAACCTACAAAAAATGATGAGGAGTGATAATTCGTTTGATTATATAGTTTTATGCCTGTATGTGACTTATAACGAAATATAACATGTGTTTACGTGTTTCTTTTTGTATATAGCATCAAACGTCATCTAGACAGTGATCAAGCAATACAGAGGAAATTTGTTTTATTCAGTCGTATTTTGAAAATGCTTCTAATTTGCATAGTAATCAAACTAACCTGCTTGTTCTCTTTGATTCATTTCCGGTAAACGTTTTCCGGTACAGTACTTCCGGCTTGATACATCCGGTTGTACTTGCAAGAACGTTCCGCTGAACTGTGGGATACTGACGGAGATGATAGTTCGTCTCCGTCAGTTAGACGCTGCGAATTAGTTTTGCATTATACTGCATTAATAATCATTTACTTTCTGGTATCAGTAGCAACTTTTGTAAGAACTGAACAAAATTCGAGCTTTGTAATCTATATGTGGATACTGACATACATGCAGTATCCTCCTATATAATATGTAAAATGGATTATCTTCATTTCACAGGTATTTCTACAGGATTAGTATGTGCAGTTTTTTAAAATGAGATATTTTTTTAAAGAAACATAACGAATTAAATAGATCATTGCTGTATATGCAACTGTGTTTACACGCAGAAATTAGTTTACTTACAGTGATGTTAATATAAAATAATTCCGTGTTGTGGTTCCGTCTAACAAAGAGATTGATTTTGTATGAACTGAAGTAACCAAGCTTATTATATATATAATTAAACATCTTAATAATTTTTGGAGATTTCACAAACAAGGGAGGTTTATCAAAAGTTGGTATTAAAAGAAGCATTCTAACTACCTATTATTAGTACGCAAACACGTATTTGTATGTGAATGTGAAAAGATTGCTATTTCTCGAAGTTTTTTACATTAACACAGAAGTCGATCTCACAGAAAATGACAGATAAAAAGAAACACCGTATCACGTGATACTATTAAAATATGAACGAATTTTTCGCTGAATTGTCGTTATTTATTGATTTCGTGTTTTCTCGATAAACATTAAACCGTTTTCTTGAAGAATTGCTACTCCACTAAATTAATTTTAAATAAATGTCGGGCCTCATGTCTGGCGAATTCGGACTGTATATCCGAGAGCTAATATTCGCGTCCCATTGCCTATAAACGCGTTTCATATTTTAGGAACACGGGTGCACTATAAGAGCGATATCCGAATCGCATTATTCGGATTTTTTAAAAAAATCCCAAAGGTTGGAGTTAAACTAGCTGTCTTTCGTATTAATTTAGAGTTTCCACAATTCCTTTTCTCGATGCACTTCACCTAAACCGTGTTATACAAAAGCTACAATACAAATTAGATGAACAGTAAAAAAGAACACTAATTTCTCCCATATACTCTCTCGCGGACGGTGTTTTTAATGGCGAAGGTTATTTATAGAATAAGAATTTCTTCCCAACTTCATCTCAAGCCGATTGTAGGTGAGGAACCGGAAGATTATATAAAAAAATAAAATAATAAACAGAGTGAAGAGCGTAAGTAGCGACTCAATGTTTTACTTTTGACAATTTACGTAGTAAATTATTAAATATGTACATGTACTATTAAAGACATTTCTGTAGATTCATTATTTACAAAAGTGGTCATTTGAGAACACACTCGTATATTGTCCGTTTGTTATGTATGGAGAGAGAATGGATACAGTCAAAGTTCTCTAAATAAAGAATAAAAATTGGAGTTTTCTGAGTCTAGGTAGCGATTATAAAACAAGATGGTGAAATGATTAATTTAGTAATGTTACATATTATCTGGAAATAAGTTATATATTATTAAGCTTAAAGAAAAATCCTTTTTTAAAAATAATTACAAGTATGTAACGTATGTTCCGGATAGAAACTTCCTGATCTCTGGCTTATCAACAATACCACTCTTTATCAATGACGACACGCATATCTGGCTTTCAGTAAAATCCGTACGTTTTACTAAACTCTTGAATTGCTTACGTGAAAGCGGTGGGAATATTGTATCTTGACATAAACTGAGATCTTGAAATTGTAACTTGCGGATTAAGTTGATGCTCATGAGAATCGTTTAATTTTTTTTTACATTAACTTCGTATTTTATTTATCAATTATGACGAAGATACTCTAAATCAGTATTTTTAGTGCCTTTTCTGTCTTCGTCAACTACAAGCAGGGAAATCACCACTGTATCTCTCGATAGGGTTGCTATGACTACCGAATATTGCGTTTTGCCTTTTAATATCATAGGGCGTTCCTTAATATGGCAGGGCGTTTTCTTGTGTCTTGTGTCAGTTTTCTTTCCTCATGTGTCAATTTTTATTTGAGTCACCCTACAGATGTGTTCATGAGGGCTTGTCAGAATCACGTGTAACATCTGTCTCTGTCTGTAATTGTATATATCTCTGCATCTTTTTCTGCATACAAGGAAACCTCAGAAACTGATAAATTCTTACACTTATTTACTCTAAAAGTGCAGGTTTTAGCACTTCTAATCCTAAGTGCGAGGGTACAGTGTTAACGTGTACAAGTGTTACAGCTCAGAACATTCCATGAGTGTTATACAAATACAGCTTGAAATGATATTACCAGGCAATTGAAATGCTTTTAAAAAAAATCCAATTTCAATCCGTTCGTGCACTTCAAATATGTAACAAAGCTTTACTGTTTTTATCCAATTTGTTTCTGCTAAAATCGCGTTTTCAAATATACGTTTAAGGTTCGATGTAGTCTGCGAAGATAACGTTTTCTCATAAAATTCATTTCAGCGTATTAAATTTATCATGCAGTGAACATAACCGAAGCGACATTTATTGTCATCACTGCTTTCCGCGTATCGTTTTGTATTCTTTATTAGTTTTGGTTTGGTTTGTTTTGAATTTCGCGCAAAGCTACTCGAGGGCTATCTGCACTAGCCGTCCCTAATACTGCAATGTAAGACTAAACTAGTCATCACCACTCACCACCAACTCTTGGGCTACTCTTTTACCAACGAATAGTGGGATTGACCGTTGCATTATAATGCTCCCACGGGTGAAAGGGCGAGCATGTTTGGTATGACGGGAATTCGAGCCCGCGACCCTCAGATTACGAGTCGAGTGCCTTTTACACCTGGTCTTGCAGAGCCATTGTTTCTTGGAATATGAGTAGTGAAAGAACGTTTAACTTGATGCTTTGTTACAGTTAAATGTTATCTATTTTCTGCTCTGCTAATATGAATCTAATATCTCTGCCCTGAAAAGAACAAACATCTATTTCTTTCAAGTTTTGAAAATTTATTTTTTCATTTGTTTGCATCATTCGAATTATCCCGGAGTGATTATGAATCCAATTGTGATAGTTTTCAATTTCTTTAAACAAATACCTATTTTTAGAGGTTTGTTTGTTTCTAATTCTCGTTATTAATGTTATTAATCTTAGATATCTATAACAAAATGTTTCTGAGATAGCTCTCGACATTCAAGTTTTCTTGCTGTAATGTATACGAATCTAGGTTTGTGTTTATTTCTGAGCGGCTGAGCGTGGTTTAATAGTCAGCCTGCTATGTCAGTTCAGCCGTTGATGCACTATAGGTGTAACAGTTATGTCCCTCCCCCACAGCGATAAGTCTGCAAACTCACTCCGCTAAAACCGGGTTTTGATACCATTTGATGGACAGAGCTCAGATAGCCTATTGTGTAGCTTTGTGATTTATTCCAAACAAAAGGATATCAGTAGAGAGTAGGCGGTGGATGCTGTTAATTAGCTGCCTTTCCTCTAGTTTATCAACTCAAAATAAGAAAAACATCCTTTTTAAACCATTCTTTCGAAATGGTGAAACAAATTCTAAAATCTTTTTTGAGTTCTAGTCTCTGTAAGTTTATATTATTTGTGATAATATTTTGAATTGGCAATTAACTTCTCTATCTCTTAAGTTTTCTTAGATGGTAGATAGGCAGTCGTAGTGGTTTTGTTTCACTCTAACGACTTTAGCAATGTCGTTAGATTTCATTACGTTATGGATTTTCTTACAGACTGTTCCTATCTTATTTCTAAAGACGGTTTACCATTTGAAGAATTACTCAGATATCGTTTGTTTGTGCCTTGTGCGTGATTATTTTGATGTTTCAACCTTTTTAGTTGGATGCTTTTTCTGTCCTGGTGAATAATAATTGCACTTTGATTGTGATGATCGGTTAAATCTGTTTTGAACTGTTCTGTGTGATGTTATCATTGGGCTTATATGGAAATTCTAATGTTGCTGATTTTCAGGTGTAACTTAGTGAATAAGGTATCTGTGATCTTTATTAGTTGTATTTATTTTTTCAGTTGTTTTTAGTAGTGTTGTAACGTCTTACTCTAAATTGTAATGTGTCATTAGTTTGAGAACATGTATTGGAAAAAGCCATGATATACACTACTTAGCAGATATCTATTTGGCGATGTTTGATAAGTGCATGTTTCAGACTATTGTACTTTTTTGTTCTTGACCAAACAACTCCCCTTCCATATTTTTTCACTGTACATTTAGTAACACTATCGACTAGTTTAATTATCAACTGCTATGTGTGAAATTTGTTTGTGAAACTGAATATATATACTACATCTGAAGCCTAATTTACAGTACAAGCGATGTCTTGAGTCAAGCAACGAATCAGAAAGAGTAAATACAGTTAGATATACACCGTTAATTATAATTTACGTCAAAACTCTGATTAAGCGGATTTTAAAAGTAATTAATTGTGCTGAGCTGCAGAGAGCGCCACAGGCTGCGTTTTGAGGAATCGTGTTTGTATGTGTAAGTGGATGTTTGAGCTTAAAAATAGGATTATGTTGGAATTACTAAAAGGATAACTTATCCTTAATAAGCCATGTATACTCCCGCCAGAATAATGTAGCAGGAGATATAGCAGCTGATTGTCATTTTTATTGTGAATACTTACCCTTCTGCAGTGATAAATCTTATTGGAAGGTGATTCATGAACTTTAACAAGAAATACTGAATAATTTCATTAGTGTTTTTACTTCGTGATGACGAGAAATCCACTTGTAGTAAAGATGTATCTCATGACGGCTTGTATGGGTATTAACACTTTTAGCAAAATAAAGCAGAGAACAACGTTTTGACCTTCTTAGGTCATCTTCAGGTTCTTTCCTTTATTTTGGTAAAAGTATTAATACCTCTACCAGCTGTCCTGAGATACTGAGTTTTTAATTATTATTGTTTTTCAAATATATTTTCCCAGTCAAAGCTGCCACTTTTATTGTCAATGATCTTTGCACAAAAATGTTTTAAAAGTATACAAAATGAACGAGGTAATTTTTGTGTGTATTATAATTACGTAACAAATTGTGCTTTTATTTTCGTACGCATGTTGGTTTCATTAAAATAAGGGGTATGTTTTAAACATGAGCAAATTTTTTAAAATTAACATTATTTAAGAAGAATATGACTGACCTAGGTGAGACACATAATAAGTCAACAAGAAGTCATATTAGTCGAGTCGCATTAACTTTAGACTTGCAATATAAATGTTAGTGGTAGGTAAATAAAATAGCTTACGTAATTGCTTTATAAATGAAGCGTTGTTACACTCGAGATGTGTTTAATACAGTAATGTTGACTATTTGATGTTTGTGCGTTAAAGTAACTGTATTGTTCTAATTGATCGGATGTATTAGATTTCTTTTTCTGTATATTAAATATAAACTTGCTATATACAGTGCAGTAGAATCATTTGAAAATGTTTGAATTGTAATTGGCAATTTTAACCTATTGTTTTGCATATTTTTGCAAGTACAAAACTTTCCACGCATTTTTCATTTCTGGCTTCCTGTCCAATGAAAAACAAATGGCTAAATTCCTGCAACCATTGTTCTTTGGTGTTATTTTTTTTTCATTCTTTTTTACATATACTTCGCTTTAATTTCCTGAACTGTGTTGCGAGCGGTGGCGGTTCGAGATGAGGGCTCATGTTCGGCCACAGGGAATGGAACGTCACGCTTGCCTTGATAAATTACTTTTCACTGAGTAACTCTGACCATGCTACTGTAGGTAGGTAGGATGTAGAGGCTATATATTTTACGTTATAACAAGCAACCAAGCTCCACAGAAGGATTAGAAAAAGAAAGAAAGAAAAAAGCCTCCAGAGCTATATAAAGCTATTTATGTCCGCCGGGAATCGTTGATCTTAATGCTGTACCTAGACATCTCAGACCTCCTCAGCGTGGACTGTGTACTACACAGTTCTGGTCGCCATGGCTACTTTCCCTCATAAACATAACCATTCATCAAAGGTGAAGTATGGAGATTGCAAAGGATGGAAAACGACTACATGTTTTCATCACTATTCGCTGCTAGCTAACATATTGACCATTCATCATTAGCAGGTCAATACATTGCCCTCAAATCTCCACTAGTTATTTGGCTCACCATTTTTAACTGTTGCTTTTCTCCCTTAATTCTTTATGTAACTGCTTTTTTCATTTCGTCATTTTTACTTTATATTCTTACCTTACCTCTGTGGTATGTGGCTACTTTTTGTGTTTACATGCTGTTATCTTTCTGTTGGTTGGTATATCTCTTTGACGAATTTGTAAGCTCGTAACTGTTTTTTGTATCTCATATTTTCAAGCCTTATATAAAAGTATTGCTGTTCTATCTCTGTAGATAAAATGCATATACTGAAACATAGTTACATTATCATGCATTACCGAAGAATTATCATTAACGAACTTTGGAAATTATTGCCAAAATATCTAGTTATAGAAACATGTAAATAATACTAACATTTTCACCTTACTTCTTCCGAAACCTCTATAATAATGAAGATACAAACAAATTTATGATATCCTAAATCCCCCGACGGTTTCATGTATAGTGGTAATAACAACCAAAGCAGATTACTGATATCCTAAACCATACCACGTGACAAGTACAATGGTGTAGGGTATAAATCTAATTGAGCTCATTTCTGTCATAAGACTCCACAGTGGTTTCGGATATAGTGGTAATAACAGCCAAAGCAGACCGCTGATATCCTAAACCATACCACGTTACAAGTACAGTGGTGTAGGGTATAAATCTAATGGAACTTCTTCTGAATAAAAGATTATGCTGATGGAAACTCGAAAATGTTAGTTTAGAAATATGTTTTAATGAAACGTATCTAATGCCGACCTTTCACTTTTTTCAACTTTGTGTATGACTAGGTAAAAAGAACGTAAAGAAGAATGGATGTTTTATTGTTCTGTGGCTCGAGAGTTCGTGTTATTCAAAAATATCAGCTATGTGAATTTATATTCTCTCTTTTGTACGATTTTTTAAAGATAACTTACGGAGTTCGGAGTTCTTTCTTGAAGAAAGAAAAGCCAAACGTGACATTTTAGTTAACACATTAGGCTGCTGATCGAGGGCCTGGAAATCTGGACATGATATCACTGAACATGTTTCGCAATTTTAGCCGTGGGTGGACTATAAAAATGACAGTAGATTTCGTTATTTTATTCAAATAAACCATTGTTGGGATGGGAGCTGCGTGCTAGTTGCTTTTTCCTTGGTTATCAGTTCAATATTGGGCACACCAGTGCCCGAATCCTAGAGTTCTCTGATATGACTGTTTAGTCCATGTATGTATAAGGTGAGGTTCGGGTTAAAAATTCCAGTTTTAGTTCCTAAAAGTAAAAGATTAAAAAGAGATATTATTGTTGTCAGTATCAAGCTACAATAGTCTACTGCTCTTAACTTTCTTTTTCGAATTTGGGTCAATGCCAAATTAGGGTTAATAAATTATTGTTTTAAATATCTGTGGATTATGTGATAACGAGTTATAAACTGGGTAATAAGTATAGAGTGCTAAGATGCTTAAATTATTAGTCTTATGTCTCATTTAATACGTTATTGGAACCACGTGATTATAAATGATTCTTTTCTTTTTTAACTTGCAAGCACATGCTCAAATAACGAATTTTAGTATTTATCAAGATGGCTGATATAGAGTTTTGGCGACCATGTAAGTATTTTCTCCGGGTGTCTACAGAAGTATTTAGTAGTCAGTTTCAGTATGTGATCAGTTGATGCGCTCAGCAGTTGGCGTCTTAAGTTCACACTAATTCGTATATTCTATAACATTTCTGTTTAATTTTTTATGTGTATGCGGCTGGATTAGCACACAGCGCCTGTATATACAACTATTTTGTATTACAAGACAGATATGCGGCAAAACAAACTCTGGATTTTTGTTGTTACGCAACGTTTTTCTTTTTCCAGTCATTCCTCTTTCCCTTTGTTCTCTGATCAGTTAGTCCAAACATGCATCTAAACATTACTTCCTAAGTGGCATCGAGAGTTATGTTACCATTTTACGAACAATGTCATCATTTTATCAAGTTATGTCTCCTTTTAACTAACGATGTCATTATATCAAAAATTATATTGCCACTGTATGGACGATTCTTTGCACCCAATTGTATTACCATTTCACTAGTGATGTCTTTTTATCAGGAGTTGCATTACCATTCTACTAATGATCTCATTTTATCGGGAATTATCATGTTACTAACCATGTCTTTATATAGAGTGTTATGTTACCATTTTACTAATTATGGCATTGCGTCTATAGTTATTATTATCATTTTTATTTAAAATAAATTTAAATTACTGCAGTAACCGCTTGTTGTGGTTCATTATTATTGTCTTTTCTGAAGTCACATAGTTAGCCATTTTCCTCTGTTGGGGACCATTATTGCTACCTGATGTATATGTCAGACTAATACATTGTGATAGTTTTACAGTGTTACCTTGATAACTCAAGTTTTTCCTAAGTATGTCTAATGTAAATTTTTCTATGGATAAACTTATGTATTCATTTTCTATCCCTTCTGCGACACTATTATATATTAACATTTTCTCTGCTTAAGGCCAAATTAGAATACTCTGTTATATTCTCAGTAATATCTTTTATGGCCATCTAACCAGATGAAAGCGTATACATGCGTTCCAAAAGAAAGTACACAATTTTTCATAGCCACTACGGATCCGACACATCTCTGCGGAAATACGGAGAACAATAGACACATTAGCATTGACCTCATAATCACCAGGAAAATACTCCATTCATAAATGTATGATACTAATAGTTATCCAAAAAACACACACATACTGTTTACTGAACGGTGTCGCAAAAACAAGTTGGCTCGTAATTTTATTATGACGGTCATTATTTACTACGAACAGTTAGTTAATGAAGAAAGGGAAACATGAGTTCCCTTTACGATGAATACATCAAGTATACCAACATTCATCTACGCCTCGATTTTAGATTATGGAAAATTTAAGTAATTGATAAAAGTACGATTTAGAAGTTGAAATTAACTTGACAGATAGAATTCCTTATTTTTTATAGAAACTTGTTGAAACTTTTTTTGCATCCAGAAGCAATTATTATTGAATAAATTAATGATATAAATAGCGTCTGTCATTTCTAAGGCAGCCTGATGAGCCGTGGGATCGAACGATTGGCCACGTAGACACTGGATACAGAAGACGTAGTTTGATTGACGTAATATTAATTTCTACCTTACTTTTATTTTTCGATTCTCATAATTAGTACATGGTTCTTTCGACTTTTTTCAGAAGGAATTTTCAATGTCCACATTAGTTTTCTTTGTAGATCGTATTTCTCTGAAGGTCCGGCATGGTCAGGTGAGTTAAGACGTTCGACTCGTAATCTGAGGGTCGTGGGTTCGAATCTCCGTCGCACCAAACATGCTCGCCCTTTCAGCCGTGAGGGTGTTATAATATTACGATCAATCCCACTATTCGTTGATAAGAGTAGCTCAAGAGTTGGTGATGATGACTAGCTGCCATCCCTCCAGTCTTACACTGATAAATTAGAAACGGCTAATGAGTAGATAATTTGTATGAGAAAATAATTTATAAAATTTAGGGAATATATACATAAATGCAGTTCAAGCGATAAAACAATAAATCATTCTTGACCTAGTTGTTAGCATTTCGGTCTGCGTGCCGTTAGGTCCTAGGTTCGAGCCAGCATATGCTGCTGAACTCGATGCACACTTTTAGCTGAGGGGACGTTATAATTATGATGGTCATTCTCACTCTTTGGTTACGAGTAATGATTCATAAGCAACATTAGCTACTGACTTGTTACTCTTCTATTGGTCAGCATCTCTGAATTAGTATGGCTACGTCTATGCCCTTTGTTTAATAACCTAAATATCAACTCACGTAGAGAAGGTATGATATATTTCTTTTGTTCATATTTAAACAAAAATTTTCACACATATTCTAATTACACCACGAAATGAACCGTTAGGTTCAAAATACAGTTATTAATATGTTCAGTTTATACAGGAAAAGTACAAAAATAAAGCAATAGAAAAGTACATGATGCTTGGATAATATAAAATGTCTTTTTTTTTTATTGTTGAATTTCACTCAAAACTACTCGAGAACTGTTTGCTCCAGCTGGCCATAATTTTGAAAAGAAAAGACTAAATACCTGAGAAGTCAACAACACCTCTACTACAAAGTTTTGTAAGAGAGAATATACTAACGTTTACCATTACTTTTCTATTGCACTGAACATCAAAGTTCGAAGTGCAATATTTTTTTCTTGTCCAAAACGGAAAGTAAAAAAACTGAACAGATGTATAGTTCGGCACGATGACAGTTGGTTATGTTTGGTCCAAACGTTTTGTGTATATATCTACATATCGTGTTCATTATAAGTTATTGAATATATTTCTGTGGTTTCAGTTATAAAAAAGTGTTCCTTGTTCAATTAGTGAAACGCTTAATACTGCTCATGAAAATCAAGTCGGTTGAAAAATGTAATTTTAGTAGGTGGTAAAATTCATTGTTTATTTCCACAGCTTGTAAGCTTCCAATAGTGATTTATTTTTAAACATATAGATGCCATTAAGCGACAAATGTTCTTTATAATAAAGTTATTACACCTTTATTTATATATGCAGAATAAATTATTGTACGATTCTTAAAGATGTCAATATATGAAAATTCCATGGGAGGAAATGTCGTAGCGACAGTTTTAGGTGAAAAGCGCTTTCTTTTGGTTAATTCTTAAGTTTATTCAAGGTATTTAGCGTGTAACCAGTAATTGAAAACTGAATATTTACCAAAAAACTTGCAACTAGATAGTTGTGAATGTCTACTAATTTAATTGTTTGTTTTACTTTTGTCGATAAGTAATTGAAATTTGGCAAAACTTCGAACGTAGCGTGAGGAAATTGTAAAAATTAATAAATCATTTTTTTTTACTATTTTCTATAGACAGTAACTCCAGTGAAAGCATAAAAATGTATATTTATTGAAGAAAAATTTTTTAAGAGTGTAATTTCAATAATATAAATGCAAAATATACTTTACTTCAGTAATCTTGTCAGTTTATAGATGTTAATAACTTGATGAAAGAGCTGGATTTTTATTTCTATTTATTGATTTACCAGTTATTAGGTTAGACTGTCTACCAACTTACACGTTTAGAAATATTGTGTAACATTGCTGAATGGTTAGGTTTCCTGAGAAAGTACGTAATTCGAAATATTCATAATGCTAAATTCAAAAAGTGAATTAAAGACAAAAATACAGAAACCTAAAACCCGAGCGCTTTCGGAAAGTGGACTTTATTTGATGAAGGGTAAACAACTTGACTCTGGAGAAGAAGGGCCCATCTTTCAGCGATGCTCAGGTTATAGGGTTTGTGTTTTTTTTACGTTTCAAAATCTTGTAGTGGTTATATCACTGTTTTCAACAACAGGAAAAAAAAGTTTTATTATATATATTAGACATTGCAAGCATCAGGCATAAGGATTGTGTAAAATCAAACCAAAGTAAGAAAGAACAAGAAACAAACCAACATATTTATTAAACAGGTTGTTTAAGATTTGTGTTGTTCGTTAAAGTTTTACAGTTACCGTTATATAGTTGCGAAACTACATAATTAGTTTTATATGCGTAATATCTAAGATGGTGCAAAGAGCTCTATAGACAGTGGAAACGGCGGTACTGCGGCATATGCCCCCTCCTCAATTTTGACCAATTCAAAGGAAATTGCTCCTTTGAACTTGGAAGAGAAATTGGGGTGTATTATCACGAAACTTCGCTATTCCAACTATGAATTCAATGATCACGGTTAGTATAAAAATAATATGCTCTCTCCCTCAAACGTCGATGTCTCCTTCCAAAGAAGTTAACGTGTTCTGTTACCTCGAGTGGCTCATTTTACTTTGCACACATCCTTATTAAGGCCTGTACTAGCTAAGTAGATCTTATTTGTCTAGAAACTAAATCCCAATCCTCAACCTTAAACTTTATCCTAGTAGCATCTGTGGTTATGTAAATATTGAAACGCTAGCTTTTAACTATAGTGAGGTCAATTACTTTATTGTCATACGAAATTACAGGCTGCACGCATACACGGATTATACACTAGAATATTGATAACACCGCATCATTTTATTTCCTTCATCTTCTTCAGTCACCTTCACAGTATTATAAAGGTCATAAGAGCTGCACGCATGTTAGTAGCCAGTGGTATGTTTAAGATTCAAGGATGCTAAACAAATTATGCTGTAGTTCATAATCCCGGAATGAAACGTATCTGATAATCAGTCGGCTGTATTGTAATATATATTGTTTAATGAGTAGCTTTGGTATTGTTTTAATCGTTTGTCTTTATTGCGAAATGCGTTTTTCATTTTGCGTTATGTTTATATGTAACGTTTGTGTAGGCTGCAACGTCCTCATAACTATAACATTAGAGTAGCAGCTTCATATTATGTTCTGACTTCCAGACGCGGAGGTTGTACTACAGGCGTGGTCACAATAGCCTGTACAGTCAGTGATTAGGCCTTGTTTGAGTAACTACCACTGTTCTTATGGTCATTTGTCAAGAAACGAATTTGTGTAGTTACAGAGTAAGGAAGAACTTATACACTGATTTTTAACAAAAAAAGTTTTAAAGTGTTTATTATCTTGTACTTGTTTTTATACCGTAATTTATTTATTTTTGCTTTTGATAAGAAAGACCATTAGTTACAAACATGTTTCACGCATCATTTTAAAAGTAAAAAATACTGGAAAAAAAACCCACACGAACAATTCCTAACACAAATGCATATAAAACAAGATTTCTTCAAAACAGTAATAACAAAAGAATTAAAATATGTATTATATCCGTGAATTCCTTCCGGTTTGATCAGTTATAAAAACAAAACTCATCAGGAGTTCTGGTGGATGAACAGTTACTAGTTTCTGCCAATCATTAAGCCTTAATAAGATTTCACCTGGAAAACAACAATCAACAAAAACTTAAATCAATGTCACAAAGAGGAAAAGTTCGCCATGTTCATCCTTCAAATCACCCGCGTATCCGAAATTTTAAAACACTTTAAGAATTTCTGTATGTTTAGAGTTATATCTGTTCATAGAAGCCTATCAGTTGGAATACAAGTTCATTGGGGCGCACAACTAAACAGATTTTCGTGCGCAAATAATTTCGCGTTGCAGTTTTAACTATTTTATTTGGGGTGGGAGGCAAATAATTGTTTTACCAACTTCTATTACTTTTTCTATAATAGATGATATTGTATTGTTTATTGAAACTGGTATACATGTTTTTTTGTATTCTCTGCAGTTGTTGCATTTCATTACGTAGCACTCGTAAGCTTTATTTAAACCAAAACTATTGCACATTTTATGTTGAACCGATGTTCTTCTTACACATTAAACTAAGAGTAAAATTAATTCTAAGCGATGTTATCTGTACAGTTTAATTAAACCAAAACTATTCGCACATCTTATACTGTACTGATGCTCTTCTTACACATTAAACTAGTTTAAAATTAATTGTAAGTTTTAATGTAAGTGATGTTATCTGTAGAGTTTAATTAAACCAAAACTATTTGTACATTTTACACTATACTTATGTTATTCTAAAGCTTGATTAATTAAACAATATGGTTTTAACTTCTTATAGAGTTCTTTGTAGCTCCAAACGGATTTAATTTTTATTTTTAAAAACGCATTGTAAAAGATACACGTACTATTTAAGCAGAATTCGACGTAAGTTTAAACTGTAGCATACCTATTTTTCAGCTTTTTTTCAGAAATTTAAATGTTAGCAGATTTGTCGTTTAACCTAATCTGTAGAAGTTAAGTTACAGATATGCAAAGAATCGTGAAATGTTAATTTTAACAGGCTTTGATTTGTCGGTTACTCTTTAACGTGTTGTGAATCTGAATACAGAAATATAAAATAACATGAAATTTCTAGCACATCAGAAGCTACATACGTTCTCTGAAGATTTGTTTCTTTGTGTCTGACCTGAGTTGTGTTACACAGTATTCGACATTAGTATAATTGCCTAATTTGTAAAAGACGTTCTTGTTAAAACTTCCAATGGATACGTAAAACTGGAGATGTTTTTGTCTTTTTTGTGTTTGGCATTTTTATCAGAAATACAATCATTTAGGCTTTTAATAACCGTCAATTCTGTGTAGTTAAAGTAACCTAAAATAAGCATAATACTGAAGTACTTATATATATAATACTGATGATTATATAATTGTGTAATTTACAGTTCGTAACTATGCTGATAATTAAATGAAAGTGTTTTGGAGGAAAACGGCTATAAATTTAAAATTGTCTTAATTGCCGATTCTGTAAGATCTTGTCGTTATCTTGTTGTACAGATGGGGAAAAAAAAACCCAACTAAACCCGTTGTTTAATTTGGCAGTTATAATAAGAATAACGCAGTTGTATTTGCCTACAGTGTGTAATGTGCATGTACGGTTTAAGGCAAGTATTTTACAACAGTAATCGGAAACAAAAATGTGAAGGCCCGTATGTGAATTTACGTGCTTGAGAAATACGAGTCAGATCAAATCCCTCAGAGAGTCAGGTCCATAATAACGAGTCATGCATATATTTGTTGTTGTTGTTATGGAGAGAGATACGAACGTATTTGTTGTAGAGTTGAACTAACATCTTTCAAAATAAATATATGTTTCATTGTATATGCGTATATATGTATATGTAAACATATTATTGGTTTCATCTTAAACTTAAATATGTGTACAGTGGATTTACAGAAATGTATCGCTTTGAAAGTGTGCTATCGTTCCTCCACATATAAATTATAGAATCCTAGTTTCTAAGTAGTTTCATACCACTCTGTGTCATCTATGGATACCAGTCTTGCTCCTGCTGAGTAAGTTGTAACTTTACAGTATTTACAATGTTAAAATTAGTGAATCAATTCCTTATGGTGGACAGAGCGCCGATAGCTTATTGTGTAACTTTGTGTTAAAACAAATAAATGAATACTAGGCTTTGGTATTTCCTATTTAATAGTTATAATAAAGAAATGTGGATTGCACCAGGGTAGCTTTGAAAAGCGCCATCTAGAGTAAATTAAAATAAAGGAATACGTTAAATGTTTGCTCCAATATTTTAATTCGAGGGATGCTGCTTCATTATTGATTTTATTTCCAATTCTTAATGGTTTTTCAATCCTGGTCTATCTCGATGCACGTGATGTGTGGTAATCACGTGGAAGCTGTTTACGTTTGCTATTGACGCCTGTGATGAAGAGCCCCTCTAGGACCTAATAACGCCCTCTGAAAGAACCCCGTGGCTCGAAACTCGTAAAAACTCGCTCCCATTGTTCACCACCTGCAGAGTAAGAGCAACCTCTGAAGGTTTAACGATGGTGAACGTTAATTCTTAGTTGCGTTGGTTTGTTTGATAGAACATGAGAAACGTTTTTTATTGCTTGTCTGGAGTGTGGTTCGTTTACCTGTGTTTACGGAGAAAGAAGAAACACCTTCCTCACAACTGGAGCGCAGTTTTAAAAACAAACATTTCTCACGACGACTCGTCACTATGCAGTGTTAATGTGACACCCTAGAGTGTTTATATACATTATAAATCAACGTATTTCACGTGCAAGTAGTGCTTCAAGTCAGTCTTTCGTACAAGAAAATAACAGATACAAAAGCGTGAAAAGTAAACAGACGAGTTAAGCCTTGACCATTGAAAATATAAGACATAACCCAATATGGGTCTTCTTTGACTATATCTCTATCTCTCTGGTAGTTCTTCTCTATTATTGTGTATATTAATCTTTTCGTTTCATAAAAATATCACGAAGGCTATTAGTTTAAGAGAAAAAATAGAATTAAATACTCTGGGTTGCAAAATGAATCATCTGTGGATCTAAACGTTCGATACCTTATGCCTTTTTTACTGAAGATATAATTACGCAAGCTTTGTTGTGCCATAAAATATTTCCTGTTTACTTGAGGCTTACGGCAAGAACAAATGGCTTTATATTTGTGTTTTTTACTTATTTATGGTAAAGTAGCTAAAGGTTATCTGTAACCGTTCCAAATTTTGGTTTACTCACCAGAGGGAAGACGTCCAGCCAGCGACACCTTACCACCGACCATCACACTAAAGTATTGCTAGTCACACTTATAATTTACCAACAACTTTAAATGTGGGAAAGATATCGTTGTATCACACAGATTTGAACTCCAAAATACAAAAGTTTGCCACAGGGTCAACCCACCCCATAAAAGTTTTCATGGAGTTTCACTTTTATACTTAATGCCTCAAGCTGTTGACCTGAATAATTCGACTTATAATTTCGGTTTTAAACTGATTTTTTCAGTGTAGGTAGCTGGGTTCGCTTTTGGAATGTCAAGGAAAAAACTGGAAGCTGTAAGATTTAGACGTAGTCAGACGTTGATATGGTTACTGATTATATACGGATTTTCGGAAACATACTACCGAGGAAAATGAAACTGAGACAAAATACACACCTGGAGTATTTAGAAGAGACAACAATAACTAGAGATTTACGTTAAAACACAATGATTTTATAGTTTATCATGTATGAGTTATGGATTGTAAAGGTGAGAGAAACTCAGTAATGATAATTGAGTGGTAGAGATAGGAAAGAAGGCAGACAAGGAAAAGAAAGAAGAGGTAGTCACAAAAATAGTTTCATTGAAGAAACAGGGAGAAAGTATAAAATAAAATAGCTTTGGAGGAATTATAAAGCAAAGAAGGTTAGAAGTAAAAACTGTATAAAGAGGAGGAATAACAATAAATGCATTACTATATAAATAGAGAAAGTGAGTGTGTGGAAAAGCCACACGGAACATGGAGAGATAGATAGATTTTGGAACTTAGACACTGAGAGAGAGACAGAGCTGTCAAAAGCAACCCTTCTAGTAATTGTTTTCAAATGTGAAGCAAGAAATGAAAATCTCAGCCAGAAAGCCACTAGAAGTATGAGGAGCGCGAATTCTTCCTCATTTTGGTCCATCCACGTTATCAGTGTATGCACTCGTGTAAAATCACCAAGGGAACCTACTCTCTCCGCTGTCGTTAGCCTGATTGGGTAATAATGGCTTTCCACTCGAAAGGATGTGCTCCTGTCTTCCAGCTGCTATTGCAGGCTCATTGAGAAAATGCGTTATTAAAGAGCAAGGGTCGTGAGTATGCTATACACAAATTTACAAAAGACGAAAGAGAATAATAATAATAATAATAATGCAAAAAAAAAATCAAATTTACGAGTTTAAAGCTGAGAAAGTACTTTCAAGAAAATAATTATGGTTGCAAGCACTAGGTAATAATCAGTAGAAGAGAGGATTTTGTTTATTTATACAATAGATTGCAAGCCGATATAAAACGAAAAAAAGAAGAAAGAAACGGTTACTCTAATGGATAAAGAGCAACGGAATACTTCCAAAGACTTGAACTTTGAAAAACATGATATCATAGAGGGCGCTCTCGTTCACTACATGTAAAGTAAACAGTTGCAATGTGTATTTTGTATATAGGTTTATTTCAATATTCCATATTCATCAGTTTGCGTACCTAATCAAATATTCATCTGTTCTTCCCTTTACCTGTCAATATATCCATTCAATTACTGGATATTTTATACACAGAAATGTACTTGTTTCGTGTTACGAAGAAAGAGTCATTTTTTTTCAAATTTATTAACCAATGAAAAATTATAATGCGTTTTGAGATCAGTTAAAGAGAATTTTTGTGGTTTGCTCAAGTTTTTTTAACTGTATAACTTTCGAGATTATGTGTTCAGGAAAAACAAATTTTTTTTGCATTTTATATGGAGTTTTGTGTTGGATATTAACTTGTTTTTATATGGAGTTTTGTATTAAATGTTAACTTGTTTTTGTATGGATTTTTGTGTTGGATATTAATTTGTTTTTATATAGAGTTTCGTGTTGGATGTTATCTTGTTTTTTATTTGTTGGACACGTGGTCTATAATGTTTTAATTTATGTCTACAGATGTTTGTTCATATATATATAGTCATTTATTTGCCTATATAAATGTGTATGTAGATACATATTATATGCCATATTCTAATGAACAATGTTATATATATGCACATAAGCTAGAGAAAGCACTATCATTAATTACAGGCAGTATAGGAAATATACGTAGCCATGGTAATTAGGGCCATCCATGCATTCTGACGTCTTGGTTGATAAGGGGTTGGTTGTACAGGCTTCAAACCAGCAACAGCACACGAGCTACATGGAGACGGCGTGCACGCATCGCTGTCAGGATCATTTTAATCTCACTGACTGCTTTCTTACTTTGCTTTGTCTTCGAATTCCGCCGGTAAATGGGAACCCGAAGAAAGTCATTCAGCCAGAACTAATCCTCACTGCCTTTGTTAAGGGTTTTATTTAGACTGTTGATTTAGATGAAAGACAAGCAGGAAACACCAGAAACTTGAAGGATAAAACGCACTTTTACAGACAGACACACAAATCCCGAAAACTTGCGTGTACCTAAAGAATTGCGTATCATACGTAAAAAACATGGAAATAAAACGCATGGCTTAAAACTAGTGCTGTATGGTAACTGATGTAGTTAGTAACAAAAAGTTTGGTTGAATTTTTCAGACAACTTGTAAAAAGTGTTTCTGTGATCGAATGAATTAAAAGAACGGAGTCTTGCTACTGAAAGTTCCGTCTTATGTTAAGGCTATGCTCTTCTGCAATCTGTTAATGTTTTCCGTGAACTTTTAAATATTATTACCCGCGTATATATGAAAGTATGCAAGTAAAATAAAATAACATTCGTATGTGCGAACGAAGTCCGTCTAAACAACAACTTACATTTAAACATTCATACTGAACTCGCCTTTTAATTGGCGTTTAGGAATGTGCTAATTGTAACTTTTTCTAATCAGCACACCTTTTGAGAAGTTCATACTTTGAACCAATTCACCACTTAATTCGATGGTTTTCATACTTACTAAGTTATGAGTATTAGAAAATAAAAACGACTGGAACAGTTTGAAAAAAAATTATGATTCAAATATTATTGTTTTTTTATTAAGCACATTGCTCTCAACACTTAACTGTGCTTTAAATATGCTAACATTCTGAAGGTAAACAAACACAATCTCTTAAGTTTTCTGTTTAAATGTTAAATGTTGAGCCGTCGACAGAGTGCTGTATATGTCTTAACATTTGATACAGAAATATGTTATTACTAGGTTTGTTAAAAACTTTGTATCATGTAATATATATAATGTAAAAACACACACACTCCATACCTTACTTCTCTTCTAAAAATAGGTAATATACTAAAGCCCAAAAACGAAATAGGAAACGTCTCTAAGATTAAACCTTATAGCATCACAACTTTGTATATGTCAAATTTATTTCTGCTATAGCTGTGTATTAATATTATGTAAACGCCGTGAGTCTATTAGTCCAAGGTAATTTAAAATTGTTATTTTTCTCTTTTCAATAGAAAGTCCACTTCCCTCTTCTCTGTAATTATTTTGTTCTATTATAGGATTTATGTAAAAAACAAACAAACAGCAAACGTGCCCAGACGTTTAATGGTAAAAATAACTTTTTAAAACCTATTAACAATCGTTAAAGTGAAAGGAATAACACAGCTGTTTTGTTTTCGTGTCTTTTTTAAATTTTCTATAAGTTTTTCTAAAACGTGATTATAGATTAGTTAGAACAGGTTAATTTAGTTGGGGACTTACTGTATCACTAATTTGAGTCTGTACAAACGTTCGTAGACAAACTATTGATTATTGGTGTGTGTGTTTCTTTTGTTCTTTTTTTAGGAATAGCATATTACCATAAAGTATACTGGTTTTTCATTACTGGGTACTTGTTTTTATAAGACACTTTATTTATACTTTTTCAGTACTAAAAACATTGGGATAAGAGTAACATTTTAAATTTTTTCTTTCTTTTTCAGGTATGTGCCATAGCAGTATCAGCTTCTTATATCATTCTGTTGTGCAACTGTTTGCAGCCACAGTCTTACGTTGCTTTGATGCGTGAAAACGCTTGGTAATGTATATTTGTTTATTTCGAGGACGAATGCTTCCTTCTTAGACAGATGGTCAATAATGTCAACGGATTGAATATGTGCTAAGTACTTATTTAAAAGAATGGGCAAACTTCATATCCAGATTTTTCTCTGTATCACTTCTTTTTTTTTTAATAAGTTTTGTTAGGACCTTAATAAAGCATCATTCCTTGGAGAATTTCGTTTAAAGAAAAACATACTTATAGAACTATTTCTATACAATATCTGTACCTACCTATCTACTTGTTGTTTTTGGGCTTTAGTATATTACCTCTTTTTAGAAGAGAAGTAAGGTATGGAGTGTGTGTGTTTACATTATACATATTTTGCATATTAGTCATGAATGAAGTAACGCCCCTTTCGACAGTAGGATGAATGATTGAATATTTTCTGCAATGAAACCTCTGTTTGGATGAATAACTACTGTCTCATTAAAAGCTTACCACTGGGCACTGGGTCAAATCGACATTGTTTAAAAAAAATCTTACCACTGGGTGCTAGGTCAAATCGCCATTGTTTCACGAAAAGTTTACAGTTGGGTGCTGGGCAGAATCAACATTGTTTAACGAAAAGCTTACCATTGAGTGCCGGGTGTAGAATAAATGTTGTTTCACAAAAATACAACAACATACAACTGGGTACTAAGTAGAATCAACATTGTTTCACGAAAATCTTACAACTGAGTGCTGGGTAGAATTAACATTGTTTCACGAAAATCTTACAACTGAGTGCTGGGTAGAATTAACATTGTTTCACGAAAATCTTACTACTGAGTGTTGGGTAGAATTAACGTTGTTTCACGAAAATCTTACTACTGAGTGTTGGGTAGAATTAGCGTTGTTTCACGAAAATCTTACTACTGAGGGTTGGGTAGGATTAACATTATTTCACGAAAATCTTACTACTGAGTATTGGGTAGAATTAACATTGTTTCACGAAAATCTTACTACTGAGTGTTGGGTAGAATTAACATTGTTTCACGAAAATCTTACTACTGAGGGTTGGGTAGAATTAACATTGTTTCACGAAAATCTTACTACTGAGGATTGGGTAGGATTAACATTGTTTCACGAAAATCTTACTACTGAGTGTTGGGTAGAATTAACATTGTTTCACGAAAATCTTACTACTGAGGGTTGGGTAGAATTAACATTGTTTCACGAAAATCTTACTACTGAGGTTTGAGTAGAATTAACATTGTTTCACGAAAATCTTACTACTGAGGGTTGGGTAGAATTAACATTGTTTCACGAAAATCTTACTACTGAGGGTTGGGTAGAATTAACATTGTTTCACGAAAATCTTACTACTGAGTGTTGGGTAGAATTAACATTGTTTCACGAAAATCTTACTACTGAGTGTTGGGTAGAATTAACATTGTTTCACGAAAATCTTACTACTGAGGGTTGGGTAGGATTAACATTGTTTCACGAAAATCTTACTACTGAGTTTTGGGTAGAATTAACATTATTTCACGAAAATCTTACTACTGAGGGTTGGATAGAATCGACAGTGAAGTTCAGCAACATTGCACTTAATTAGCAAGGTTTCTTTGGTTAATTTGTTTGGAAGTCTGTTACAAAAAATGTAATTTACAGGTTGTTTTATTTATGGTCAGTAGATTTTAACATATATTAGCTGTATTTTACGTCTAAGCATCCTGTCTCAAACCGTGAGGATGATGTACTAAAGTTTCAAGTACATTTCGACGCAAAAGTCGTGAATTTTTTTAATTATTTTTTGTATATCAAAGGTACATCGTCCAGACATGTGGATGTATGTTGCAGAACAAACGGTAACCACTCGGTGTTTAGAAATACCAATTATAAACCGAGTAGACCGATTTAGCAAAAAATAATGTAATATTGTCGGCGATTATAATGTTTTCATCTTTGCAAATGCAAGTGATAGTCAAACACATAGGATCACACACACACACACACACACACACACACACACACACACTCACACACACTGCCGACTCCAAAATCTCGGTGCCTTGAATGTTTTCTTTGTTTTAATGATGCTACCCAACAATTGATAGATTTGTGTTATACATAATGTTTTAGTATCTTTGGTTATAACATGGAAATCTGTACTTGAGCGGATTATGGGAATTACAATGTTGGAGAATTAAAAACAACAACAAAAACTCGAGTAAGGAACACGTGTGGGCTTGTGTGTAGTGACTGATGGAACAGTTGGGGCAGAAAGAAGCTGAGAACCCTGTAGTCAGAGAGAGAAGGTCGTGTCCAGTGTTGAACACACCAACACAAGCACTGTTGTCGGTCGCCAGCTCATCCATGTAGAAAAATGACAGCGAAGAGGAATGAATTACATTAACTCAGAAGAGCGAATCCTTCGGTTGATCCTGTTGTTGGCCATGACACAAACATCCTACACTGGCTAATGAGCAATATGACGAATCCATTAGCTGAGCGCCAAACAGCCTGCCAATTTTATGCCCCACCGAACACGACTTTTCTTTTTACCGCAGAGAGAGTGCATAGGATACAGGATGCAGTAGAGTTACAAGGTATCAGGAAGAGCCTTTTTTACGTTGTCATGGAAACTGTAGTCTCTCAGGAATGAACGTAGACAAAGAGGTTTGTTTTGCAGGAAAGAAAGAAAGTTAAAAATTAGGAAAGCAAAAGTTAGTGTGTGTATGGGAGAAAGAGATAGACAAATAAACAAGTACAAAGTATTTAGTTGAAAGCCGTTGAAACAGAGATATCCCTATAACAACACGAAAAACGGAGAAAGAAATGAACGAATAAACCATTTCAATGCAAAGAATAATTAATGAACAAGATTGTTGAGAAAAGTAAAATAGAAATATATCATGTCGAAGACAAATAACTAGAACAAGTTTACTTTAAGGGCTTACCACAGACGGGGACAATAATTAAATAAAAAACACATAATTTGAAAGTGAAAGAAAAAAAGTTAAAATGAAATAGTAAATGAAAAATACGAAAAGAACGATATTAAATAAAAATAGTGTAGGGGAGATGTAAAAAGGGCGCGGAACTGAGAGAACAGAAATCAAAAGTAAAATGAAAATGTATAAAGAATATGAAGATAATAAATAAATAATCGTAATCACAGAACATCTTTGACTCTTTTTTTGTTTGTTTGTTTTGCCTAAGTTCAAGCATTAAGGCCATTCGTCTGTTTATTTGCTTCTAGGCACAACATACATAATTTGAATTAGGAAATGCCAAACCATTAAACATGACACGTGAATTGCATTTCCTGTGAACGAACTAGATTTTAAGTGACTAGGTATAAGGCACGAGTAATGGCTACGTTATTAAAGTTCACAAAACTTGGACTTTCTGTTATGTTCGTAAAATAACACGTAGCTAGCATTAAGGTAAGGCGTGAGATGACACTTTCTTAATATAATTTGCGAAAAATACTTTGTTGATTTGTATTCTAAAAGTGTGTAAAATTATGAAAGGTAGAACGTTGTCTCTCAGTATCCGATTTAACCAGTCAGATCCTATCACTTTACTTAGTTTAATTATAAAAAACTTCTTTGGTTAAGAAGAGCGGAAGTTAACAGTATAGTAGAAAAAAAATAATTGTCGTATATTTTAACAGATTTTAGTTTGTAAAATCGTATGCATTTTAAAGATAACATTTGTAATTTGGAGAAAATACTTGTATTAGTAATTTCAAGAGAAATAGCCATAACCTGCAACTCCGTCTATTTATATTATTTATCTATCTTTATCTCTCTGTCACTTTCTCTCTCATGTTATTTGTGAAGAACTCGCATTGATAATTAGAAATGTTGCATTGTTGCAACTACTATTCGGTATGGTATTATCAGGCAGATTTTTCGCGTTCTGGACTTGCGTTGCATACACAAGTTCTAAGACAAACAATAACTTCTACTTCCAAATTTATTAGCTAATTTGTTTTATAGGCAAGCACGCAAATTTGCATGTAATTATAATGCGTGACCTTTTGCCGCCTTCTACGAGATCTCCCTTTTATATATTTCTAAACTAGTAATGGACTACATGTGTATCATGTTGTTGCAAATACAACTACGTTTGGCTAATAGCAGGCACCACGTGTTACATGCAAATCATATTTGTTTACGTTGTAGTGTTTTTATGTCATGATTTGTGAGTTTGAAGTATATCACAATTACACAGTTTTAACTTCGTCGTTGTGTTTTGTCATTAAATGCGGATCGTGCTTTTAGTAAACATAGAGTTAGTACAGCACTGAACAAGTAACTAATCTAACGCATATTGAGAGATTCCTTACTAGGTTTTCTTTAAGTTTCTTGGGTCTTAAAAAGCTTTTAAAGTTTCATTTTATATATTACACGCTGTTTGAAGCACACCAAACTGTTTAATGTCTTTCTTGTTCCAGCCCCTTCTGATAAACGAACTTGTGAGCTTCAAGATTACAAATGAAACATGACAGTGTAAAAAACGATCAGAAGTTTTGACAGGGAAAGGCTGTATCTGATTAAATATGAAATGTGTCGTGATGTATACATCCTATTTCCTGTACATTCAGTCATGTTTGTAAGTTTATTCATAAACAAGATAAGTTTGAAACAGGTAGAAATTGGAGTGTATATATATATACATATACATATTAAATTGATAAACAAATAGTTATGAATAAATAATCCAGATTTATGACTCTGTGGTTGCAGCAACTTAAAACTGATCTTTCCTTCATTTCTAATTTTATGGACTAGATTTACTTCCGCAGGGTCCTCGAAAGTGTCCTGTTTCAAGAGTAAATAAAACCGAAATGAAGAGTAAGAAATATTTTTATTTCTTGCTTTCGAAGGTCACATGCTGTGTCGTAGCCCACAGAGTGCATAATCGTTCTTGTGATTCTTGACATGTTCGCGTTTTACTGACCTTACAATACGAATTGCAAACTAAGCGTCTCTTATGTGACGTCAATGTAGTGCCTACTGACTGATTCGCAGACAACCACACACATATATAGTGGTTTAACTGGTTAAAACAAGTGCCAAGTTAATACATCCAATTTAGTATAGTATAGTAACACGTCTTCAGTACAACATCTTTACGTTATTATAACTGATTTTTACTCACAAAGGTCATGACACACAAAAAGTACAAGAATAAAATCGAATTTTACGACTAATGTAACCATATTTTTGTCACAAACCTAATCATATTGATGATCCCGTTTGTTTTATGTAATAAATAAGTATTACTGAATATAGATTACAAAACATAAACCATTCTTCATGTCTTTTACCTCTTGTAGACAGCAAACGTTAAATTACTATCGAGAGTTGCTTCAATAAAAGTAACAATACTTTGTCCGTAACTATTATTGTGATGCAAATATCCCGTTTCCTCTTTTTATAAGCCTGACGAATTTGAGTCTTTCGTTCTTTATTTTAAGACTGAAGAATTCCAGTAATTTTGTTACAATTGTGGTTAAAGATCTATTACGTTCTTGGACGTAGGAATCATTGCTAGTTATGTATCGCGTAACCTACATTGATGTACACTTGTATTGACTGAACGTTGGATGAACAATATAAATATAACCGAATATCTGCGAAAAAAAAGCGATAGAAACATTTCCCTTTAAATTGAGTAATTTTATTTTTTCTTAAAACCTTCGAGTTTATTCCTTTATATTTTTCGCAAGTTGTTGGTAAAGATTAACAAAGAAGCTTCATAGTTTAACATTACCTCCTTTCATTTTTGTTGAACTAACTATGTTTTTATCAATATCTTTCTTTCGGTATATAAGCTTTGTATTTAGGCTTAGCGTCGTATCAGAAGAAAGGTTTCAATAACGACCTTATAAATGAGTCTTTATGTACACACGAATTTCTATTCCAATTAGTTACAAACTGACATGTTTCATATACGATAGCAAACAATAATCGCATTGGTGTTTATTGACCATTATGAAAACAAACAAAAAAATACAAAGTTGCATGTACATGTTTCTGTACATTTTGTTTGTTTGTTTAGAATTGAGCACAAAGCTATACAATGGGCCATCTGTGGTCTGTCCACCACGGGTATCGAAACCCAGTTTTTTTTAGCGGTGTGAGTCCTCAGACATGCCGCTGTGCCACTAGAGGGCATTTCTGTATATACCTCATTCAAAACAGTTTGAATACATTATGAATTATCCCCCTCTTTTCAGTGGCTCAATGTTAAGTTTGAAGTTTTATAATGTTATAAACCGAGTTTTGATACTTTTTGTAGCTTTGTGCTTAAAAACAAAATAAATAACTGTTTCATTAAATAAGAAAGATATTTTCAAACCATGTATGTATATATATACGTATTCGTATCTCGGCAACACAGTTAACTTATACATTCGAGTACCGAATAGTTAATGGTAAATTTATTATTATTTAAATTGTAACTCCTTTGTCTTTGTTTTACGGTAAGCTAAAAGTAAGGAAAAAAGAATAATGAATAATTAAATGTGTCAAAAAAGAAAAACTTTGGTTGATTGTTTAGCACGGATTTTAAACTAGTACCTTCTTGTCTTCTTCAAACTCAATAGCTCACTACTAACATTCAGAATTTGGTTTATTTCTCTAACCACTAATCGGCGTGTTTACTTTTCAATTTATCTGCCCTTTCTTATAAATATACTTTCTGAAGTATGCGAAATTATGTTAATTCATGATTAATAGAAGGTTATCTTAGGACATAAAACGTTGTTTCCTTTATACGTAATGTAAAAATCGCCCATAAAAAAAACTGTAAAACACAAAATGTGAAACCGCAAATTTATTTGCATTTCCCCATGGATCCAAATGAACAAAGTAGTGGTACAAAAATGCAAAATACGCCCGTAAAAAAACCCGCAAAATGCAAAATTGAAATTTTTCATTTCCTCGTAGAAGATCCACCCACACCCGCAAAGTAGCTAGATGGACAATACCGTTACATTTATATAGATTTACCTTGTTTCTTTTTCATTAAAAAGGTAGAGAGGGTTTTGTTCGTAAATTATTTTATTTATTTTAATTAATACCATGGTATGCTTCTTCTTTGCTATCCATTGTTATCTGTATTGCTGCTGCCGTACAGTTATCATTATTCAAATCAGCATAATTATAGCCTGTATACATATTAAGGTGTTATATCTTAATTTATACGGCTTCGAATAGTTGGACTAACCTACTTCATGTTATTGTTACAGTAAATTGTTGAGTATAATTATATTCTGAACAAGCTGTGGTTGTACCTCCGCATTACCAGCTTGGTGACGTAAACATTATCCCTCCCTGTTTACGTATGAACCTGGGCTGCCGTATTGGGCACCAGTTGGTTGGTGTCCTAATCACGTTGGACGGGTAATTAATCTTCTTACGGTGGTGTGGTTTATTAGGAAAATTAATCATGACATAAGAAACAATATAGTTTAAGCATTCAAAACAAAGGTATCTTAATCTAATTTCAGTAGTTTTTAATGCTAACATTCACGTATTAGAAACTTGAAAGAAAGGTGGGCGTTACCTGCATGCCTGTTTAAAGAAAACTTTAATTTTTCTTTTCTTTTATAAATTAGATGTAGTATTAGTTAAGTAAATTTGGCTTATACTATGTGATTATTTAAAACTGTACGAGATGGAATAAATAGCAACATGTTTGTTAATATAGTAAAAACTTCACAAAGATACTTAGTGTGCACTGTCTTTACTTGGCAGCAAGCTACTTACAATTAAAGTATCCATGCTCTCTCTTGTTGGCAACTGTAAAACAGAGAGGACCTTTGACCTAGTCTGAAAAAAGAAAACAATTTGATCAGAGGTTAAGATTCATGACAGGTATGGGTGCAGTTTACACAGAGAAAGGTAGTATTGTGTATGATATTAAACGTAGTACGTGTTTTTAGGCTTACCTACAGAGGGGAGAATCTCTCTAAGCGCTTTTTGTTGAGTAGCATATACTTCTATTTACATACAGTTACAAATGAATGAACGCCATCTAGTTGTCATATAGTTCCAGCTTTTACTTTATCTTTAAACCCATCTATTGAAACTGCCCCCAGAAAAAGTTGTATAAAAATAGTTTATTTCAAAACACCAAATTCCTGGTTTCCATCCCGAAATTTGTATTTTTCGAGAGGAGAGTAACGTTTGTCTCCTTTCTACAGATTTCATATTCTTAATGTACAAGAACACGTGAATATTTATTGCTAAGGATGTGTACTGCTGCAGGAACTCGTGTAGTTTATTTACACGTAATACTGTTCATCTGCAAATGGTAGTATTTGTAATAAATATTAGAATTCAAAATAGACTGGAACGGATTTAAGTAGAATATACATTACGTTCATTTCTCTTATGATGTATGATCTTTTGTTAGCCGAATTCATGCAAAGAAAACTGAACTAAAAGTGTATTTAAAATTCGTTTGAATAGGACATGCAGTTAAAAGAACGACGATCCCTTTGAAAGAAGCTAGAAATATTCATATGTAAATTAGTGGGGAAATTATCTGTTCCTTTTGTGCATCCAGGGTTCTACATAAATGTTAGATTATTAAGCCTTTCAGCACTGTTACGCTGAGCATGCGCATTTGTTGCTATGGTAATTATATAAAATATCCAAATAAAAGGTTATAGTAAGGATAAATGCTACGCAAATTTTTCTTTCGTTTCAAAATAAATTTTAAGTTAATGTCATTCTGTGTATGCATAAAACAATCTTTTAGATGTATTGACCCTAATTAGTGGATGTATCTACATCGTAATTTGTGTTTTACTCGCAAAATAATTGCACTGAACTAAAAATCTCAAAACTTAGTCATTTCTTTATTTGTAAATAAGGAAAAATCTTTTAGCTAAGCTATTTTAATAAAAAAGCTCTAAACCTTATGGCAGCCTTTTCAAAATAAGAATATTTGGTACAGTTGCAAATGTGAAATACAACATGTATATGATCAAATATAGTTTTTAACGGTCTAGTATTTGTATTTTGAGAATATATCTAATTCTGCATAAAAGATAGTATATAGATAAATGAAACAGCAGTTATATTAATTCTAACCTATAGAGGGAGCTTAAGAAAGAAGCTTTTGAGAAGAAGTCCCACTGAAGAACCAAACGATTCAAATTAGAAAATGAATTCTAGTAAGAGAGGTATCTCATAATGTAGGACCTCTCACACAACGATGGAGATGCACTGACTTTCAGATTAAACCTTCGTTCGCAAGCTTTAAGTGTGAACTGAAACAACTGAAAGGAAAATTCAAATTTTATCTTTGTAATAACAAATAATAATTGACCTGGAATCGTAGTTTTGTTGTGTTGTCCATACAAGTATAGGACTATCGTGGGCTTGAATACCACACCTAGGTGATACGTTTTACACATCATTCTACTGGCTCGAATGTTGTAACGTGTTTCATTTTCTTTCTTTATGTCCTTACGTCTCTGTTTTATTAGTCTATCACCTTCCCACAACTGGCTGCAGACGATGAATGGTAGTTTTTATGTGAATAAAGTAAGATGCTCCCCGTTTTGTTTAAATGTGTGGATTTTATATAACCTGCGAATCTATAAGGTCTGTATGGGAAATCCATTCAAGTAACGAGATTCTTATCTTACTGGGCGGAAAATGTTCTAAGAGTTCAGTGTTGCGAATTGTAGATCGTTATGTTCGTGCCTTAGATGAAGTTTGAAGTTCGACTCTTCTTCTATCAACGTGAAAATAAATAAATAAACAAGGACTAGTTATCTGTAGGTAATCTTTGGATTTTATAACATTCGAGCTTTGTTTAGGATGCTTTTGTTATCTGTTCTAAAGTACTCAGTATCCAAATGTTGTACTTTCAACTTAAATGGCCACCTTCATTTGCATAGGAATGAGAAATTAATGAAGTGAATGAAGCTGTTCTGGCAAACAACAAGATTTACCTCTTTCTTTCCGCCCTCGTTCAACTCAGTTTTATCTTTGGCCTTCTTCCTCGTCGAAACTATATCCTTTAAGCAGCACCCACAATCCGATGCAGTTCTGGTGGAAAATTTAAATAGCGAAGTTAGCTAGCTACACATTCAAGCCTCCGGCGGACTAGAACAAACTGAAACAGTAGCAGGTGCAAAGTTAAAAAAAGGAAAACAAAAGAAGTTAAAACCTTGAATTAAGTGAACTCTGACAGACGAGAACTAAATTGTTTAAATGAGTCTCTTCGATCGGAAAGCTTAAACTCTTAATTTGCTTTGGAGTAGGAAGTCACTAGACTTTTTCAACGGATCATGTTATTGATAACTTCTCTATGTGTTTAATTTATCTCATGTTGCATAAAGGCAACAATTCGTGCGTGTAACGAAATTATTTTTCATTTTTATTAACTTAGTTAATCACTAACTACTTCTGTTCTGCATGTTAAATTAAAACCTAATAACACTGGAACCAGAAAGTAAGAATGATCATTTATTTTTGTCATTTTCTACTTACATCAAAAAAGCATTAGATGTATGGCTATCAAAGTGTGTTAAAAATATATATTTTTTGAAATTTCGGGTAGTAAGTATTATTCTTAGAGTAAAAAAAAACATTTGTGAAAACCATAAAATTCATAAAATTTCGAAGGAAATGTATAATTATTAGTTGGTATATAAATGTACATCACTATATAAGGCTAATTTTGAACCTTCGGTTAAAGTGTTTTCAATAGCAGATATATAACTAAGCTTTTCTTTTATTTTGCAAGACATTTTGAACTACGTAATTTTATTTATTTGTTATTGCTTCTCTTTTAAGATACTTATTTTGATGCCTTCTAGTGGCACAATGGTCCTGCTGCGGACTTACAACACTAGAAACCAGGTTGTGATACCTGTGGTTGGCAGAGCATAGATAGCCAATTGTATACCTTTTGCTTAATTACAAACTTATTTTGATTGTCAAATTTTACTGGGGTTTTATAATATTTTATCCTTACAAGATAAGTAAATTTGGCTTGGTTGCACTTGAGGTGCAGTTGTAGTAATTATAATGTACTTTTTATTATTCTCAGATAAGTAGGTTTTGTGTTTGTGAGACTGTTTTCAATGTAAAGGATGAAAACGTTTCACTTGCAAGTCACATACGTTTTAACTTCACTCGTTATAATTGGATAACATGCATGCGTGGCTGCTGTCTTAAGGTTGTGGTCTTTTGTCACTTAAATAAATATCAAAGAAATTACTTCTAATGATAACCAGACTATTTCATTAAATGAAACATGCTGTATTAAATATAGTAATTAATGAAATATTGCTGTTTCAAACTAACAATATTCTCAATGAAGAGGGCGCAGGGTTGGCCCTGGTAGAACTCCGAATTTCAGAGCTGACGAACCATGAAATATTGCTCGCACCATAAACTGTAGGTGACGGCCAATCCCTTACCGTGGGTGGCAGTGTACTTACTGTCCGTAGTTCAGAATTAGGGACGGTAGTAACAAGCCATAGCATCTTTGCTATAAACACAAAAATAGAAATAAATACATACAAAAGTACAAATGCTTAATGAAGCAGTTTCTAAAGAAACAAAATAGAGAAAGCACCGTGGCTGACGAGAACAAAAGGTTTAAAAAGGGTTTGTAAATGTACTTTCCTTATGATTACATTTCAATGAACTGTGCTTGCTCAAAATTCGATCGATATCGTTCGTTTTAGTGTGAAAATACTGTATATAAAGCTATTGGTCCATTATTTCAATTTATGTAATTCTATTTTTTGAAGTTTCGAAACCGATCTTATTTTTGTGTTTGGCACGAAGCTACTTAATTTTAAAGTGATAGACTAGAAGGAAAACAACTAGTCAACACCACCTACCGCTGGCTGCTCCAATCGAATAGCTTGGTTTGACTGCTAATATTATAACGAACTCACGGTTCCAATGCGTGAAGCACTAAATTTTGGCGGTATTGGAGCGCGAACTACTCTTAACCATGGTCGCGGTCGGCCCTAAAAATCTCACATTTGACCGAGAAAACCTCATTCATTAGTCTGATTTTGTTTCTAGTTTATGAAATTTTAAATTTTATACATTATTTGTTACAGGTGGTTAAACAAGTTCTAGTCAATCAGTGCTTTAACTCGGTATATTACAAACGTTTGAAAGCGATTAATGTTTACCCACGATTAGGATCTAATAACCAGTTTCTTCTTTATGCATTTATTACCTTTATTTATTGGGAAATGTATCTTGAAGTACAAAGCTAATAAGTATAGTCATCATGGATATATGCAGAGGTAAATGTGTCTGTGTGTTTTCTTTTAGCAAAGCCACATTGTACTATCTGCTGTGTCCACCTAAGGGAATCGAACCTCTGATTTTATCATTATAAATCCAAAGACTTATCGCTGTCCAACTAAGGGGCAGAAGTAATGGTGAGATGAAATGCTTAGTTTTATCACTTGACTTTTCATCTCTCTCTCTTTCTTTTTATTTATACACATACCTGTTGGTTTGGGTAGATTTGTTGTATGTGTTATTGGATGTGCTAAGTATCGGTGAGATTTGAATTTTGTCTTAGGTTTAACTAGTATAGAAATATTAGTACTCCTGTAACTAGCTCTAAGTAATTCAAAGTGAAAACATTGTGTTTTTTTTAAATATATGAATGTGTTTTTCAGTTTTATGTGATACTCTAACCCACAACTAGCTTATACACGCTAGTCGACCTACGAGAACCATGTATTTCACTTCCCTGTATCCAGGCTATTAAAAACCATCAACATTAAATGAGATTTCCATGTCAGAAACCCGGAGCGGTTGCATGTGTTGAGGAACTCTTAACCCGTGCAATGTGTGAGCGGAACACTAGCATAAAGTAATGCAATTGTTATACCAGTCCTTATAAAAGTGCTTTCATTCTTTCTGTTTACCCAAATGGCTGTTTGATACGTTTCCTATATCATCATTATTGTATAAATTGGCTGTTGTCATGGGTAGCTCAAAATGAAACGGAATACGTCAAGTTTTTGAGAACAAATAAATTTTTTATATTATCTGCGACGACGTTTTTTGGTTGCTATGATGTTGCCTGGGAGATTGACCACGTGCATAGTTCTGTTTGCACTTTGAAGCAAATTTTCACTTTTACTGTAGTAAGGTCTCATAAAAAGATACTATATCTTTCAGAAAAAAATCACAAAGTCGACTGCTTTCAGTGGAGGGTTTATATCGCGTGGAGAAACTGTTTCAGGGTTTATAAGTACTTAAAATGATTATTGATTTAATGATTATACATTTCGTGTGTGCCTTGTATACTTACACGTTTGGTCGATGGGCTCGGAAAACTTCCATATTTATAAGCTCTTGTACACAGAGCCGTTATTAATTTCGAAAGTTGTTTGTGATTACTACAAGTAACTTTGCTGCATGTTTAAAATGCGTAATAACAATTATTCTATACACAGCTTCAACCAAGAATCTTGTAATTAAATTTCAGAGAAGCGAATAAGTTAGGCTTTCTTTCAGACAGACAAACAATTTCCTTAACACTTAATACTCTTTAGGTATAGGGCTTAGCATATATGAATTTAAACTCAAGTTACACGTAATAATGTTTTAGCTTCTTTTTATTTAAAGTATGTACACATTGGTAAGTCAGCGTGTTAATATGTTTCGGGTCTAACTGATAGAAAGACCACCAAAACCTTGTATTTTTGGATACCTTACTTTTAAAAAATGCTTCAGAACAGTTGAATATGCGTTATGGATATCTTTGAGTTACGTGCATTAAAAATTGATGTTACTTTCATTATAATTAGGGTTTTACTAATGTTTTAAGTTCGTTTGTCACTTGTGTTACTACTTTTTACGAATAACTTCCTGTAACGTGTTTTATATCTCCGTGTTACGAACTATTTCATGTTACTTGTTTTATAACTGCGTGTTAAATAAATAACTTAGTGTAACTGTTATCTCCACAGTAAGAATTGTTTCGTGTTACTTATTTTATAACTCCATGTTACGAATCAGTCATCGTTACTTGTTTCTTAACTGACTGATACAAATAACATAATGTATTGATATTGCCCGAGGAGTGTTTCAGCCGTATAATACGTATACTTGATATTGTATTATTAGTGCAATGTTTATGCAACTTTCAAGGAATCGATCTGGACATTATCATGTACTTTCACATTTACTATTATTATTTTATGAGGAATCGTCAATATTAAGTTGACAAGTATTTCGTGCTACGAGTTTTTCGAAATTTATCACCTGGTATCAGCTGAAACGGCCTTTCTCACAAAACTCCTAGAGCCAAGTAACCATAATCAAATCTCATATTCTTCTATGCCTCCTATGTGCTATTATTGACTTAATAATGGAGAAACATGAGTGGCTCAAACCAGACATGAACCAACTGGAGTAATCAAGGTGTAGCGCTTTCTTAATATTTTTTCTAGTTTTTTCCTTCAATATTTCTTTACAACACCGAAGTAGGAACCTGTGAAATGCGATGCTCCACCAAATAATTAAAATGACGTGTACATAAGGATCTTTAGTTCCTAGAATGTTTTAAATAAACGATGAATAATATAATGTTTCCATGAATTGATTATTACTTAAAGGTTTGTTGTTGGTTTTTCTACCTAAATATTTTTACGCACATTAATATTAATGAGTTGCACTATATTTTGGGATATTTCAGAAACTTGTCCACATGATGTACTTAGTACGTTATTGTACTTTGTATGTGTTATATAAATTGGAATTTAGCCTTGACTTC
Source organism: Tachypleus tridentatus (assembly GCF_004210375.1). Taxonomy (NCBI): domain Eukaryota; kingdom Metazoa; phylum Arthropoda; class Merostomata; order Xiphosura; family Limulidae; genus Tachypleus; species Tachypleus tridentatus. Next base: position 122,720,650 of record NC_134826.1, on the reverse strand, counting down.
TTTCTTCCCCACTTTATTTTTCCTCTAAAAATACAAACTTTGTCATATAGAAAATGTACGTATACAAAATTTAAGCTCTTTCTGCATGACTGAAAATTTTGCCCATTTATTTTTAACAACTATATGTATGCATAACACTCGTATAACATGAACGCTGGAAGGTTAATAGTCTAGATGCCAACGAATAACCTGTTGTCAGACTGTATAAAGCAAAAGTTGAAAAAGTCATCTCTGTGTCGAGTTCAAATATTTGTAAGGATTTCTAAAGCAATAAATGACTAAATGTAGGGTATAGAAAGATAATTTTCTATTTAGTGATTAAAGAATATTAAGACATCTCTTTTATTTTTGTATATATTTGTGTAATATTTTTATTGGGAATCAGAATTTAAAAGTCAACTGAACTAGTGTAGGTCTCTGGCGAAAAGCATTACTGTTGGGAAGTAAGGAAAACTTTGCATTGAATTTGATGTTTGATAAATCCGATTACATAACAGTAAGTATGGCTTTTTCAAAGCCTTGAGGTAGGTGATACATATATCTCCTGTTTTTCTACAATAATCATTTGAATTTACGACACATCAGAAGTCGGTACACCATTTTATGTCTGTTTTCTCTGAGCTGTTGTTTTTGTTTTTCAGTACTTGCTTTTGTTGTTGTTTAACTTGACTGTTTACACTGTATCTGCCATGCGTAACTATCAGATACATTTTATCACGACTAAATGTGATGGAAAATGGTAATAGTTTCAGATTAGTAAAAATGGATAAGATGTTGATGTTTGTTCACAGCAAACGATTTGCTCAGTGCTTTGAACTTTTACAGTGTAATTTGTGTGTGTTTGTCCAGGCAAGAATAGAGCTTATGTGCAAATAGTGAATGTTTTCTGCGTGTACCTGCAAATAACTTAAATAATTTGGTGATGGCGACTCTCTCTCCCTTGGGCTGAACATAATAACGTTTGCACGCACCACGCGTATACTGTACCACATTGATTCTGATGGGGCCTTAAAGTTCTTAATGTGATATCTGTAGCCGGCAGATAGTACGAACTTCCTTCCCCACGTCAAGTGAATTTGTTTTCATCACTAAAGAAGGCCTTTAACTCATGCTTGTGACGTTTGATGTCGCATGGTTAGTAGTTTTGATAAGCCACCGTTTAAAACACTCAAATCTAACCAAAACCGTATAGGTTTAGTGTAATTAACTTGTTGCGATTTTGTTTGCCCATTTTTAGTATACGAAAGGGCTCAATATAAAAAGCCTCTTGAGGATTGTGATTTATTGTACCCCGTGTTAATACGGTGTACTTACGTGCTGGTTGATTCTTTGTTTGTTTGTTTATGGTAATTCTTAAAACGAATACGGTGATAACTATGGATTTTGTTGTACGATATCTGCAGCAGATTAAATATAGTCACGTTGAGGGTCATATACAGGAACTACTATAGATAAAGGTAGTCATGCTGAGGAACATGACCAGCCTTATCTATCCTCTTTTTTAAATTATCCTCTATAAAGGAAAGACATGAACATTAATAAAGTTATTGTAAGTTTTACATTTCATACAATTTTTTTAAAGAGATATATTTATAAATTTTACATTCCATTTAGGGTTAACAAATAATTAGGTTTTGTTACCATACGTTTATACAAAAACAAACATTCATTCTCAAATGTTGTATCATTCAATGTGAAACAAAGTATTTTTACAGTTGTTTCAGATATGTGGGTGTTCCATTTTGAATCATACATTTTATCAATTTTATAAAATGCTGAAATAGTACTGTAAAAACTTTACCCAGAAATATTTGTTTAAATAGCACAAATTTTGTTTGTTTCAGAATTTCGCCAAAACTGCATAATGACTCTGCTTTTCTTGTGTGTTCGAATAATAGAATTTAGCTGTAATTATTAATCGTGCACCCCAATCCTAAACTACGAAGCGCGTTTTTGCGACAACAGGTTACGGATCGTGTATTCGAGGATACACGGCCATGGATGGCCAGGTGGTTAGTGCGCTTGATTCGTAATTTGAGGGTCGCGGGTTCGAATCCTCGTCACACTAAACATTGCTCGCCTTTTCAACCGTAGGGGCATTATAACGTGATGATCAATCCCATTATTCGTTGGTGAAAGAGTAGCCCAAGAGTTGGCGGTGGGTGGTGATGACTAGCTGCCTTCCCTCTTATCTTACATTGCTAAATTAGGGACGGCAAGTGCAGATGGCCTTCGTGTAGCTATGTGCGAAATTAAAACAAACGAGGTCTAAAATCTATGATAAAAATTGCTTAATTAAACTGTTTTTTGTTTTTTTTTGCATTCCTGGAAGGTACACGATCTTAGTACGCTAACCACTAAGCCATGACAACCACAATGTAAATTTATATGATTTCAAATCTGAACTCTAGAACATGCTTTGAAGAAGCAAGTTCAAAAGAGAAATAAGATTGAAAATTCTAACTTACATTTTCTTCAACTTTCCAGACAGTCTCATATTACTGTTTTTTAATGTTTAAGTGCGAATGTTCATATAATTCCTAACGCGAAGAGTTCGCAATATCAGAGAATATCTGTGAACTTCTAAAACACCATATTCTTTATTTAAGTAGATTTTTTAACCCCTAAGATGGAGAACTTGGTAAAAAATATCTTGATTGCTGAAGCTGCTAATTTCTATATTCACTTACGTCTTCCTAGCCACGTGGAATATAACCTTAATTGTGAACAGGGACGTTATTTTAAAATTTGTCTTAAATTATCAACATTAAAGTAAGCAAGTAGTTCAGTGAAATATACGATATAGTAATCCATATTGCTCTACAACTAAACTTAAAAGACACGTCATTTTAAACTACATTTAGAGGATAGCTACTAACTTAACTATAGTTTTTCTTGCAACAATACTCAGTTCTCATACTCCCATGGTGGTTCAATGGTAAATTTGAGGGCTTATAACACGAAATGTCGGGTTTCGATACCACAGTAAGAAAAACACAAGTAACCTATTGTGTAGTTTGCTTTTAACGACAGTGTATCAAAACTGTCATGAAAGTTTTAAGGCCGTAAGTTCCAGAGTTTCTATATTTTTCAAGCTTACCAAATTATTTTCATAATATATTTCAAAAATAGTGTCTTCACTTGACACCGAATGTCGTTGCTTTTATTTGACAACAAGCGTTAAAGTTTTTAAAAATTATCAGCTATTTCTAGAAACGTCTTCTTATCTGTTGTTTAACAGGGACGTGAAAAGCTACACAAAGGATAACTGCGCATAATTTTCTGCAGTTTCAAACTGATAATGTGGAAGAAAGGCAAGTAGCTAGTCACTAGCACTCACCGCGAACTATTGGAGTGCTTTTGTTTGACCAGAAATTGGGATACGATATTCATTGGTATTAAGGGGCCAAAGTGCAGAGCGCAGTTCTTGCGGTAACCGGGCGCGAACCTGATTCTTCAGATTCACAGACAACGTTGTATAAGATACGCACACGCACAGAGAGCAAAAGTAATACTCTAATTCTTCAACGGTGGGTTTATTTGGGGCAACAAGGTCATCCTCTGACGATTAGCAAGTTATAACCTCCGAACTATTGGAACACAAATAACATTCCCCTATATAAATACGTTTCATGATGTACTAATTATGAACAAACGAATTATGTGTTGTCAATATAACGTCATCCAGGGTGTGTGTACTCTTACAGCGAAGTCACATCAGGCTATTTGCTGATTCCACTGAGGGAAATCGAACCACTAATTTTAGTTTTGCATATCCGAAGACTTACCGCTGTCACAACGGGGGACATCGTCCAGGGTAAATTAACATGGGTCTTTATGAACACATAATAAATCTGTTGTTTATTCAGTATTTTATCATAATAATTTTTCGTAGTTTAAAGATTGCTTTGTTTTTAAAAATATCAGATGAAGTTAAGTGGCTGAACAAGATGTAAACTTATTTTATCCACATCTTTACAACACGTTATTTGAAGTGTTAGGCTGAGTTTGAGAAAACGTTGTATTATACTAACTTAACTAATAATTGTATTTATACTTTTGTGTTCCCGCTCACTGGCTTTGTGGATAGGAAACTCATATGTGTGTTAAATGTAAATGCTCGTATTTTCCACCACAGTTTAGATGTGAAATGTTTCTTGACGCCTCATTAACTTTAAATCTAAATTAGAACGAACGCCATATGCACTTTTTTCTTCAGATGTGTTTTGTTCTCAAACAAATCTTGGATATAATTTTACCTGTTGTTTAATTAAGAAATAAACGAGCTAGTTTGCTTAAGTTAAGTGTCTTACAGCATACTGTGTGAGCATTGAATGCGTGATGTTCCTCTAAAACTTTTCTTAACTTTACTGTATAATTTACATATTTTGAAAGTGCGAGTTGCTAAATGAGAAGTCACGGTTTTATAATTGAAGATTTCACGTGTTTAGAACAGATGTTTAACATGTGTGGGGAATGTTCTTAATGAATCGATATTTCTCTAGTTGTATAGTAGAAACAACTCTTTTGAGTATATCAACTCAATATGAGAACAGTTAGAAATTTTAATTTTTTGTTCGCCTGTTACCACAGCGTGCTGAGTATGTTGTTTTTTTTAGTCTTAAAAGCTTGATATCATATGTCATTTATATACATACATGAAGAAAAAGAAGTGTTTTATCGCGAATCATAAATTTTAGATACATAGATGAATCTATATTTCCAATAAGTAAATAAAATTCTAGACGGCCGATAAAGAATGAAACGTAAAAGAAAAAGATGGCAAAATCTGCACATCATCTAATCATGAATGAGCGTCTTCACACAAGGTATGTACGGTGTTGTTTTTATTCCTGTGTTAGAAGGTATGTACGGTGTTGTTTTTATTCCTGTGTTAGAAGGTATGTACGGTGTTGTTTTTATTCCTGTGTTAGAAGGTATGTACGGTGTTGTTTTTATTCCTGTGTTAGAAGGTATGTACGGTGTTGTTTTTATTCCTGTGTTAGAAGGTATGTACGGTGTTGTTTTTATTCTTGTGTTAGAAGGTGTGTACGGTGTTGTTTTTATTCTTGTGTTAGAAGGTATGTACGGTGTTGTTTTTATTCTTATGTTAGAAGGTATATACGGTGTTGTTTTTATACTTGTGTTAGAAGGTATATACGGTGTTGTTTTTATTCTTGTGTAAGGAGAAATCATTTCATCTCTCATGAACCATCCTTTTTCCAAGATGATGAATGAATGTTTGTTATTAGGCCTATTATGCCCCACTTTTCGTAGGAGTGTTAACCAGGCGTTTACTTATGTTTGAATATTTTCCCTTTTTAATTGACATATTTGAACTATATAGCATAGTTATAAAGTTGTATATACATTTTAAAATTAAATTAACTCGTTTAAGAATTGCTATATAATAAGATGAAAGAAGCAAACAATTAGGCATAGTTTATTTCAATTACATGGCGGCTGGTCAAAGTGCGAACCCGCAATTTATTTTACGCAAGCAACGCAGTGTGACCTTAATACTTAACTGTTTGTCTGCAAAATACTTGGATGTTCAATACACTGGAAGCACTTGTTTTGGTTAGTTGTTATTGTTATTATCGTAGTTTGCGTGTTTCATTATCTTGCTTTCTTATCATATCACTCCTGTACGTTATCCGGCTATCAAACTGTAACACATCTCACTAAGATGTATTTAACGGTAGTCTGTTATTACTAAATGTAAAACTATTTATACTTATGGTCGTGATCACGTTATCTCGTAGATATTGAAACAAGAAAAAAAGCAAACTCCTTGCGCAGTTTGCAGTTCTAGGAATAAGGAAATCTCATTTAATTTTATAAATTGAAAATATTACATAGTGTTGTTTTACAAGTCACATACATACTATACCAGATTACGTTGATTAGCTTATCTCACGCTGCATACTTATAGGTACTTGCAACTAACAGATAGTGCGTGATTATCCAGACGATACCATATCTAGGTATTAGTGTTAAAATGAGCTTTGCTCAACAAAATTCATAAAATATAATACTATTTCATACGCATGTAGAATTTTATTTTCCACTTGATATATTATGTTATATAAAAAAACAATAACACAAAACTGCATGCTGTTAAGTTTGTAATTACTGGACTAAAATATTACACACACGAGTAAAGTTTTTTATGGTGGCGTTGGAGGACTTAATTATTATATTTTTGATAAGCTGTTTCCTATTTTAATAGGCCAGGCATGGTCAGGTGGGTTAATGCGTTCGACTCGTAATCTCAGGGTCGTGAGTTGGAATCCCCGTCGCACCAAACATGCTCGCCCTTTCAGCCGTGAAGGCGTTAAAATGTGACGGTCAATTCCACTATTCGTTGGTAAAAGAGTAGCCCAAGAGTTGGCGGTGGGTGGGGATGAATAGTTGCCTTCCTCTGGTCTTACACGGCAAAATTAGGGACGGCTAGCGCAGATAGCCCTCGAATAGCTTTGCGCGAAATTAAAAAAAAAACAACCAAAAAACAAACCTGTTTTAATTACAACAAAAGAGTGATTAACAAGATATAAGTGACCAGAGACCTTACTTTTTGTAGACATTTTCGATACTTAAAGAGACTGTATGAAACTGAAATGGACCAAAGTTACTCAGTTGTCTTTAAACATTGTTGTTTACCTGTAAGGGAAACATTAGAACAAATTGACAGGTAAACGCAATATCCATTCGCCTTTAAATGCAATCTGAGATCATAAGAAATTGATTGCATTTATATCGATGACGAATTCACTTAATGTAACTTTCAGCCTCACACCAATATGTCTTTCTAATATTGTGATTTGGTAGAATTTCGAGTATAGCATAGGCAGAGATAGAATAATCTAAATGATTTAAACGGATTTTGGTCATTTTTATGACATTTTATTTTCATCGTGTTAAGTATTGCAAGTATGCATGATTTAATAATCTTTCCCTTTTCGTTTTGAACAAGTATCAGCGTAACTTAAATAAAAACAGTCATACTACGTGAACAGAAGTTTGTTCACGTAAAGCGTATGAAATGCAAGTGTAATACGAGGTTGCTGTAACGGCATCTTGAGCAACGCCTGGTGGCTGAAAATGAAGTTAAAACTCGTAAAGATCAGTGGCACTCCTGAGGTGGTCGTTTCGGCCGATATAAATTTATTGTATGAACCAATTTCCTTTAAAATAGCGCCATCAAGCGACAAGTAAATCAAGAGAAGTGGGGAGAGGTTAAGGCCCCAACGTTTTACTACCTTGCTTTGACTGCGGAGATAACCACTTATGTGCTTTCAAATCAGAGCATTTTCCAATCTAATCCCCAAGCTTGTAGCGTAAAGGAGAAATAAATATCACATCAACTTACTCTGAATTGTACATTAAAACTATAGTAGACAAATAAAATTGAAGTGACAGCTGAAGCTTTCTCTGTGTTCTATTCTTTCTTCCTCTGTCCAGAGACTTTTTTATCCTTTTTTTTTGTTAAATATCTTCACCAGGGAAAACAGAAATGTTGTTATATCTCTTTTGTATATCGATGGTGTCTACGACAGATAATTTTTCTATGTGCATGGTATACGTGTTTGTACGAAGAACTTGGAAGAAGCGTAAGAGATCTCGTTTATATCGTATTGAGGAAAGGCGAATAAACTATGCATGCTTGTTATACAGATAGTTACTTAAATACACGGATATTTTCGGTTTAACCGACGATGAAATGGAAGTAAAAAATGTTGGGCGATATTTTTCATTCCGATGAAGTTAATTAGCTGCTCTTTTGGGATTCAGTATCTATGTATGTGCTTGAGTGAAGATAGATAAATAGCTGGCTGAATGACGTCCAAGAATGGAGAGAACAAATGAAAAAAAAAAAAATAACGAACACGGGACAAGACGAAGGAAGATGGGGTGGGGCATAATAACAATGAGTGATTTCTGTATTGAGAACTATGAATTTTACATGTAGTCGACCTCTAACATCAACCCCCTCCCACAATATTCTTTCTTTTCTTCCTTTTTTATTCATTATTAGCTTCAGCCTATAAAGGTTGTGCACTGCTATTACGAGTTTCTGTGTCAGAATTAATATGTTAGTTTAAAAAGGTATATTTGGATGGGCAATAATCAGATTTCTCTATTTACCTACTGTGTGACGCCAAGATAAAACTGAAGTCTATCATGACATGGGAACTGTTGGTAACATTGGCGAATACAGATGTTCGCGCGCGTAAAACTGCCGACGTTGAATATTTTTAAAAGCTCCTAAAGTTTATCTTGTATTGGACTTTATCGTAAGAGATGTTCGATGAAATATATGCCTTCTTGTTTACGCATGTTTGTGTCATTATCTGCTTATTACACCGTTGACATGGTTTGAATCTGAACTTGTTATTTGTGTGAAGTTAATATCTGAAACTTGTGTTTAAAGATGTATTTCCAATACGACCTTACTAAACCAGTATATTTTATATAGACATTTAAACCTTTCAACGTATAAATTAATTGGTAATTTTTCATGCCCATTAGCACTTTATTTACAATGCAGGTTACCCAATTCTGTTCAAAGATACAGACACATGATAATCATTGTAGACTTTTAGAGAAAATCTGTTCACCAAAGTTCTTTACTTTTCTACCAATTTCTGTTTTCCTTTAGTCAGTTATATGGCTTTATCTGGCCTCTATTGACTTAGCGGTAAGTCTGCAGCTTTACGCAGTAAAGTTTGGGTTTTGATACCCATGGTGAACGGACAAGAGAAGTCCATTGTGTAGCTTTGTGCTTAGAATTCGGTTAAACCTCAGTGTCATCTTATACATGGTATTCATACTTCATCTTGTTCCAGTCTTGGCCTACTGGTAACAACTTACGGTTTGTCATGTTAGTGAATTATTAAAAAGAAAAAAAACAACACATCTTTTGTTTTGTTTTGTTTTGTTTTTTTGCTTCAATTTACTGATAACAGGTTTATGGTTTATCAGGTTAAAGTTTGGCTTTTTGAATATATATGGTTGATTTTGTTTCTGAATCTGTTTACCAAAAATTATGTATGGCTTATCGTGTTTCGTGTCGCTTTGTTGACAGTAAGTGAATATGGGTTAAATATTATTTCTGTATCTGTACAATAACTAATTCACTTAATGTAGATTTTGTTATTATCTAAACACATATATATAATATTTTACATACAAAAGATTTTAATCGTAGTTATTATAGGATTCATTTAAATTAATTATTCCAGTGGCAGGGAAACATATTATTGTTACTACGTACTACAAGTATGTGGTTTAATAATAAAACCCGTTGTTTTTATCTCGATTTTCTTATAAATTATTTATGTTTTATATGTTTTGATATCGACTTACTGACGGTAAATGTGTTTCTATATGTTTTCTATAGTTTTTGTCTCTGGTTAAGGTACTCGACTCGTAATCTGAGGGTCGCGGTTTCGAATCCCTGTCACAACCTTCACCCGTGGGGACGTTATAATGTGACGGTCATTCCCATTATTCATTGGTAAAAGAGTAGTACAAGAGTTGCCGGTGGTTGGTGATGACTAGCTGCTTTCCCTCTAGTCTTACACCATTAAATTAGGGACGACTAGCACCCTCGTGTAGCTTTGGGCGAAATTCAAAACAAACAACAGTTTTTTCCTAATTTACTGATATCATGTTTATTGTTTACATGTTAAGGTATTAGTTTATTTATTGAGTATAAAGGATTGATAGCACTTTATATTATAATGATTAGTAGCACTTTATATAATATGAAAACGGTATTTTAGTATCATTGTTTTCCTAGAAACTCCCTTCTTCAGTTGTACTCATTCTGATGGCTACTGGTATGTGGACTGTATATAATTCGGTACTATATTTTGCATTGTAATACTTCTTGCAGTGAAGGGCGAGGTCAACCTTAAACCACATATATTTACAAGCTTTCCGTTGATCCTCTACTTTTTGTGAACGTCGGTTTCCAAGACCACGTTTAAGCAAACCAAATACATCATCATCATGTGTCATTTTAGATCCGGGGGTTCGACAGCCTTGGATTTCCTTTTTGTTCCTGTCCCCTTGTTTCTTGTAACACACGGCACTTTATTTGTCCTAGTATGACAAACCACCTTATTTATAAACACTCGGCGTGGAAGGATTGTGGAAGTTCTTCATTAGAGTACCTTTACCATCTTGAGTCATGGATGAATAAAAACAAAAGGCAAAGAACTAAATGGGTATGCTTTCAGCTGAGTACACAGATATGTGAGAGAAGGGGATAACTTGAACACAGGTTTCATTTTGTGATTCACATATAAAATTCTGCTGTCGACTGAAAAGTGTGACTTCGTGCTTTACTTCGATGTAGCTATATTTGTTTTTCGTTCTGTTTCTATAAAACTAAAACTTCTCGCATGTTAAATAAGGTTCATGTTTGTTATACTGAGAACTTTGAAAAGTTTTAATCTCAGATTGTCATAGAGTCGGTAGAATCTATATGTAGAGATGGCCAAGATCCAGAATAGTAGACTCTATATGTATAGATGGTCAAGGTGCAGAATCCTAGAGTCTATATGTACAGATTGTCAAGGTATAGAATCAGTATTCTCTATATATTGAGATGGGCAAGGTATAAAATTAGTAGACAAAATCAGTAACCCTTGGCACAGCGCTATGTTTGAGGATTCACACCGCTAGAAACCGGGTTTCGATACAGTTGGTGAGCAGAGCGTAGATGGCCCATTGTGTAGCTTTTTGCTTAATTCCAAACAATCACTAGAACAAATCACGGTCGAGGTACAGATTCTGTAGAGATGACCAATGTATTCACTTGGCATAATACGAATATACGTGGTAAATTCAACAATGACAGACGTTTTTACTTTAGAAGATGACCGTCACTCAATTTCATTTGTTTCTTTACTACAAAAACTCCCAAACAAGGAAAGAAACCATCACTAAGATACCACAACTGTTCACCTTCTTCTTGCTTCAGCTCTACACCAGTTTAACATATTTTTTGTTTTTCTTTCTTTCTTTTCCTTTCATCCACATGTCCGGGCAGCAACTTTGAGCACTAAAAACTTTTTTTTTGTGATTGCTGAAAAGTGCAAGATATTTGTGTACTATCTTTTGCACTGTGGGTTTGGTATGTGCAACTTGTTAGTAATATCTTTGCTAGACAATCAGTCTGTGAATTTCTGAAAATCGTAGAGGCAATCCTGCATGTCGTGCAATCCTCTCTTGGTGGTTGTACATCCTTATATGTCTGAGACTTTTTTTCTTTGCCAATGCTATTCGCTTTGTTATTTGAAATTTTGTGAACCCCTCAAGGAGGAGGAGTGCATCCTTTTGCTCTTTCGTTATACAATAATCTTCCTTAGAAATAGCTGTGACAAAATCTTCTAGTAATAAATCTTATTCGTGGTGGCACTGCACTGCAGAATAGTTGAGAATCCTCTACTGCCTAAATATATAGGTGATAAAAATGTCGCCCGTGGCGCCAAGCTCGCACCTGCAGCGACACGTCACTACATCAGGTTTGGGATATCGTTCTTATAAGGTGCAGCTAACTCTTCGCATGTTTCTTTTTCAGCTTACTGATAGCATGTTTATGGTGTATCATATTTCTGCATCAACCGAATGAGAATTAGGTCCTTTTCTTTGATGTTTCACTTTTCTAATATCTTTTTGTATTTTCTACATGTTTATGTGTGACAGAGGGGACCGAGAGAAGAGAAAGAGCAGCAAGTGTGTATAAACGTTATTAACACAATCTGTTTGCTACTGAATTATAATATAATAAATATCAAGGTTTTGATACTAAACATAGATACCGAACCAAGCTAGAATGCGTTGCAGGCTAGAATTTTTCTAAACTTATCAATATGTCGCGTGAATTAAAACCCAGCTTTAATAACACTGCACAACAATTTTTTTGAAAAGTTTTGCTTCCTGAAAAGTGTTTGCTAATTGTGACAGGTACCTGGAGGGAATGCACAAATATAGTTTTGGTTTTGCTTCATAACGTAGGAACTCTGAGAAATACAGTTAACTGTTTACCGGAAATAACGTATTTAATTGCGTTTATGTTTCTAATACGCTATTAAGTTCATCATAATTAGAAGTGTTTTGCTCCTGATTTTCATTTATATTCAATGTCCGGTGCATCACGTTGCAGTGTCCAACAGTAGTCAGCAAGCATTGACGGATTCCAGTTGCCCTGATATCGTTTTTCCATTGTCCTGGTGAAATTCCTAGCAAAGTCCTGGTGAACTTTGAAGATTTCGATGAAATGGTACGTGATGGGCAACTTTGGATGTGATTTTTGTGATCAGCAGCCAAAAATCTATAAGGAACACCCAACAGTGTTCCAGAAGCAAAAACTTTGTTGTGCAGTGTAATTGATCCTTTTAAGTAATGTTATCTAACATAAAAAATATCAAACTGTTAAGTTACTGTTTTATATAGATTAAACAACTCTTGCTAGTAAGGAAACAAGTAACCAAACCAAAGCTATAAACTGAATTCTGGACATAAAACTGACCAAATATACATAATCGTCATAAATCAGTAACAAGAAAACTAATAACTTACGATGATTAGAATGCATTACATTATCAGTTGTTTCTTATTTTAATAGGCCTGGCATGGCCAGGTTAGTTAAGGCACTTGACTCATAATCCGAGGGTTGCCGGTTCAAACCCCCTTCTCACCAAACATGCTCGCCCTTTCAGCCGTGGGGGCGTTATAATGTGTCGGTCAATCCCACTATTCGTTAATAAAAGAGTAGCCCACGAGTTGGCGGTGGGTGGTGATGACTAGCTCTAGTTTTACACTTCTAAATTAGGGACGGCTAGCGCAGATAGCCCTCGTGTAGTTTTGCGCGAAGTCGAAAACAAACTAAACCGATCAGTTGGGTATCCTTGTTGTTGTGTTTTTTAGCCGTAATTTCAATAGTATTCGTAATTTAAGAAAATGAATAAAAATTATCATTATTATTATACACGTGCTATAAGATTTAATTAGACGAACTGTAAAGAAAAGTTGTGTAGGTCACTATTTACAATACATAAGCAGTACCCAAAATTAAAGACATTTCTGATAACCATGACTCACTAATTGAATTTTCGTCTCTCTTTATAATTTCATATATAAAGATAGATGTAAAAAAGTTGTATCAACTTTACTTTCAGACAGCTGAGTTTTACTCACAGCCTACAAGTGTTTGCTAATGCGTATAAAAACGAAAATAAAAAATAGAGAGAGAGCACGAAAGACGTTGAGCTTATCAAATAGAGGTTTTTTTGTTGTTTTTTTTCTTTTCTCCTAAACGATATGCCAAGTAACTTGATACTCATTTAGGAAAGATGGTATCTGTATACATTTCCTTTTCCATGGACCATTTTTCATGTCTCTGATGTAATTATTCTACACCCTGACTGTGAAGAATCCCTGCGTCATATAACAAATCTGTGAAATCTTTGGTAATACAGGTATTAGATTCATATCCTTAGAATCAATTTCAACTCAACAGCGATTTCAATTTCAAATTGACATGCTCTCGCGGATAATTTTGATGGACGATTGTAACGCCATTTTTTATCTTTTCATATTGTCTTTTCGCGTGATGTGGATTGTATGGTAATATCTGTGATGAGACTAAGAAACATCTTGGAAAGACACAATTTTCAATATTTATCTGGGAATTTTTAAAATGGTTTTGTTACTTAACGAGTCAGAGTTGTGTGTGGGGTAGTGGTGGGGATTTATGACGTGTGAATATTAGCAATTTAGATACAAAACAGACAGATATTTATATTGTACTTTTGCTGAGAACATTTTAGAACTCTAATATTATATAGTTATTCCTTGATATTTTAAGATTTTATATGAAAATTGTGATGCGTTAAAATTATTTATGTAAATGAGTGTGTGCTTTATATTACATATTCTTAGCAACCTCAGCCCTTCAAGTATTTTAATTATAGACGTGGGCCCGTGAAACTTCAAAGTTTTGTGCTATTTATTTTTTCGTCGACGTAATAATTTTAGCATATAAATGTGTAGTCAGTATGTTTCTACTTATTTAACGCAAAATGAAATCAAATGCATTGAAAAAAACAAGTTCAACCATCATTAAAAACATGAAATATATATTTTAGCATCTGTAGCCGAATATTTATGTTGCAATTTTTAATCGCTCCCTTCTTGTGTATTGAGTTCAATCTTGATATTATTGGAACTTACCATAAAATTACAATGTGATTACTGTTAGCAAAAATTGGGCAAAGACTTCCAAGTGTACTTCATTAGCATTATTCACAGATTATACGTTATCATGATCTTTTCTCAACTAGATTATTGACCAACTATTTAACCTAATTTTAAGGTCATTCTAATTTTATTTATCTGTCTGTCTAGGTAGATACTTTAACTAAGGGTAAAAGAAACATTAAGACTTGAAGGTTAATTCTAATTCAAGAATGAAAGTAATGTCTATGACCTTAATTAGTGTGTAAATTATCAAAATATTCCATAATTGCTGTTGCTTTAACTTGTTCTGCTTATGAAATAAAACCAGGGTAGTTCAAAATGTTGAAAAAACAAATCAACAAACTAGTGACATTTTTTATTTCCTTTCTTATCCAGGATTTTAACGTGTTACACATTTAGTTAATTAAACTAATTAACTTTGAACATTTTAAGATAAAAGCAACACATAACCACAAATGATTAGCAGCAGTATATTTTTGAGTTGTTCAAAATGTCTAATCTAAACTGTTACTCGATCGCCCTTCGTTCGTGTATCAGATATCAGTGATAAAATCTGAGCTTTTCAATTTCTAAGTTTTCATGAAGGCACATACATACGTGGAATGAATTTTGTCTAAAATATCATCCAGTACAGTTAATATGGTTTGTTGTTGTCATTAGAATATCAAACAGATAGAATTATCATCCTCCATATGTTAAAGCCAGACTCAAATCTATATTATGTTAGCTGAAGTTTTACGAGAAACTGCAAAAACTCTCGGATTTTTACCAAGAACTATGAAGTAAAGCGTTGGACAGATGCAAATAAACCCAGTCCTATGACATCACACAAGACAGTGGACAGAAAGAAAATACTTACTGAAAGAAATGCTAGAAATCAGTTGCATGAAAAATTAAGGACAAATGTGGAAAACCTTGCTTGTGGCATTAGCAACGCATACACTGATGAAGTTTCTAAGTAACACTACAGAAATGTTGACTTTTGGGAAAAATAGCAGTAAGAAAGCTTTTACTGTACAGAGAAAATATGGTAAAGGGATTAACTGACTTTTAGGATAGAGCACGTACCCTGGTCTGGAACAATAGCATAATGTATTTTGGACAGACGAGTCAAATTTTGAACAGCCTGAACAGCAATGCCGAGCTTATTTGGCAAAGAAATAAAGCTCAGATCTCCAGCGTACGTAATAGCCGCCTCAGAACCCAAATCTTAACCCTATAGACCACAACTAGGATTTACTGGATTCCATGCTTGACAAAAGTACCAGTTGTACTCAAGAAAGCCTCTGTACACAATCTTGAGAAAAATTATCAAATTACACCAAAGAATTTACTGAAGTACATAGATATGATGTCACAAAGATTCGAGAAAAATTATCAAATTACACCAAAGAACTTACTGAAGTACATAGATATGATGTCACAAAGATTCGAGAAAAATTATCAAATTACACCAAAGAATTTACTGAAGTACATAGATATAATGTCACAAAGATTCGAGAAAAATTATCAAATTACACCAAATAATTTACTGAAGTACATAGATATAATGTCACAAAGATTCGAGAAAAATTATCAAATTACACCAAAGAATTTACTGAAGTACATAGATATAATGTCACAAAGATTCGAGAAAAATTATCAAATTACACCAAAGAATTTACTGAAGTACATAGATATGATGTCACAAAGATGCCAAGCTGTTATTGATGCCAACAGTGATTACACTAAACATTAGCACTAAATATACTCATACTACGTTTGTAATAGTTTCCTGTAAGAGTAATCTACAATAATTACATGTTAATTTCTACTGCCAACCAACATATCGGTTTTGTGTGTAAGGCTCATGAAATCACAGTTCTTTAACTGTTCTAGTGTATTTGCATATTGTTGTAAAACGCAAATGAATCATAGACATATATAATATTATGCAAAGAAGTGACATGTTTATTGTATATTTGTCTTTTCCATTAACATCGTTTCCCGGTGTCTAAGCCGTAAGCGTATGAGCTTATAACGCTAAACATCTGGTTTCAATACCCGTGGTTGTCAGAGCACAGACAACCCATTGTGTAGCTTTACGCTTAACAGCAAAACAAACAGTGTGGTAGGAAACATAAATGATAAACTTGAACACAGAAATATTTTATGAGTTTGTTTGTTTGTAATTAAGCACAAAGCTACATAATGGGCTATCTGTGCTCTACCCACCGCGATATAGAAATCCTCTTTCTAGCGTTGTATATCCGCAGAAATACCGCTGTGCCACTGGGGAGCTTTTTTGTAAGATACAAAATATATGTCTCATGCAACTGTTGAAGACCACAAGGAGTTTGTTTTCAAACATGCTTTAGCCTAATTCAGTGTTTTTGGGACAGAAACGTACTGGTGATTTTACACTAATTATAAAACAGGAAAATACAACATTATTTTTTTCGTAAATTATATAACTTCAGCTGTTGCAATAAATACCGAAAGTACACTCATAATGCATATATTGTTTATGTTAAGTCAGCATAACGATATAATATGGTCACTGATCATGTATATATATATATATATATATGTATAATTACTTATAACCATAAATTTCTCAAACCATAAACCAAAGTACATTAACATGAAATAAAATACGATGCATATTTATAAAAAAAAAGAACCTAGGATACATTTCATAATCCTACGTTGTAACTTGTACTCTAGATTCCTTTTTTAAAAATATGCAGCGAATTTTATTTCATGTTAATTTGTTTTAGTTTATGGCTTGAAACTTTCATGGTTATAATATAATTAATCCGATGTTGGGATTTGCTGCTTTCAACGCAGTCCTTCTTCATGATTTGCTTCTCGCTAATACGGCGGTAAGTCTACGGATTTACAAAGCTAAAATCAGCGGTTCGATTCTCCTCACCTCGGTGGATTCAACAGATAGCTTTGCTATAAGAAAAACACAAACACACTCCTCATGGTGTTTGTTTATTCATTTAGCTTTATTTGGATATAATTATTTAATTTCACTAAAATAATATATAATTATTTATATATAGTTTCTTAAACACAACGAAACGAATTAATAACACATCTGTAATATGAAATTAAAATATAAAACTGGAGATAGTTGAAGCACAATAACAAGAATATATATATATATATATATATATATATATATATGTACATTTACATTGAGCTAATATTTGACCTGTATACATAAAACAAAAACTCAATAGATAGTAGAATTTTGCTTGGGGTAATTCATGAAAACCAAAATCAGAATAAAGGTGGCAAATCAGACTTAACAACGCTAAAATTCGTGTTTCGATACCAGTGGTGGGCAAAGCACAGGTAGCCCATTGTGTAGCTTTGTGCTTATGTGCTTAATTACAAACTAAGAAACAAACGAATTGTAAAGACACGTTTGTGACATCTCCATTCATACATTTGATTGTTGGTATTAATTAAATTAGTGTGAAAAATACTGTTTAACATGCATTCTAAAGTTTCTCGTAAAACAGTGCTTTATTTATAAGATCAAGTCTATTGAATAACATATGCTGCAGGCTCATTTATTGGAAGGTTTGTTTATTCACGGATAGTAAGTAAAAAGGAATGTTCCGATTCGAAATAGACTTTTCTTTATATATATAAAGTTTCTATAGCCTTGTGCACATTATTGGTTTCCATCAGTTCTTTTCATGAGATATCCGCCACTGGATTCCTGCGAAACTGAACATTATAGAATATTTTTGGGGAGCCCTCCGACTGTTACACGATTTCGGCCGAATTGAGACGAGTATTATGAAAAGCCCATAAAAGTCTTTGGTGTGCTTTCGACGTTTCGAGGCCAATTCCGCTTAATGTTTTCTATGTTTGCTGCATACTAGCGAGCGGTAACTGCGTAGAGTTTTGATGTGAAAACCAAGAAGTTATCTGCTCATGGTGACTCCTGCATGGTAGCTTTTTATGTTTGGTGTATACATATTGGTTAACCTCTGACATACACACAGACGCTTTGTTGTTTGATTACAAGAAACCATTACTGTATTTTCAAACATAAGTCATTATAATAATCGGAACGTAGCTTATGCTTGATCCAGTTAAAGGTGGACAGGAAACACAAAGAGGTGATATGTAGAGGTGTGTATGTATACACACAAAGAACTTCTTTCTTAACATATTCAACCCAATTTCATATTTTTCCAGCAACATCTTTTTCACAGATTGTTAATGCATGGCATGCTCTCGTGGTTAGGGCATTCGACTCGCAATCTGAGATTCCCGTTTCTGCACGTTTGCCCTTTGAGCCGTGGTGTCGTTATAATGTAACAGTCAGTTCCACTCTTCGTTGGTGAAAGATTTAATGTGTGAGGGTGGTGGTGGGGTTAGACGTACTCACTAGCTGCCTTTATTATAGTGTATCACTTCTAATTTATTAACACATAACTTCTAAATCAAAGTTAATTATTAACTAGGAAAATACCAATTGTGTTGTAGTTTTAAACTTTACTGGTTAAAATAAGTATCTAAAGCTTACTTGATTGTTATAATCAATATAACAGTAGAATATGTCACATGAACTACATAATTGAGAAAAGATAATAGAAGATCATATTCGTTATTACTGTTGTTTCTGTTATTTAATTATAAGAGAAGGATGGTCTGATAATTTCTTTCAAAACTTATGCTTATTTTTTATTGGAATCTGTCTGGTTGTGCTTTGATAGTACAACTAGCTAAGGGCTAACATTTCTAAATTTAAGCGGTGTCAACGAGAGTTATGGTGGATTCCATGAATGTGTTAAAACTCCAGTTTCATAGAACTTAAAGGTTCGACAGTGATTGGTAAAAAATACGAGTGTATTTCTACACCTTTTGGCATTTGCATGATTTAAACTTAGCTTTAACAGCATAACATTGCGATAAAACTTGTTGAGTGGAAGAACTGCATTTGTTAGTAAATGGAAAAAGGAAGAAGCACTTGAGATGGATGCAACGATACCTGACCGCCTGTTGAGCGTGCTAGACCAACAGTAAGTGATAGAATCTTCTGTGATTGGTCAGTAACCCAGAGATTGTGAAGGACTGTCCGAGGAGAATGAATGCCAGGCCTTACGAATAGCTAGCTAGCCACTTGTGTTGGTTTCAATTGTAGCTACAGGTGATCATGAAAACCAGTACTCGATATGTAGCAGAGGTTCATGTTCAAACATTAAGCTGATTTTCTTATGTAGTAGTTATTAGAGAAATAAATTTGTATCCCTTTCTATGGTTACCAGTATAAAAAAATGTTAACAGCCATATATTGACCCTAAATATAAATAGCTGATTTCTGTGTGTAAAATGTTGTAAAGAAAAGTAAAAATACTGTCGAGTTTCCCCGGTGCTTTAGGTAAAATACACAAGAAAACTGCAGGATAAGAAAGCAGAATTACTACCAAAGCCTCAAAAATCAACAGAGCTTTTTCTTTTCTTAAAACACTGTAGAGGAATTTGATTTACCGTCACACTGTTTCACATGATGAACATTTTCATTTTGATATTTAATCTTGTATTCCTTTTATCTTTGTTTGCACTTTCATGTGAATAATATTTACCACCATAATTTCTATAATATCCAGTTAGCTAGCTATAGAAATGTGAATTCTTAGCCTTTAAACAAAAAGAAACATATATACGACATTAAGAGACATCTGGTGATACAAAGTAACAAATAGAACCATATGGTTTATGAAAGCTGGCAGTGATGCACATAGTATTACCGGTTCATCTTCCAGGCAGCACAACCCTAGTGGGTGTAGCTAGTCCTAAGAACTGTGAGAAGTAAAGCATATATCAGATATGTGTGGTACGTGGTTGTTTTGACAACCCAACCACAGGAAGTGAGTCACGTGCTTCACCAGCATTGTGGAATGGTATCCTAAAGCTTAAACTATGTTGTGCAGTGCTTTATTTGCTTTACAGTCAGAGGAATGAAAAAAAAAAAAGACCCCCAGAAACTCTAAAAATAGTGTTGCAAGTTTCACACTCAGAGTCAGATATGTTATTTTTTTGCGTGTTGTATTTATGGGCAGTAACGTTTTTATTCACTGCAGAGAAAAATTGAGCATTAGAATTGTTTTAATTTGTGGAATTATAGACGTCACGTGAACATTTATATTGTGATGAATAAGAACTTTATTTATTACCTTCGGCAACCAATGGTAAATCGTGATATATACGTTCGTGAGCCTGATGATTTTATTATATATACTTCGAAAGATGATTGATTCTAAAGACTTTATATGACAACAACAATAAAAAGAGCACACGGTTTAAATGTAAAATAAACTGGTGGGAACCACAACATTCCAGCATGCTCGTCACGACATCTATTTTCAGAATTTTTATATTTTTTTATATTATTTGGCCGTTGGCTATAGTTAGTGACTTCGGCAGTGGTTAATTTAGAAATTATATTAAAAAACAAAAAAATAACAAGAATAACGTTGTGACTGTGGAAATCATTTGAAGTTGGTAATTCTCAAAAGTGTACAATAATTTTTGGGTAAAACTGTTACTTTGAGGTGTTGCTACCTATTGTTTTCAAAAAAATTAAATATTTTGCCATATATAATGTTAAATAAGTGACTTTCCCTATGCCGTTTTAAATAAATCCCAACGCAGACAGAGTGACAATACTTTTAGAAATAACAGATAACGTTGTTAATACAGCAATCTCGTTGGCGCTTGACTGTATCTTATCTGAACAAAATGACAGTATAGTAATTGTACTAAATAAGCTGTATAACCGCATATACTAGACTGAACAGGTTATGTTCGTCATTGTGGCAAAATCTGTGAAATGTAACCGAGAGGATTTAGTTTTCTATCTAAATAAAAGAGAAACATAATCTAGATAATAAAAAGAAATAGCCATCAATTTTTCCAGTGTTTGTTTTGTTTTTAATTTCGCGCAAAGCTACGCGAGGACTTGATGCACTAGCCGTCCCTAATTTAGGAGTGTAAGACTAGAGCTAGTCATCACCACCCACTGCCAACTATGAATAGTGGGATTGACTGTCACATTATACCGCCCCTGCGGCTGAATGGGTGGAGATGTTTGGTGTGACGTGGATTTGAACCCGCGACCCTTATATTACGAGTCGAGCGCCATGCCGGTATATTTTCCAGTGTTTAATACAAGCAATTGTTTTCCCCATGTGGTGTATGACTGATACTCAACATAATTTATAATTTTTCCGTGTGTTGCTGAAATTACCGTGTAGGGAAATGTACACGATACATAACGTACTGACTGACTTGCATAGACTTCACAGAATGCAAAAAATTGACAGTTATATAGAATAGAACTCATTCAATCTGACTCTATCTTAATTGACACAAAGAAAACAAGTCACGTTATTGGAAAACAGTTTGTTTTATTCCGAAAACATTCATTTTTTCTTTCAGGTTTATTTGTTTCAGTGTAGTTTAAAGGACCAGAACGTTACTCTCCGAAACTGAACCGTATTCGCATGATCGTGTGATTTGCCAGGTGTTCTGAAATACCATTAAGTTTAATTTCACGGATTGGTTGAAATTGGTGGTAGTGGTTTTGTATGAAATATTCTGATAGGTTGTTATGAAAGTAGAATGATTCTATGGATTCTGGTTTATCGAAGCGCAAGGAAAAGTCGTGGAGATAATTGGATTAATCGGGTTATTTCATTGGTTCGAGAATTAATAGAATTTATTTTGAAGTTTGCTTCTCGGTTAGTGTATATACTACACTTCATCAGGTCAAATTATTGTTTTATCTTTATTGCTCTGGATGTTTTTCACATTGAATTAATATATGTATAGTTTAAAAGTGAATTGAATAGCAATGTGATGTTATCTAGCATTCACCCAACTTGGTTTGCAAAGAAGAATTTACCCATCAAACACTAAGTTGTTTTATTTATTTATTTATCTATTTACCTGTGCTTTGTGTGTATAAATGGAGTTCTTTAATTTCAGGTCAATTTATGTCAGATCTTTCGATATAAAATATAATTTTATGGATTTATAGGTTTTACATGCCAACATTCGTGCGTGCATGAACATCTTTTAAGAATACTCAAACGTCTCTTCCCACGTTTAGAAACGGGACTTCAAACAATTTGCTTTTATCCTTTTTATTCTTTTAGGATTATAGCCTTAATTGTCTGATAGTTGTCGTCAAATGAGTTAAACCGTCTACTTTTCGAAATTTCCAATCTTTTTATATATAGTCCATAATAATAATAAAGCTTGAGAGAATGCTTAGCCATGCGTGGACATAAATCAGACAAGAAATCCCTGTCTCTCAACAAACGTGTATGTAGAGATGTATGTGTGTATCCCGACGGCCTCCACCTTTGTGACCGTTTGCATTACGTTGCGGTCGTCTGCTGTTCTGTGTCGGCATTCTTCTAATTAAAAGGCCAATCTTCTTGTCACAGGGAGGGGCTATCACTTTTTTGGGGAGATGAGGAAGGAGGGGAAGAAAAACCGAAGCTACAGTTACAATTGCACCAGCTCCATAAAGATTTTTTTTTTCTTTTCACAAAATAATCTCCACATGCTATATGATATGGAGGCCTTGTCGCTGCGTTGGAACGTGGCTCACATAATGAAACTATAAAGACTGAAATTAATAACTCGCTTTTATCTCTCTTCGTTGTCGAGTCTGTGATCTCGTGCTCTTTCGTTACTCAAGTCATACATATTGCACACGCAAGGAAAGTAAAAATTGTGCATCATTAAAGTGCACGGTTTTTTCTTTTTATGTGTTCAAAAGCCTAACCCTAATTGACATTTTAAAGGAAAAGTTATCTTTCTAAAGTCTAATAACAAGTGGATTGCAGGTTTGTCACAACCAACAAGTACGTTTTGCTTTCTGGCATTCGTTAAATGCGTATAGTATACTGCGATCTTAAATTTTGAAAAAGATATAAAGTTTAATTAACAAATATACTTTGAAAACAAGAAAACTTTTGTCTTATTCAATGTTGGATTCACTTTGGCACAGATGAATCATGCAGGATTTTGGAGAATTTAAAAAAACAATTAACCAGTCAATCTTTACTTAATGATATCGTGATATCTTCCAGAAACTGTGATATGGACGTCTTATTGTTGCTTTGCATTCAACGCATATGAGGATTTCATGATATTAAGTAGTTTTGGCAATGTTTGTTGTTTTGTTTACTTCTTTCAACAGGCCTTAAGTACACTGCTTGGACTATAAAATTCGCATATTTATGTATGTTTTTTGTATTTTTGTAATAGATCTTTTACTAGTTTCAATTGAACTTAGAAAGTAATTCTGTTTGTGAAAATATCTTAATATTTTCATTAAATTACGGACAGCATCACATGTTTTTCATCATTTCCACGAATACTTTTTATTCTTGAGACATTTCTCAATGACGTGATTCCAGTCTGAAATTTCTTTTATCCTGAACCTATCTAATTTTAAGATTTTTTTCGAATTCTGCAGTGCAACTGTAACTCAGTACTTTGAGTTACGTTGTTGAATAATGATTCCAAATCAATGATCTGTATTGGCTCTTGTAATACACTATAATTCAGACTTCTTTACCACTGAAATGGCATCTAAACACAACACCATTTCTAACCTACATAACTGTTATTTGAGGTTCAGATTTTTCACAGAAAGTTTATGTGAACCGTTCAAGCTAACTTTGCAACTTTATTCGTTATTTCAGATTTTCTTAGGTTGCGAGCTCAGATCACCCACAATTTGTTTCGTGAAGCAATCTTTAATGTCATATTCTACGATAAACCATTAGATTCATAATATTCTTAGAATCGTAAATAAAGATCCGTTAAGGACAGAGAGCTCAGGCAGAGTTTTTTTAAGTGTTTAACGTAGTTTCGTTGAAGGATTGCTTTTACATCCTGCAAAAAAATATTGCGGGGTAAAAATGAACGAAGATAAGTTTGTACATAACAGTTTACAGTCCAACCAGATCTTTCCCAAGAGTGGAAACGTGTTTATATTAGATTATGTGTAGATACAGAACAGCTTATATATGTTTATGAGAAAGTGTGATATATACATATACTGGTAGAGTGCTGTTTACTTAGTCGTTTCGAGTAAAACGACTACACTAATTTATTTCGTAAGAGGTCCATGTAAAGTTCATGCTGTATGTTGTAATGTATAGTTGGTCGTTTAATTAAATATGAGGTTTAAACTTTAGTTACTTTTTTCCCTTTGAGTTAAATTGAATGGATGATGGCGTATCTCCTGGTTTCTTTTGTTCAATTATTTGACTTTCTATAGACCATATTTTACCGTTAAACTTCCTGTCTTTCAGTTCATGGGAAAGCGAAGTTATTTGGCCATATTATCGATTCCCATTGGTGCAGCCACACTTGCAGTGGGGGGGGATTATTCTTGATGGGGAGCTAATGCTGTAATATCATTAAAACAAATTTATCGGACTTAATTGATTTTATTAGTTAAACTGTTTTGTTATGTACACATATTCCATACAATTCATTCGCTTTGTAAGAATTTCAGTAAATTACGCAAAAACTGCACTTTAGTAAAATAAATTACTTGTAATGTAATCTTCAGTTGGAAATGGGGTGGTTCTTCATTTCAAGGCGTATAAAGACACTCTGTTCTGTCGTTTTTGGACAGAATTTCAATTTATTTGAAAATACTGATGCGTAAGTTGTGAGCACAACAACATATTTCTTAGTGGTGAAACATTTAGCTTCTGTGGTATTTCAATACTACTGATGTAAAAGTAGATATCTTACACGATTGTACATCTTATAGTGCAATATTGATATGGCGATGAAATACTTTCCACACAATGTTTTCAGATAAACTAAGCTCCCTAGCAGCATATGTATATCTTGGAGAACATAATGTGTTATGGATATTTTCCTCTAAATTTCGTCAAACCAAAATGGTGGCTAAATGTGACTTGTAATTCGAGGATCGCAGGTTCGAATCCCCGTCACACCAAACATGCCGCCCTTTCAGTCGTGGAGACGTTATAATGCGATGGACCGTCAATCATACTATTCGTTGGTAAAAGAGTAGTCCAAGAGTTGGCGGTGAGTGGTGATGACTAATTGCCTTCTCTCTAATCTTACACTGCCAAATTAGGGTTTGGTTTGTTTTGAATTTCGCGCAAAGCTACACGAGAAGTATCTGCGATAGCCGTCCCTAATTTAGCAGTGTAAGACTAGAGAAAAGGCAGCTAGTCATCACCACCCACCGCCAACTCTTTTACCAACGAATAGTGGGATTAATCGTCACATTATAACGCTCCCACGGCTGAAAGGGCGATCCTGTTTGGTGTTACAGGGATTCGAACCAGCAACCCTCGGATTACGAGTCGAGTGCCTTAACCACCTGGCCAATTAGGGACAGCTATCACAGATAAACCTTATGTAGTTTTGCACGAAATTCAAAACAAATTGTTTTGAACAACAACAGTTATGTTCACAGTGTTTCCATTGTTCAAGTAACTAATAATTAGACAATTATTGAGTAATTACCGAAGAAAGATTGAAAATTTAAGCAAAATATATTTAACGATATTTCTCCATTTCATGGCAGGTTAAATTGACAACAGTTAAACATTTCCCTCCAGTTGTCAGTGGAAATATAGGCCCTCTTGTCTCTGTAGCAGCCGTGGTCTCAGGTGGTTTTCTTACGTACAGACACAACTTTGAAAGAAGAATTTAGTTTGTGTGTGTGGGGGGGGGCGCTTGGGGTAGTGGTTAACAAATAAAAAGAAGAATAATACATTGGGAATTGAACGGTTAAACGGTTTGAGCCGTGTTTTGACAATGAACCTTTTTTCCTTTTTTGTTTCTTTTTCTCTCCCCCTTCCTTAAATTCACCCTTCGTTCTGTCACATGACGCTAAACCGCAGGGCAGCTGGAGATAAAGTTGGGCAATAAGAGGAGGAGGGCTGAAGCCTTCAGCACTGATGATATTTGATTTGAGTCCAGATAACATCACCACATTACATCCAAGTCTTAGTCAGTATTGGACTTAACATGGTTGATAAAACTGACATAGTGTGTGCAAAGTTTCATTTTCTTAAACTATTTTTACCCAATTTTTCCCAATTTGTTGAGAAACGTTTCAGTTCATGCAAGCAACTCGAGCCTTGTTTTACTTGGATAAAACCTGGATTTTCAG
This sequence comes from Tachypleus tridentatus, assembly GCF_004210375.1. NCBI lineage: Eukaryota > Metazoa > Arthropoda > Merostomata > Xiphosura > Limulidae > Tachypleus > Tachypleus tridentatus. The sequence continues at coordinate 122,694,177 of NC_134826.1, read as the reverse complement.
AGATTTTTAAGCCTTGGCTTCTGTTGTTTCCACCTAGTTGATAATCATTCTGTGATTGAAGTGTGACCAATGAATATCACAATGTTAAGAGATGGTTGTTTACTTTTAGTTTTCAAGTTAGAAACGATGATGTTTGTTACGATGTTAAATCTAGTTTCGTCTGTTCTATTCTATTCCGTTAGGGATCCATATTATAAACATTCAAGAAGTAACGTATATAATAAACAAATGCTACCGAATATATGGTCCCCTTTTAATGCCCCTTACCTTTATATGTGCCACTAGAATGCACGTGCATACATCAGGTTTTATATAACCTATAGCGTGATAATTACACATCACACCCACATTATTCAAAATTATCTGTTTGACACGTAATAAACGATCGTTTTTGAAAGTACGTTTTTTTCAAATGCAGCTATTTTAACTTCTTCAGTTTAGATTATTACTTGGTATTTTGTTAGTTAATCAGTTTAGATTATTACTTGGTATTTTGTTAGTTAATTATATGTAGCGAATTTAAAAAGCCTATGTTGAGTTATTCTGGTCGTTTTGGATGAGCTATATTTTTAAAAATCTTGGAAGGACTATATATTTTTTGCTTGCAAACATCCATAGTTCTCCGATTTATTATTATTTTTTTTTGCTTCTCAATATCTCTCTCTTTTCTATTTTCCTTTTTCTTCGTCATTGTGCTGATCTTTCTCATTTTTCTTTCTTTAGGTTTTCATTTCCTCTCTATCTTCGTATTTTCATTTCGATTTATCTCCATTTTTCTTCCTCTTTCTCTAGGTTTTACCTTATTATATGTATAATATACATACATATATATATACCTTGCGCTTTTCATCTTATTCACTTCTAATAAATTCTGGTGTCCTAAAATCACGATAAATTGTTTCTCAACTATATATTAATAATTGAGACCTGTTGAATTTACAGATTCAAGGTCCTTTTTTGTACTAGATTACAGACATTCTTTTTATCAAGAGTGGCTACACACAAAAATCGTCTTTCCTTTATGATTTAACAGTGGTTAGGGTTGTTGCCAGAGTAAGCAAATATACGTTATTTATTTCGTTTAGGCTTTGAAACAATTCGTCTCATCTCCTTGTGAATAAAAGCAAACCTTACTTCTGTGTTGAATACAGAGTCCGATCTGCAGTCTCATGACTGGAATGCTACGACAAATTTTCGTATTTTCGTTTATAAGTTCTCTATTAGTTGTTGTTTTTCAGTGAGAGTTTATAAAAATAATATAACGTTTTTTTCTTTCTTTTCATCAAAAGCAGCTGTTGGTACAATTTTTGTTCGCGAGTTTTATAATTATCCTCACTTAATATTTCTTTCTGTCTCTTCACTCGATGAGGTTGGAATAGGAAGTTTGTAAAAATATTTTTTTTATTTTGTTAATAACTTTAGCAGCTTGATTTGTAGCGTTGTGAATGATAGTTTATAACGCTAAAATACTGGGTTCGATTTCCCGCGATGGACAGAGCACAGATAGCCTACTGTGTAGCTTTGTGCTAAAACAACAACCAATAGATGTGCTTACAGTTGTCGGCTATATAACGAACCTTGACGGATAGAAATTAATTCTGAAATTATGTGTGGTTTTGCTTGTTTTGAATTTTGCGCAAAGCTATCGAAAGCTATCTGCGCTAGCCGTCCCTAATTTAATAGTGTTTACCAACGAATAATGAGACCGACCATCACGTTATAGCGCCCCTACGGCTGAAATGGCGAGCATGTTTGGTGCGACTGGAATATAATGTTTTCAAACGTATGCCAACTGACCTTCGACGTTCACGATGAAACTGGTCTATTTTGAAAGTTAAGCGATTATTTCACAGTATAAAATATCACTGCTTCTAGACTTGGGTCTCCGTTACAAGGGCGTAAGTAAAGAGTTTCGCTGTCTAATTAAATTCATTATATAAGGCCATCTTGTTGATTATTCATATACATAACTTGGGCTTTTCTGGCTGATTCGTCGTTGTATCTCCTTATTGTCTCCCCTACATGTGCATGTACACATGAATGTGCATGTGTATTATACATCTGTATTCATGTGGCGCTTAATTATACCATTGGGCTTGGTTGACATGACTTGTGCAAACTAATCAAGTGAGATACTTGGTGTAATGAAATCTACAATAATTATAGCACAGCTCACCAAGGCTATATATATATACTATGAAGTACACCATCTTCCACGTATATGTTTTAACATGCTTGATATATTATGTAGAGTTTTACTAAATGGTTGGCATTATAAAATGTAAAATCTCTTGGTACTTCATCATACTCCTCTCTTTTTATCTATATCATCTCTATCTTTTGTTTTTCTATTTATAGTCGTTAGTTAGTCGTTTATGATTTTTTATTATTATATTCTTTGTTTAATACACTAGGAATTTACATTTTGAATTATCCTCGCTGAGGATGCATACATACTGTTAATAAATATACATGGCCACATATTTGGATTTTGTAAAAACTCTAAAAACGTACTTCGCCATCTAGTGTTTACAGTTTTAACTACACGTCGCTTTAGGCCTGGTTTAAAAAGAAAAAAATATATACTCTTGAAGTTTTTTGTGTGCGTACCTATGCGTTTGTAGAGAAGAATAAATAAAGGCAATATTAAAAAGTACAAAGGACTCCATTTCTGTCAAAGTTCAACAAAGTTGCGTAGGTTAGTGTCATTTCTTCTGGAATGATTCTGATCTGCTCTTACTAATGGTCTGTTTTGTACATGATATCGTTTAAACAAGGGTATCAGCAAACTATGTACACTTGTCCCCTTTTTCTTATCAAAATTTGATGAAAAAAAGAAATAACATCTGTTTACATGTGAGTGAACTTTAATCCTGTACTAGCAAAGTTTGTGTTTTGTTCCAAGCTTATCTGGGTTTACTATCTGGAAAGTTACAGAATCTATGGTTCTAAGGATAATAAGCTTCTTATCATGCTGTCACTCGCCGAGCTTGACAGGACTTAAAGATTTAAACCAAATAACTCTTTATCTACGGAAAAGCTCTTAATGTATAGGGGTGCTGTATTTGTCCTTGTGAATTACATGACAAGAGATAGGCTTAAAGGACGCCCAGCGCTCCTGCTTCAGCGGAAAATTGACTTTCCGTAAACTTTTAAATAGTATGTTTGTACACTTGCTTATTAGACTTATTTTTGAATAAAACATCTGTAGATACGCATTTAATTCATCTTAGGAATTAAGAAAAGCTGTCGTTTTTTTTTGTAAAATATGTATAATAATCTTTTGCTATGTTTGGGTATAATGTCATACAAATTACATGGTCATGAATGTATTTTGCGTTTTTCACCCTTTTGCTGTTCATAAAAACACCGTGTTTCTAAAAGTATCTGACGTTTCACTTGCGTTCTTCTGTACGCAAGGTTCGTAGTCTTCTTTTCATTATACACTAATGTTAAACTTTTCTCTGGCCTGGGATGTCTTGGAAGTTAGGGCGCTCGACTCACAACATGCTGTTTTTCGTGGGTTGAACATGCTCACCCTTTCAACATTTGGGGCGTTGTAATGTGACGTTTAATCTAAATACTTGTTGACAAAGATTATCTTAAGAGTTGATGGGTAATTGCTGCTTTCCTGCAAGTTTATTACTTCGAAATGAGGTTCAGTTAGCACAGATACCTCTCTAGTAACGTTGTGCGAAATTAAACAGAACAAACAAGTGGTAACCTCAATAGCGGAGGCGCTTGAAACTCGTTTAAGTAGGATTAGTGTAAAGTACTCCCTCCCACATTTTATAAGCTATATTTTGTGCACCAGCAATACACTTCAACTTGAAATTCTTAATTAAGTAAGTTAATCTATGAGACACTGGGCGTGGTCAAATACATCAATCGAAAGGTTTGAATTTCCGAGTCCAAAACTGTAATTAGATCTTGAATCGATCAAGAGGTGACAGAGCTATGAACTAAAGGTTTTTACGTCGAAAGACAAGAGAGAATCCTCAATACCCGTAGCTGTAACTAGATCTCAAATCGGTCAGGAGATGGAGCTCCGAGTCAAAGGTTTGTACCTGAAAAGAGGAAAATGGAAGAACTCATAGCCATACTGTGAGCCGCTATACTGAGGTTAAAATAACCAACAGAGATCTGGACACGTAAATTAATTGGCGCAAAAACAATAAATCAACAAAGAATCGACTGTCTCTTTCCAATAAAATATCACTTAACATTATGCAAATAAAGTTTAAATATTTTAATGTAATATAAAATCATATTTGTGCAGTTTTCATCATTCAGCTTTCCATCGATCAGGTTGGCAGAAAACTCCCCATTGTTCGTTTTCGGAGCGAGTAAAATAAAATTAAGAAATAATTAATCAGGTGAGAATAGTGTCAAGAAACCGTTTGGTTAATTGACGTAATTATATACTGCAGCAACGTAATTCGATAATCTCAAATAAAAAATAAAACGAAAATTACGTTAGAGAATTTTTTGTTCCAATATTACTATAGAGAATGGTTTGTTTTTGTTTTGAATATCGCGCAAAGCTACTCGAGAGTTATCTTTGCTAGCCATCCATAATTTAGCAGTATAAGACTAGATGGAAGGCAGCTAGTCATCACTACCCACAGCCAACTCTTGGGCTACTCTTTTACCAACGAATAGTGGGATTGATCGTCACATTATAACGCCCCCACGGCTGAAAGGGCAGTCATGTTTGGTGTGACGGGAATTCGAACACGCGACCCTCGAATTACGAGTCGAACGCCTCAAACACCTGGCCATGCCGGGCTATGGAGAATGGAATGGTTCTCTATGGCACCTTTATTTCTAGACATGAGAATATTATTACTATAGTAATGGTTAGCCTTGTAAGGAATCTTTAATTACACTGTTAATGGCAAAGTCACAAATAACTTCGGCCACTGCGATTACAGTCGTGTTTGTTTGTTGTTTTAATAATTAGTAAAACTACTGGCACTTAACCCTGATTCTGAACTCACAGACTAAGAGGAAAGCAATAAGTCAACAACATCCATCACTAACGTTCTGCCTGCTCTCGTTTGGTTTAATGGTTGGATTTAGCCTCCATTCTTATAGTGTAACGTTCGTTTTTCGTTTCCTCGATGGTAAGATCGAATGTTTGGTTTGGTTTGTTTTGAACTTGGCACCCACCACCAACTTTTGGGCTACTCTTTTACCAACGAATAGGGGCATTAACTGTCACATGATAACGCCCCAAGCGACTGAAATGGCAAACATAATCAGTGTGACGGGGAATTCAACCCGCGACCTTCAAAGTAGGGGTCGAGCGCCTTAACCACCTGGCCATACCAGACTACTAACTTTTAAGCGACATCTGACTCCTATTAAATGTAATGATACATATCACGTTATTCAAATTGTTTTTACTTATAAATAAATACAACTCCCTACTATACTATATCAAAGGTACAATTTGTACGCAGATCGGAATTCTTACGTTACTGCTGGATACAAATGAAGTTAGTGCATAAAGTATTATTAGCCTGGTATGAGTTAAAAATGTTACTGTTTATTAGCTATTCTCACGAGTGCCATTAATATTATAAAAAGTTTTGTTTATTTCATCAGAGAAAAGTAGCAGATGAAGAGATCTTTTTGATCATGGGTATGAAGAACTTTCAATCAAAGGTGTTTTGGTCCGCATGCGTTACAATCTAATGGATTTCCACTAAGATTTTGCAATTGTTTTATCATTACTACCACTTTCTGGTAAGTAATTACTACTCGCAGCCTTAACTAAGACAAGTCGTTATGACATTGATGAAATGGATTGCTGCCCAGAAAGGATTTTAAGTTCATTTACCTTATTTTATTTTTAATTTTCTTTCGTAAATTTTAGAGTTAACTTGATATCTTTTGAATTTTTGTGCAACAAAATTGAAATAACCTCAGAACGAGCAATTAATGACAAAGAACAACATACAGACTTTGATAAATTTGTCTCATTTATGCTACGAGTATAGTAATATTCCTTTGGCTTATGAAACAATTGGCATGGCCAAGCGTGTTAAGGCGTGCGACTCGTAATCTGAGGGTCGCGGCTTCGCATCCCGGTCGCACCAAACATGCTCGCCCTTTCAGCCGTGGGGGCGTTATAATGTGACGGTCAATCCCACTATTCGTTGGTAAAAGAGTAGCCCAAGAGTTGGCGGTGGGTGGTTATGACTAGCTGCCTTCCCTCTAGTCTTACACTCCTAAATTAGCGACGGCTAGCACAGATAGCCCTCGAGCAGCTTTGTGCGATTCAAAAACAAACAAACAAACAATAAGAAACAATTCAAAATCTGATAGCTTCGTAAAGCTTGCACGGCTGCTGTATATATTGACCATTTTTTCAATTGATTCTTACTAACTTATAGTTGGTAAAGAAATGTCATCGTGGATAACGTCTTAATTCTGTATTTAAAATTCCCCAAATAAGTATCTTTTATTTTAATCAAAATAAAATAGATTTGGTGTGATAGGGATTCGAACCCGCGATCTGCCGATTATAAGTCGAGCTTTTGTTTTTTCTCTTTATTCATCCCACCTCAAAGAGGGGGTATAAACATAAATACATGAAATAAAACACTAGTTAGATAATTAACATATGGAGAGAAACATTGCAAGATACCACCTTGTTAAAAAATTACAACAAAAGGTATAAAATGAATTAGAAAATATAACAGAAGTAATAGTTAGCGGTAAGTATCTAAATCAAATTACACGAAAAACATTAATAAAACAAAGGAACACTTGTGATAAATAAGAAAACTTGTAGAAAAGAATACACTTCATCTTAACAAAGCACATAACAGGTATCTTTGTTACTACCATTATAGTGATACAGTAAATGAAACACTAGTTAAGTAATTAGCATATGGAAAAGAAAAAAAAACATTGCAAGATATCTTGCTAAAAATTACAACAAAAGGTGTAAAATGTGATAAAATATATAATAGAAGTGATAATTAGCAGTAAATATTAAATAAAAATACACCATAAACATTAATAGAACAAAGAAAAGAAAGGAACACTGTGATAAAAAAAGAAAACTCAATTGTAGAAAAGAACACATTGTATCTTAACAAAGCACATAACAGGTATCCGTGTACTCCCTTTGTAACCAACCTACCGTTATAGTGATACAATGAATAAAAGACACTTAATGAGTCATGTAACACACATCTATGATAATGTAAGTCGAGCGCCCTCACCACCTGGCTATGCATACAATAGTAAATATTGCAATGTGAAAAATACGTAACTATATATGCATTAATTAGAATACATATTTTGATAGCTCAGCGGCAATTCCGCGGACTTATAACGCTACAAATTGGATTTCGATACCCATTGTGCATTTTTATTTTTTACAACAAGCAAATAAACAAAGAAAAAGAACTGTAGTTTTTTTAAAACACAAAATGATACTTATATATGTGTGTATATGTATATATATATATATACATGCAAAATGTCCATCCTCCATATAAAGTTCAAGCGATGCCCCATAAGTTACCCCCGGTTGTGATGTCGTGGGTGTCTTTTACAGCTGAATATAATTTTATATGCCGCCACCTGTTATTAAGCTTTACCGTCCCAGCAATTTCATTTTCAGTTCTACAAGGCAAGAAAGACGTGTCTAACTTAAACGCCAACGATTTGCTCTAGAAAAACTTTTCCAAAGCGGTTTTTAGTTGAGGACTGAACATATTTAACCCTACTTTTTTCCTCTTCAGTGACGTCAGCAAAACAAACAAAAAGTATGCTGATAAATGATCCAACATAAGCGACGGTTTTATGTGTTTTTGCTTGAATAAAATACTCTTACGCCGTAACATCTACATTCTTGTGGTTTCTGTTCGTGTGACTTCTTCATGCATTTCGTATGGTTAAGGATACTCATCATGCATTGAAGTATTCAAAACAAGTTGTCGAATAAAACACACGATTCTAGCTAACTGTGTATCCTTATGGTTTCTTACGTATTTTCTTGTAGCCGATAATGTTGTTTGTCTCTATGTTAATATTCCCGGTGAGTCAACAGTAAATGTAAGGGCTTACAAAACTAAAGTATGAGGTTCGATTCTTCGCGGTGGACAGATACGAGGTAGTCCATCGTGTGGCTTAGCGTTAAAACAATGAAAGAAACAACGTAAACAATCTAGAAGTTAGTTTTGCTAGTATTCTACGGATCTGTTGATTTAACCAGATGCCTATTTTTTTACCATTTTTCCATTCATCCTTTTGAAATAAAACAGCAGGAGAAGTTTCGTACATAACTGATATTAGTTGTTATTATTGTCATATTTGTAAAAAAATGAACGTGAGGGATCTTTCTACATATACTAAAGCGTTTTAAAGTGAAATATTTAGCTTTTTTTATAACATTTCGAAAAAACGATTGATCATCAGTTGATGGGGACCGTCAAATACTACCTCCTTTATATTAAAATTCATCAAAATCTTCCACCTAAACATACTACATAAAAAAGCATGTTAAGTGATAAGATAAAGCTCTGAATTAATTGCTGGTACTATCAATGGGACAAAAGACCGCTGCATGAAGTCTGTTTCGGATGAGAAACAGAGTGTGAATTTTGCCTGTGAATGTGGTTTCTTATCTAAGAGATTATAAGATTTAATTTTGAAACACACCTGATTTATATTAATTGAAGTGAAAATGCTGCGAAGATCTGCAGGATTAAGTCAAAAAGTGTTTTAAAATTAGAACTTGATCTTTCTTTCTTGTTGTTGCTGTTGTCGAAGTTTTTGAGTTGAGTAAAACTATTTTCGTGATATGTTTTACCTTCCGCTAAGGGGGATAAATAGAAAGGAAGATCCCTTTCTACCTAGCTAACAATCTATTTTATCAGAAATGTTTCTTAGGAAAAATGGAATATTTCCTTAAAAAAGTAAAACTGAATCAGGTGGGATTCGAACCCATTGCTCTGCTTCTTATTTTATTTGCTTTTAAGAGCTTAATTTTGGCAGGACTTTTGGTCCACAGGATGGTGTATCCTTCTTTACACATCATACATTAGAAGGGGCCGTACTTGGAAACATTAAAATAAAAAATGAAACATATATATGGATATTGTAAGTGTGTTCCTTCTTGAGAGAATGAAAATGCAAGATTTTAGCAGGAAGAAGAGAAGTGAATATATAAGTTATCTATACGTTCAAGTCTTGTGGTTATTATCCCTTAGAGGTTTTTTCTGGTACTATCGAAAACCTTTACAGTGAGAAGGGGTCGACAGTGTTTCCTCGGGAAATGATGACTTCTTGTCAACTGTGTGTACATTTTGTTGATGATAAGAAATTTCCAACTTCTTATCTTCTTTACGTGTGTGTGTACATATGTATATATATATATATACAGAGATTCTGGATATATAACACGTAGAAAATCTGAGAACTGTATTATGTAACATATATATCGTACAGATAACTTGTTTTATAAGTTGTTCATTGTCATCTAAGTCGTATGCGTAACTACTGAGAGAGAGAGATATACATGTATATATATATACATGTATTTATTGTACTTATATATACAGCAAGGAAATAATGAGATTTTAATGAAGAATGAATATTAATGAACCTATTATAAAGTACGTACTGAATGATTATAAATTATTAGACACTGTTTCAAAATTAATCGTACTTATATAGTGTAACAGGGTACAAAGGCTGGGCATTTCCAAGTGAAAAATGCATGTCTTGGGAGTTTCATAATGTTAATCTCAGTATCACTGCAAATTTTCTGTTTTAACGTCGTGGAACATTGTTCTATAGGAATGAAGCTATCTCTCATACGAACTGAAAGTTTGGGTACTCTCACACTCGACCTAACCCTCGAACCTGCATCTATTCATACTCGCATTATGTGTATTAGTGTTATTTTCCATTGAAAGACGAAAGAGCTTAGTTGATAAATGAGTGGAGGGATTAACTCTCGCCCACGCTAGTCAGCGCCATTGTAGGGAAGTGGCAGTGTTGAAAGATAACGGTATATCACCGACATGGGAAGGCGCTGATGATTTAATACACTCCAGAGAATGGCAACTCAGATTATGGCAGTCCAGGAGAGGTTTTAACAGACTTGAGATAATGCAATTTGTTAGGGTTCTGCACACTGGTCACTTAATTTACTCTTATCTTGCAAGAATGGGAGTGGCACCTACTGCTTACGTCAGCAACAACAGCATTCGAATGATGGTCGATGGTGAGCACTGGTGGCTACAGCCCTTAGGCTCGAATAACTTCCCTCGTATTTTCGTTTACTCCCTTCCCTCATAGCATACCGTAGCATATATAAATACGTTTAGTTTGGTACTAAGAATAAAATAATACCTTATTTCTGTAGCTTATTACTCAACAACAGCAAACGAAAGATTATGCTTCCAATGCTGTACTTCTTCATGTGTATTTATTGTACAGACATCAACTTTGGGAAATTTTAAGAACTCCTCGAATGATAGACATTTTAAACACAAGTATTTAACACTATAATACTATAATTGGAAGCTTTCATTAAGTAAATTTCACATCACTTCTGTTGTTCTGTTCGCTATGAACGGTAAACATCTATACCAAAAATATTTTCGTCCACAACTTTACAAATAAAAATACATATAACTGCAAGATAGCACTGTGAATACCTGTGTTAACAGATGTTGGTTTGCTTAATAGTTAAGAATGTGTACATTATTTGGTAATAATGTTGGCCTTATGACTTTTTTTTTTCTATTTTTATTCTTTATGTCATGTTTTTCCCAAATTTCTCGTATGTATTTAAGTGGTGAGTGTTTTCATAGTCGTGAGGTATGCACATTAGTAATGTACATAATTTATTCGTATAAATTAAATGTCTGATTTTTATGTGGTTTTATTATTTCCACAGTTCTAAGTTTACGTAGTACACAGGAAGATGAACCACCTGATCCACAGTTAATGAGACTAGACAATATGTTAATAGCTGAAGGAATCGCTGGTCCGGAAAAAGGTGGAGGCGCTGGTGCAGCGACTAATGCATCTGCAGCAGCCTCTGGTGGACCAGGTCAACTTGAACAAACAATAGAACATTCAGATTACAGAGCGAAGTTATCACAGATTAGACAGATTTATCATCAAGAGCTTGAAAAATACGAACAGGTAGGAAATAATTTCCTTTCTTTTTTTTCAGTTTATGAACAAAAATCGTTAGTTATGTCATAACTGACTAAAGTTCATGTGGCCTGGATATAACATCTTGAATGTTATCGTCATGTATTAACAATAACATCCTGGACTTTATTGTTCTGTCTTAACAATAACATCTTGTACGCTATTATCCCGTGTTAACAGTAACATCCTAGACATTCCTATCCTCTGGTAACAATAACATCCTGGACTTTATCATCTTGTGGCAACAATAACAGCCTGAAATGTATCGTTCTTTGGTAACAATACCATCCTGGACGTTATTATCTTGTGATAACAGTATCTCTTCTGAGTGTTATTATCTTGTGGTAACAATATAATCATCCTTAACTGTTAGAATCGATAAAAATAAAAACTATCGTAATTTTTTCAACTTGTGTACTATAAAAGAAAGCAGAATATGTGGTTTTTCTATTTGTTTTTTATTCGTTTAAAACATTACTTTCACTAAATTTGAACAAACAAAGTAATAGACATACTTTCAAGTATGTTTTTCAGTTTAAAATTTTAGTTACTTTTTCACTGATGGGAACATTTTTTCCCTGGTAAAACAATAAAATACTGTATGTATCTAAGTGCTATCTTTACTTCTGAGAGAGAAAAAAAACTTGAAACATCAAATTAACTATAATGTTACTTATCTGCCATGTTCGAGTCATTGTTAAAAAATGTGTATCGATTCACGAGCAGGAATTAATGTTTTGTGCTTATATCCCAACCCACATGTTTTCCCTCCCTTTCGCTTTATCTCGTTAAAAAAAAAGAAAAGAAGAGAAAACCAATTAAGGTTCGTTTTCTAAGTCATTGCTCTCGTGAAGTATTTCCAAACTTATTTTCCTTTTTTTCTGTTATATTTTTAATAGATATAAACTCGTATGTTACTTTTTATTTTATTTATTCTTTGTTTTTAACTGAAAGTGACATCCTTCGCTTCCCAAGGAAAAAAAAAAACCAACAACACATTGCTACTTCATTACATTGTGTGTCTGATTAGATGACAAAAACCTGAATATTTAATTCCTTTTGAGAGTGGTTATACATTTTAAGTGTTGTGAAACGTGACCTTTTTCCCAAAGAAAAATATTAATATAAGAAAATGCCTTTGCAAAGCTATGCTTCAAATAAGAAAGGGAAATGGTTGGCACTGAAAGCAATTAACTCTAAACGTACTTGAAAAATCAAAAAAAGCAGGAATTCGACTTGAAGGTAAAGTAATTTTCCGACAGAAACTTCTTCGCTACTATTTTATTTCGCAACTTTTTCATCATTTAAAAAAAATAACATAAATAAATGAGTAAACATATGAGCATATACGTACAGACGCTTATAAGTTAAGAATGAATTTTTAATTTCTCATTCCCCTCCCAAGTAAGAATGTAACATCCTCATGTATGCCAAAGCGGCAGATACAGAGAGATTTGAAGAAAGTGAAAAAAACGTCGCGATTGTTAGTGAGTTTGACTGTTCGTCTTGAAATAACTTGTTTCATAAAAAAGTAAAAACAAAAACGGTTTCAAAAATAATTATTTAATTTGTCGTACGCATGTATTTTGTGTTCTGGAGATACTAACATTAAATGTAAAAGAAACAAAGCGATTTTGGTAACTTTTTAGTGTTTTTCCGTCCCTGTAATATCTATTTTAATGGGGTTAATTAGTGTTATCATTAATTTATTATACCTAAATATTAAATAAGATTTTGAAAATGGAATATTTTAGTAATAACCAGATAATTCTTTAAATTATTCTATACAGATAACATAAACTAAGATGATGTATTTGATACCGTGTTTGGGTTTATTCTTTTGTTTAAAGTTTTCTAAGAAAAATCAGCTTATTTGAAACTGATTATACATTCACGAATCATAATTTTACGAGAATCAAGTTTCAGTTATTCATGTTCCATGTGCTCCTGTTGACCCTCGCAAAAACATCTTGGGCTGGTGCATCTTTATCACATGTGTGTGTGACGTAAAATAATATAATTTATATTTATGATCAAGGTTCAAATAGTTTATAATGTATATTTTTGCACACAGTAGCAGCACTTTCCTATGACCCGATTTTTGCGGTAGCTGATTTCTTAATGCATGCCACCGATTACAAGAACTTGGGAAAGACTGGCCCACAGAATTGAGTCTAAAGGCCACGTGACCTCCGGCATGGAAAGCCTGTTATTAGGTTGTTCGAGAGTCCTTGCATCCTATTAACTTTGAAAGACCATTTTTGTCGGCAGACTAGCAATTTGCGAGTAGGCAAGGAGGTTTGTTTTGGCATGAAAAATTACACAGTGTATGATCCGTTTCCCACGGATATAATTACAAAGTGATCTTCCATCACACTTAGGCGTCAGACTGCTTCCTGTCACTGATGTTAGAGTGGTAACCTTCTAAAGCATTGTTCTGTAACAGATTCAGCTATAGCTTTAGCGTAGGGACTTAAGTAAGAAACAGCACCTCACTGCTTCATAGATATCAAACGAGCTATCACTTCTGAGCAGCGCCCTCTCACAGCTTCCCGCGAAGAAATTGTAAAATAAAATGCGTTCTACATCTTTCAATTTTCTGATTTCCAATTTTTACAGGGATTTCAGATTAAATACCGTAATTTGCGACCGTTTTTAGAATGCATTAACGAACAGAAAATTCTTTGAAAATAAATAATATTGCGTTGTGAAGGGAAACGTGCCTCCAGATAAGCTGTCTTTCAAATAGGTGACTCTTCAACAATCTGTGAATGTATTTCGATGAACGTTGTCATTGTGATACGCATTTCTGATAAAGCTTTAGATCTCGGTAATGGCTCCGGCTTGTTTTAAACTATAAGATTTTAGATAACTTTATTTTGTTGTTTCCCTGGTTTTGAATCTCCATCTTTGGACAGTAGTATACTTAATAACTGTATACGAGATGATTTAACTTTTAATCTCTCGTTTCTTCTTACATATATTCTAAGTGGTATATTTTTGGATACAGTTTTCACGTATATCGATTCAGGTTTGTTTCACAAACCAAAACAAGAAATAATGACACATATAAATGTATACGGTTAAAATTACCTCTAATGTATTTTTGTAGTAATGCATAGTTAGGTAAACAGATATTTAATAGTGTTTCTATACCACTGTCTTTTTCTTATTGCATAAAAACGACTTTTTTTACGTATATTGTTAACAAACTTGTTCGCAGTTGATCTGTCTTCCTATTTATCTGTCCTTAAATGCCATTCGTACACTAGATGGCACTTTCAGTGCTAATGAACACTATTAATTTTGCAATTAAATTCACTAAACTACATTTTAACTTTATTATTTCCATCTGCACATCCTTAAAATATTTTGTGTATGTTACTGAGGACAGAAATCTGATTTGTTTTTCTCAAGGAAAACAAAACAAAACAAAAACATCTTATTATAAGTAGTTACACTCACTGAAAATAAAACAAAAACCGACAACCTCTATAAATGTATATACAATAAGAGGAAAATGAGATTTTGTAAAACCAAAAAACCTAACTTCAGTGACACGTGAGGATGTTTTCTCTGCCTGACGGAGCATAGCAGAAAAATCGAAATCCCAGGGGCTGTTCCGGTGGGTCGGATCTTATCTATCTTTAATTCCCTCTGGACGAAATTCTTGCGATCAGTAATTACCGAAGGCTACCACGGTAATAACGCGCAGGGAAATAATTCTCTTGTGACTCGAGCTTATATCTGCAAGAGCGGTGGTCAAGCAGAGAACCTTATTTAATCATCAAATAGGGAAGGGTCAATGACCACTTTTAGATAGACATAATGACCAGCAAAAAACTAAAACGACAGTGTTGAGGTGCTGACTGGAAGTCAATTTCCAATAGTCGCTTGTTTTACTTCAAATGACTGTTTTCATTGGTATATTTCTCTTTTCTTCTCCAGCCATGTTGTTAGATTAATACCTGGTTTTTATATCAGAAAACATATCGCATGCTGTTAACACCAAAATCACCTACACACACACACACACACACTCAATAGAATAATTACGTTAGAGGTATCTTTACGAAATTGTAGTTGGGAGTGTTGGACTGCGTGGTCATCACGTGAGTATTTCTGTTCTAGAGACACTGGTTGGTTGTTGCACGTATAGAGTGGATTGATGAATGGATTAGTAAAATCTTGTTATAAGAAGCGAGTGGTATTTAAAGTATATTAGAGCTACAGTAACATGATCCAGAGCTAGTACATGCATGAAATGTAGCTTTTCCCTTTTAAATATGTCCCCGCCCAGATACCCTTGGGGGGGGGTGAATTATGGGAAATTCTATCCGTGTCCAGCCACCATAGTCCCAGTATCAGGTAATTTTCTGTAACTACCTCCCTTTTTCAAATTATCCGTGACGGGAGCTCTAATCATATTCTTACTTTACATTCTTACAAGATCATCAACTATTTTCCTTAGCGCGCCAGCTTGCTCATTAAAAACGATCACTCCTAGGACTAGTCGAAGTACGTTGTCATAATTCTTCAGTTCTTGTTCTCTTGGGTATCATCAATCTTAAGCCGGCTTAATGCCATTAACCACGCGTGACTTTATATATATATGTGTCTTCGTGTTACTCTTGTGTGTGCGGGTGTCTATGCATGTGTTTATGCGCATACGTATGGATATAAATTCGTATATATGTATATATATATACCTGTTGTGGTAGTTTTGTAAGAAAAGGAAAAGTGGCATTTGAATAATTCATAACATATTTTAAAGTAGAGAATCGATCGATTGTAATGTTCCGACGTTGAAACCTGATTAGTGCGGGCACGCCCGAGAAGATAAAAGAATTTATTACAAAGTCTTCCAAAACCGATTTTTGGGTTTTCTTGTCATCTTATTCATTTTCGCGACTGAATTCTGGCTTTCACAGACCTTTCACTTTCTCACCCCATGTCGGCACATTTTACAAACGTGGTTTTTTTGAAAGACTGTTTACAAAGACAGTGGAATGTTATTATAGGTTGTTAAAGTATGGCGTTATTGTACGTATGGATTTTATATATATGCAGGTATGTGTGTGTGTATATATTTATACGTATATGGATAATGTGACTTTGTCGTGACATATACCTCAGTGGTATTTAAATATCTTGATGCTATACTTTAGATATGCGTGTATGTACTTACATATATTTATATATGTAGATAATCTGACTTTGTTTGTCGTAAGATACGTCTCAGTACTGTTTAAATATCTTAATGTTATACTTTAGATATGCGTGTATGTACTGACATATATTTATATATGTAGATAATCTGACTTTGTTTGTCGTAAGATACGTCTCAGTACTGTTTAAATATCTTGATGCTATACTTTAGATATGCGTGTATGTACTGACATATATTTATATATGTAGATAATCTGACTTTGTTTGTCGTAAGATACGTCTCAGTACTGTTTAAATATCTTGATGCTATACTTTAGATATGCGTGTATGTACTGACATATATTTATATATGTAGATAATCTGACTTTGTTTGTCGTAAGATACGTCTCAGTACTGTTTAAATATCTTAATGTTATACTTTAGATATGCGTGTGCATCCATATATATATTTATACACGAAGATAGTCTTTCTCGTGACATATGTCTGAGTGGCTTTAACTATATCGATGTTCTATTTTACATATGTATGTGTGTATATTTATATATATCAATAATACGTCTCAGTAGTATTTAACTATATTGATGTTTTATTTTCTAATTCAAGACGCTAGATTATACTTCTATAGAATGATTTTAATTTAACCTATAAATATGAGATGTGTTGAATTAAACCATAGTCTTTTCAGAGAATAATAATGGATAATTAAAGCGATTCTTTTCAGCTGTTAATACAGCAGTTTAAGTATGAAAACATTCGCTAGTCAATGGAACGAGAGCTTTTCAGAATGTGCTAAAACACTGGTATAGATGGAGATCACGTGTGTTAAAAAATACGTAATCGCTCTGTCAAACGTGCAGGTTATTAAACTCCGAAACTTTCGTAAATTAACGCGAACTGTGCTTATAGTTTTCGGTCTCTACGCATATAATATTTCTCTTCTTTCAAAATGCTTTTTTTATTATTTAAGGGCATAACTGGTTTCAAATAATTTGTACGTGTGCGTGTGTTTGTGTGTGATTTTTGATTAAATTTTCTCTCGGTCTCTAAAGTCGATTTACGATGTATAATTCCTGTCAATTTTTTGCAAGTTTTTTTTTTCCTTTCAAAATCCAGAAGATATTAACGCGAAGATGAAAGATAACTAAATTAATGTAATATCTGTCAACTCGGTTCAAAAGAAGATTTTCAGTGATTTCGAATTACCATTTCTGCTTTTCAAATTAGTATTTTTTTCTTCTTTTAGACCCAAAGATTTGTATTTTATTCTGCTGTCACTTCCATCTTGCTTGTTATTGTATTTTTTCTCTGCACGAGCATACTTCTAGAACATTTTTTTTGTGCGATAATCGTATTAAAGCGATGGCGATGAATTCACATGATTATGGGAACAATTATTCTACTCTTATCACTCTTCTCGCTTATAAGTATCGCAGGATAGTTTAACCGGAGTGTGTACCAATCGTAGACCATTTAGACCTCATAACAAGTGACTCAAGCAACTCACGTACTAAAATCTGTTATATACTGTATATATACCAACAGCTATGATAAAGCAGCGCGTGTACCTTATCATATCGTGACATTGTTATGTGTGTATGTTCTTAGTGGCCGATAATTAACGAAATAATAAAGTGTGTGCTGTTAAGATCGTCGGTTAGCGCTGTTAGCACATTAGCTCGTGTGTAGATAAGTACCAGACGGCTGTCCTCAATAGAGAGAGAACATGTGTGTTAAGCTCTATAAATTCTGGACAGCTTGGTTTTATTACAATCCATACAACAAGAGGACAAATAAGACCGATGTCGAGGGCGCTGTTTTAGACCTCTGCTCGTAAAAGTGAACAAAGTTGCTTCAAACGGTTTTATGTTGCTTTTATGGCTCTTCGCGTTTCGTAACTCATCTACTCAATTGCATTTTGGTGTGGCTTAAAAGTGTAGTATGTATACACACATTCGTGCAAGTCGCTTCTGCTTAGCCGATTAAGGTTTAAAAGGGAAAAAAAATCAAGTACTTTAACGACTTCTCAATAGTATTAACCTAAAACCTGGAAGTACTATAGTTGATCCCTAACGATTAATATAAGATTATGTTATTTCCTACCTCCATGTTGCGTAGTGGATAAATTTGGGGACTTTTAATAGTAAAATTCGGCGATTGATCTCTGCAGTGGATAGATTATAAATAGCCTATATTATAGCTGTG
Organism: Tachypleus tridentatus; assembly: GCF_004210375.1. Taxonomy (NCBI): domain Eukaryota; kingdom Metazoa; phylum Arthropoda; class Merostomata; order Xiphosura; family Limulidae; genus Tachypleus; species Tachypleus tridentatus. The sequence goes on along the minus strand of NC_134826.1, from coordinate 122,675,612 downwards.
CGTTTAAAACAAAAACGACGATTATTTTTCACGAATATATACTAAAACTCAGCGTATGACAGAAGATTAGTTTAATATAATATCCATATATATTTTCTTGAATTTGTTATAGCTGTGTATTTTCTGCAACTAAGCTAAACTTTAGATTATTTCCCGACGTTTATGAGAATATCCGTGTTGCTTTTAAGTCATTGATAAATTTTTATGAATTTTTCAGTTGTTTTTTTTTTTATTTTGCGCAAAGCTACACGAGGGCTATCTGCGCTAGCCCTCCCTAACTTAGCAGTGTAAGACGAGAGGGAAGGCAACTAGTCATCATCACCCACCGCCAACTCTTCGGATACTATTTTACCAACGAATGGTAGGATTGACCGTCACATTATAACTCCCCACAGCTGAAAGGGCGAGCAAATATGGTGCGACGGGGATTGGAACTCGCGACCCTCACGTGAGGAATCGAACGCCTTAACCCACCTAGCCGTGCTGGGTCGTAGTTTACTTTGTTAGGGTTTCATTGATATTTATGGTTGTATTCCGGTAAAGTAAAAGATGAACGAAAATCTGAACTTGTTGCTTGACATCTGAAATTTTTGTTTTTTTAGAGCATATTTCACACTTCAGATACTAAAACAGACAGTAAAAATTGTAAAATTATGGTCCTTGTTTCCATCAAGTTAATTTTATAAATATGAAATTTACTTTCAGACCATACTGTCATATAAAAAGGGGGAACTATCTACCTACTCGTGTCTGTTTAAACTTTAGATGAACATACATACTTACGGTACGGGGTCCGGCATAGCCAGGTGGTTAGGGCGCTTGACTAGAAAATTGAGGATCGCAGGTTCGAATCCCCGTCGCACCAAACATGCTTGCCCTTTCAGTTGTGGGGGCGTTATAATGCGACGCTCAATCCCACTCTTCGTTAGTAAAAGAGTGCCCTAGAGTTGGCGGTGGGTGGTGATGACTAGCTGCCTTCCTGTTTAATACTGCTAAATTATGGACGGCTAGCGCAGATAGCCCTCGTGTAGCTTTGCGCGAAATTCGAAAACAAACAAACAAAATTTACGGTATATTCTCTAAAGTAGGCTGGCTACTGAATTTCGTACAAAAACGCTAGAATAAAATAGTATATATGATATTATAGAGATAACAGTGTACCATTCGAGGGTGCTTTGTCAGAATTGTACCTTTAAAACTGACCATTTGTTTTAGTAGATTTAAATACTGTAAACAAAAATGTACATCTTAGACATTTTAGTGGAATAACATAGAAAGCATGTAATGTGGTTTTTAATATTCAACTGAATTGCTTTGGAAGCATTTCATGAAAGCTAATGACAAAATTGTATGGGAGCACTATCCTCGTGGACTAAGCGATAAGTTTGAAGTCTTAAGAGCTAACAGTTATGTTTGACCCCTGCGGTGGGCACAGCGCAGATAGCACATTTTTAACAACAAATAAATAAGTTTTACTGTTCAGTATTTACTGGTAAATAAACTGTAATTATTTGTTGATTGTAATTAATTGATTTTTTCTTTTTTTTACAGTCAGTCAATAGCTCGGTCTGGTATTACATGAGTTGTTAGTAGCTCAGAAATCACTATTGGCTTAGTGTTGGAAACAATCACTTTGACCAAATGGTTTCTATAGAAATATACAGCAATAAGTAAAGTAATGATAGAAATACTATTGAAAATAAATATTCTGTTCTCTGAACGAGATAGGAATAAGGTTTTGAAAACATTTACATTTAAAAGTGTGTTAGTGTTTTATTTATATTTTACTGTTGGGCGTTTTTAGTTTTTGTTACTTACAGTTAACAAACCTCTAATTAAATATTTTCAACAGTTATAAATTTACACCGTTCAAACATTATTCAAATACAAGTTTTCTGGGAAATTCTTGTCGTTTTTTATTTATTTGCTTACTAAAAACGCATTTTCATTATCACATTAAAAATATGCTTAATACTTCGAACACTCAGGTGTTTAAGTTATTATGCTATACGAACTTGAACGTGTCATCCATTAAGATATTACATTACGGCTTGAAATATATAATTCCTGAAGATACTATACTGCAGCTTGTACATATAACCTCGTAATTTCCTCTACTACTATACAATGTGAAACAAATGGCAACTGATGTTAACATATTAGAACTTGAAAGTTGAAACTTATAAGTGTGTAATGGGTACTGCACTTTCATTTTTATCTCTCTCTGTATCTATGGTTTTACAATTACTGACCGAAGACGACTTTGGTATTTTGTTGGTAGTATCACTTCTTTTATGACAAATTCTCAAGTCAATTATTTTGTATTTCAGGCGTGTAGTGAGTTCACAGCTCACGTCATGAACCTTCTTAGAGAGCAAAGTCGGAATCGACCAATCACATCCAAGGAGATTGAACGAATGGTCCAGATTATTCACCGGAAGTTTAACTCAATCCAGGTGCAGCTGAAACAGAGCACGTGCGAAGCAGTAATGATCCTCAGGTCGAGGTTTTTAGACGCCAGGTTTGTGCATATCTGTGCATTAATTACTACAGGACAAATATTAAAACAAAAAGTGTGGAAAAAATAACGTTTATTTTTTGAACAGTGTCAAGCTATAGTATTCATAATTTTTAAAGCACCTTAGTTTTTCCTTCACAGACACGCTGATTTGTTTAAACAATCAATAATAAGAAAATGTTAAGATGCAGAGGAATATTTGTCTCTATGTTAAAAATTTATAGCACTACTCATGAAGTCGTGATTTATTCGGATTTAGGCTGTTGTTTTTAAGGTAGTAAAAATTATAGTAACTGTTTTGAAACTTTTTAAATTTTGTTGAAAATTCAATCTGTAAAGGCTTGACGTGGTTCTGTTTGTTAACATGCCGGATTTTGGGTGTGAGTGTCCATGGCTCGCGTCTAGTGAACGTAAAATCATGCTCAACACGTTATACGAATTTGGATAAAATCTCGCTCTTCAAATTAGAATAACCAAGAGTTAGCTGTGAGTACTGTTGACAAGTTGCTTTTACTCTAGTGTTTCGTTCAAAAGTAGGAGCATCTACCATAGATAGCCCTATTATAGCTTTGCAAAAGTATCAAACTTTGAGTAATTCCATTATGAGTATCACCTTAGATATTCATAAGATTGAGTGGATCGGTTTAGCTGTGAAAGAAATTTCAAAGATATTTTATCAGAAGGATTGCACATGTATCTGATTTCTGTTATCTCCTTATTATGACAAAACTGATGCGTTCTTTAATAGGCTCATGTTTTTTAAGTTACTTTTAGCCTTAAAGTCTGGGTGAACAATGCAAGTATATATCATCTATCCGAAAAATCGTTTGTTTAAAACCTCACACAACAGACCGTTCAGTTTTGTACAATTAATATTCGTCTTACCAGCCTTACCAAAGTTATTCCTATTAAACGAGAACCATTTCCTATAACCGTCATAGGAGCAGACACCTTTGTTCTTTCATATGAATTCTTTAATTTTAAAATTCAGCATAACTATGAAAGAAAAAATTGATTATTATGAAATATGAAATACATATTTACATTTCTAAAATAGTACCTATTTTACAGCTTAATTAGCCACTAAAATGTGCAACGTATCTTTAATCTTATGAAATATCTCCAAATTGTAGATAATACGAAGATACGCAAAGGGCGTGGTTTCGGACAGTTTCATTTTACGATTTTTTTACCAAATTAAAAAACCACGTGATGTTAAAAAATCAAACACATCTTATTTATATAAAAAAGTGTTCATTTTATTTTATGACAGTTACTAAAGCAGTTTTGCTTTGTGGCTGCAGGAGCGCTTCTGCTGTTATTATTTTGGTTTAAATAACATAACAACCTCGATGGGGTTCAACGATCTTCGATTGTACGTTGTTCGTGGCAATTGTTCAACTGCATGGTGACATAATGGGTGGTAAAGTAAAGGAAACGGGATTTATCTAAGAAATATTATTTATCAACACAAGTTGGACGTATATCAGACCACCCAAGAAGTCTTAAGAATGGATTTTTTTCTGCGTGCTTGCAGTATATTGTGTGGGAGTAATTCCTGAGTAAAAGTCAGTAATGACAATTTTGAATTTTCATTTCTGTTTCACCAAATGAAAAACATGTTTGTTGTTTGCACTTGAAAACCCTTTATCAATCTGATCTACATACATTTATTATTAAACTAGAAGGTAGTGCTTTTGCGTTTATAATGGATGGTATACTGTAATCTTTATACATTTATGATTGCCTCCCAGTAGCACAGCAGTCGGTCTGCGGGCTCACACCGTTAAAAACCGTCTTTCGATACCCATGATGGGCAGAGCACAGATAGCCCATTGTGTAGCTTTGCGCTTAATTCTAAACAAACAGATATTTATGATTAAGTTAAAAGGTAGTGTATTTGTTTTTATGTCTCTTTGCTTGAAAGTATAGCAAAAGCAGAAACTTTATCTTCGATTTTATTGCAGCTTTGGTCTATTTAATCGAAAACTGTCTGATGAACTGGAACTGCTCTGAAGTGTAGTATTGACTTACATCTTGTAAATTCCGAGTAATTCTGCGTGAAGTAATTAGTATGAATTCTGAAGTTTTAATAACTGCAACAAAGCGTTTAAGTATTCATTAAGTTAATTTGGAGATTCGTTTTTAAATGTAATTTTACCCAATTACTTGGTCTTACCCTTCAAATAGCCTATTTCCTTTATATATCTAGAAAGTTTTATTTGTAAAACGTGGTTATTTTATTACTATTCATTTTCCAATTATTCTATAATAGAGAAGTAACAAACCTACGACAGATGCTATCGATATAAATAGATGGCCCGGCATGATCAGGCGGTTAAGGCACTTGACTCATAATCTGAGGGTCGCAGGTTCAAATCACCGTCCCACCAAACATGCTCGCCCTATTAGCCGTGGGGGCTTTATAATGTCATGGTCAATCCCACAATTTGTTGGAAAAGAGTAACCCAAGAGTTGACGGTGGGTGTTGATGACTAGTTGCCCTCCTTCTAGTCTTACACTACTAAATTAGGGACGGCTATTGCAGACAACCCTCGTGTAGCTTTGCGCGAAATTCAAAACAAACTTATAAATAGATAGATGATACACAGATAAATAAATACATGGGAAGGTAAACACTAAAAGATAATTTAATGGACCAGCTTGAAATAATTAAATATAGGTTTCATTTTTAGTTTCTATTTCAACGTATGGTACCATTCTGTTAATGTTGGAAGTCTTTGCAACTATTACATATATGTTTTTTACTTAAAGGTACAACATAATTTAATTCTGGTAGACAAATGGGTTATGATGGGTTTTGAGTTAGTTTGTTCCTCACTGTTGATTCTCTCATTCTTCCTTCACATCAATATCCTCGTGTTAGTGTATACATCAATACAATTTACCGAAATGGTAAAATAAATAGTAAAGTTTTATGCCAGTCTAAGTGATTTACCTACTATCCTGTGGGATTAGTAAAATAACCGCTTATTCTGACAACAACAACAAACAAAAAAATCGCGTTTGAACACATCTCTCTAATTGATGTCTATTACCAAAGCGATCGAATTAAATAATGTTGGAAGTAACGTGGTTGGCTTTAGCTGAATGTATATTGCTTCCATTAGTACAAAGTTCCAGTTGTCAGTGGTTATCCTTTGGTCTTGACAGTTGTTGAACTAAGGAACAGTCATCTGTAAGTAACGTAAGATAAGCTTGTCATCTTTTCGCATGGAAAACAGATTTAATCTGTGGAATTTGGAAAACTTACCTTATGTAATACTAAAAGCGTGGCGTTTTCTTCATATAGCCTGGTTGCTTTTAGAACCTTACCAAATAGCTATACAAAAATTCGACAACGCTTCCTAATAATTACTGAAAGCACTCCTAGTATAGCGCTGCAGGGGGTATTTCCGAAGATAGTGATTCAGATAAGATGGTTTTCTTTGCGTCGACTAAAATCAGAGATATTAGCTTTTAACTGAAACAAATTGATGCAAAAGCTCCTTAGTGTCTGGTGAATTGGGTTTCAAAGGGATGGGGGTCTTATTCAAAAGAATGGCGTCGATTGTTCTTCTTAAAAGTATTTCTGTTCCTCTCTTCCCCTTCCTTTCTTGGTCTTTTGTTGCCAACGGGTTTATATTTCGAAAGGCTTGTGTCTCAATCAAATCAGAGTTGAAGTCTGGTTTCAATCACCGTAGTCATTTACCGAATGGAGGCACTCGCGCGTGACACGCCATTTTGTAGAGTGGGATTTTACTAATGACTTAAGATCAAAAGGATTGCCCATCGTTGATATATGTTTTCGAATAATTCTTTTTTTCAAACTCCACACCCTGCCGATTTTAAAGAAATATCTGTAACTAGACAGACAGACAAACAGACAGCCCATCAATAAACTTGTATTTTAATGTTGTTAATACGACTTGTATTGAGTTATGCTACAAAATGAGGTTAACCATCAATGTTTTTCATTGTATATGAATAAATATATATGTGTCTGTAAACTTTATTTTGAAAGTATAAACTATTTAAAATCCTTGCCGAAAAACTGTCCTTTTCAAAGTGTAAAGTTAATAACCAGTGCTAATTTTGATTTGGTAAAAAATTAACTTGTAAAATTTACACAAAATATATATATATATATATACATATATACTGTATAATGGATTGTTATTTGAATAGGGGAAATCGTACTGCGATTTTTGATGGAAAACTAACTAAGTATGATTATTATCTTCATATGTATTCTGTTAAACTCGCACGTCTTTGTGTAATTGGTATTTGACATATTACCAGAAATTGAAAGATGATGGTTTTATCGTTGTAGCTGCTAATTTAGAGAAATTCCATATTGTTTGAGTTAAACTGATATTAGAAAAAGTATGTCGTAGTTGAAAAACCGATACTGCGACTTTTTTGAAAACTTTGAATAAAGAAAACCCAAACGTATGAAGCTCAACTTTAAGGTTTTTATACACACTGTAAGTTGCGGATCGCATGTTCAATTCCTCCAATACCAAACATACTCATCCTTCCAACCGTGGGGGCGTTATTTTTGTGGCAGCCAATCCCAGTGCTCTTTAACAAAAACGTAATCCAAGAGTTGGCAGTTGATGATGATGAGTAACTGCTTTCTCTCTAATATTTCACTGCTAAATTGGGAACGAATTGCTCAGATAACCCCCACGTAGCTTCGCGCGAAATTCAAATTAATCCTAACTATGGTAAGGCACAGATACTGTAAAAATAGTGATATTTCTCAGTTTATTTTTTATTGAAAACAAGTGCCTGATTACCAGTCACGTGTTTTTGATATTCACGTATGCACTGTTGGAGTTCACGCCACAAATGCTTGTTAGATATTACAAAATCTTAACACTAAACGGTCAGTAAATGTTTCATGGTAAGGCGTATGATAACCTTGGACGTGGCATGCTTGAAATGGGTTAATCAACAAATAAACGGTCAGTAAATGTTTCATGGTAAGGCGTATGATAACCTTGGACGTGGCATGCTTGAAATGGGTTAATCAACAAATGAACTGTGAGATAATGTGGCCGGCTCACAACACCGTAGGAATTACTACTAGTTCATCAGCATTGACCCATAGACTGTCTAGGTGTCTTCCCAAAATAGTTTATGCATGTTCAATGAAATAAAATTTGGTTATCGTGCTAGTAAGACCATTCACTATATACCTTCATCTTTCAGGAAGCTGCTAAGTATTTCAACATGCTGGGGGATCTCGTTATGATTTGTTAGAAAAGGAAAAAAAGCTTTGACCAACTGTGTCTGCGCCCCTGTATTGTGTAGAACAATAGCACCGTATCGTAACATATAAAGGTCAGCGTGGCTGCCATGATTGGCCTTTCAAGACAAATGTGTCATCGGTATTATATGTTTATCTTTCAGCCATGAAATTGAAATCGAATCCGGTCCTGGCCATTTTCTTTATCCGGTTGAAGTTTAAAGTGTATGTACACAGTCTGTGAACACAATTTTCACCCACATGTTCTTGACACCTCTGATGACGGGCAGTAGATTTTACGAATGTACATCATTGGTTGTCTGACATTGAAACAAACCATATGAAGCCTCTTTTTTGATTTAAGGTTTTACTCTGAACTGTCGATCATTGCGCTTCGAAACTGAGGCTCATCGTTTGTGTCGAACTTACATTGTTAAATACCAGACGTCTTAATGTTAGCTCTCTATCCAACACTATTGGTGGTCTGAAAGCGAGTCCACATTCTACTAGCCACACTTTGTAGCCACCCTGCAACGTTTGTGTTTGATCAGCTTTGAGTCAAGCTATTATTACTCTTCACATGCTGGAAATGTCCAGATGTCTCTGTTGGTATCCGGTATGCTTCACTGTCAGTTTGAGTCTCTTTACACACACTGCTGTTATTCACAGAAACACATCGTGTTTTCTTCCCTTTCTTACAAAACCGAAATGAGATTATCAAATCACATGATAACTTACCTGCATTTGCTTTTGAAAAAGCAGCTTAAATTAAGAAAAGCAAAGGAGCTCGAGAATGGACGTCACTGATATTACTTAGTAACACTAGTGTAACTTATTATTGCTGTAATATAGAAAAGTTAACTACTTTTAGTGGTGTGCTTACAGTATGTTTTAAGTCTTGTGTGAACCGGATACTTATGCTGCAATATTGACATATTTTTGTCTAGGTTGTTTATGCACATTAGTTATGAACTGCACTCTCCCGATATGGCCATATGTGATACACATAGTTTGGAATGTTAGTTGTTTCTTCACATCACTGCTTAATTCTTCCGTGAAAATTAAGCTGCAGTGTGAAATGTGATTCTTGGAACGTTTAACACGCGAATAACAATAATGAACATTTTTCTTTTTGAAATGACCCGTTTGTTTACAATTTCATTTATTATTTTGGCAGGAGAAAAAGACGAAATTTTAGTAAACAAGCCACAGAGATCCTGAACGAATATTTTTATTCACACTTGAGTAATCCATATCCCAGTGAAGAGGCCAAAGAGGAACTAGCTAGAAAATGTGGAATAACCATGTCCCAGGTAAGCTCTTACGTGATTCAGAATATAAGTGAGTTTATTTGGAGTTTTAATCTCTACTTTTGTGTTGCTGACGGAAACAAAAAGTCATTAGATTAATAATATTTAGATATTGGCAACTTCACCTAAGGCTCGGAAATTGCAACTAATTCCCCTCCAAACAATGTGATTGGGATACAAACTAAAAGTAGGGTTAAGGTTATTAGGGTTCGCAAAATACATCGATAATGAAATTTGCTTGATATTTTCAATCCGATCTGTTGATGTAAAACATTGGTACCGTACTCGTAGTTTTGAATGAGTGCAAAATGAATTGTTTATTATGTCCCGACACCAGAGCTGCTATCATATGTTAGTACAATAATAACACCTTAAATTCTGTGTGGGCAGAATTTCTTAATGGATGGATTAGTTATATCTGTTGCAGAAATTTATCTAATGCGTTTCAGTATACAATGATAAGTAATTATAACCATTGCGTTTGTATTTATTTCTAAAAAAAGTATTCTTTGTGGCGTTAGGTAAGAATATTTGTTTTTAATTTTTGTAAGCGTTACATGTTTAACTACGGGACAATAACGTTGTGTACAATTTGTACAAGTAAATAAACTAGTTATCTTTAAAAGTTGATTTAATAAAATTCCGTTTGAAATATAAAGAAATACATTAATGTTATTAAAGTAACGTAATATCTCAATTAAAATGATAAAGTCCACTAGCAGCTTAGCGGTAAGTGTAAGGACTCACACTGCTGAAAACCAGATTTTTTATTGGCGACAGTTACAGTAGAGATAGGCCATTGTATAATTTTGTGCTTAATATCAAACAAACAAAATGATGAAGGGATTGCAACCAACTCCAGTAATTAAGTGTTCATTTACAGATGCTCGTAAAACTGGATTTAACCTGAATGCTAAAGATAAAATTGTTATACATGAATGAATTGCTAAAAAATATAATGGTTATTCATGACATATAGATATTTGACTTTTTTTTTTTTTGGCAAGCAATCGAAAACAGTAGAAAAACCAGAATCGTAACCAAATGACTTGCGTGTCATTAATGAAGCAAAAACCATTTTAACAGTTTTTCGCATCCAACTTTTGATAGAAAGTAAGTTTGATTATTGGAGAAATCCAACTTAGAATTTGAACTTCTATTCTCGAGGACTACTTTTCACAAAATTTCAAGTGCTTTATATGAAAGATTTTTGTGACTTTTGTGGTTCGTAGACGGGCCTCAAATGGCTTGATGGCTAGGGTCCTCGAATTACAGTCTGAGGGTCACGAATTCGAATTCCTATCGCCGAGCATGCTCATGCTATATGGTTGTGGTCTAGGTCGGCAACACGGGTTTAAAAATTCTTGGCTCAGCAGTTGGGATTGAAGTCATTATGGAGAAGAAGTTATTGTTATTAGAACACTTCCTTCCGGTCTTTTGAATGTGAAAAAACAAAACAAAATTTTATTCGTGTAGTTTACGAGGAAATTGTAAAATGATTACCTGAATAAACTCATAGCAACAAATTGTTATTGTAGACAGGATTAAAACTAGTATATGAAGATGTATTATTTGAGACCAATATTTTGTCTGGTAGTTAATAAAAAATGCCTTATGTTTTGGTAACGAAGTTTTAGGTTAAGCATTACAAATGTTTGTTATTACACATATTAAGCCCATACGTTTTGATTGTATATTTTGACTCAGCAAAATTTGGTTTCATCTCTTACCCTCCAAACTTTCATTGTATTGAGTTTTAAACTACTGTAATCTCTGGCAAAACGTGGATTATTAATCTCTTTTCTGTTTAATTGGGTTTAATGTGTTTTTGTTTTTGGATAACTTTTAGTCAATCTGTTTGTAAATATTCAAAGAATTTACTTTTGTTGCGTACATAAAGTACATCGATGAATAGAAATCTGAAATGTAAGAAACATTGACAGTTGATAGCTTCGTATCAGTTATAGTGGTTGTATATCTGTTTTTTCCTTTGTTAGATTTCTAATTGGTTTGGTAACAAGCGGATACGTTACAAGAAGAACATAGGCAAGGCACAGGAAGAAGCTAATATGTATGCAGCCAAGAAAGCCGGTAAGCAGTTACATTCTCGCTACCTGTTCTTGGTCGTAGAATTAAAGTAATTCTCTAGACATTTTCAAAACGATACCGAGTTCTAGTTAAAAACAGATTATTTACTTCTTCATTGCACGTTTATTTGTTTACCCATGTTTGTCAATAAGCAAGCGAGACTGGCGCGACCAGAAAGTTCGGACCCTCAGCTCTCGACCTCGGGTCTGTGTCAGACGTGGCCTGGTAATTAGTGTGCCCGAACCATGAATCCGAGAGGCCATGTTTTGCTTCTCGTTGTCGCAAAAGCACCCTCCACTCTTTGAGACCGTGTTACTCTACAAGAGTGATGGTCAAGTTCCACTATTTGGGTAGACAAGAGTAGCCCAAAAATAGACTGTGTAGGTGTTACTTATAACTGTCTTCCCTATATTATATCAGTTGAAAATTAGGAAAGCTATGTAAAGATATCTCTCGTACAGCAATGCGCAAAACTTCTAAAATAAGTAATCTTTAAATTAGTTTATTGAATTTCACGCAAAGCTACAAGAGGGTTGTCTGTTCTAGCTGTCCCTAACGGGCCCGGCATGGCCAGGTGGGTTAAAGCGTTCGATTCGTAATCTGAGGGTTGAGGGTTCGTATCCCCGTCGCACCAAACATGCTCGCCCTTTCAGCCGTGGGGGCGTTACAATGTTACGGTCAATCCCACTATTCGTTGGTAAAAGAGTAGCCCAAGAGTTGGCGGTGGGTGGTGATGACTAGCTGCCTTTCCTCTAGTATTACACTGCTAAATTAGGGACGGCTAGCGCAGATAGCCCTCGAATAGCTTTGTGCGAAAATCAAAACAAACAAACAAACAAACTGCCCCTAACTCTTGGTGTATTCTTTTGCCAACGAATAGTGGGATTGACTGTAACATTATAACGCCCCCACGGCTAAAACGGGAGAGAATGTTTGATGTGACAGGGATTCGAACCCGCAACCCCTCAGATTACGAGTCAAGTACCTTAACCACCAGGACTTACAACGTTCGGAATCAGATAGGTGGGTACAGCACAGCCCCTTGTGTAGCTTTCAAGCAATCATACAAAGCCAAGAATATTCAGCAGTCTCGGTAAAAATGTATATTGTTTGTACTTGAAAAGCGTAATATCTTAAATTACAGTTTTTGATTTTTCTATTATATGTTACGTAACTTGAACGTTCATAATATATCATTATAAAGAATTTTTAGTTTTTATCGAATGTTGATATTTCCATAAACATCGATATGGTTTGAAAAGTTGAATATCCAACATTTGTACACCATTTTTATTAAGAGCACCAAATTAAAAAAAAAAAAAACGTTTATATGTTAATGCGTAAAATTTCGTATCACGTAATTTAGAAATTGTTTTTCTTAACGTTCGTGAGGATTGTGGCAGATGTTTTAAAGAATAAATGTTCTTCTACAAGGATAAACCTATAATTACATTGATTAGGACAGTATAATCTTCAGCTTTTGTATCGAGACCAAACAAAAGAAACGTTATGACGTTAATTTCCTAGTTTTGTTGAAGTGGAATGTAAGTATTTAAAGAAATGATTACATGGTTCTGACGTTGTCTAACTACTGATTAAATAAGTTATGTTAGTCTTCCAGGTAACCACTTTTAAATACTGGAAAGGTTTAAACTTTGGTTCAGTGAAAATTTTATTGGTATTTGCTGTAGTTGTATTATCTTTAGTTATAAAATAAAAATCTTTGTGTTTTACAAGACCTCGTAATCGGCACGAGCTTATGGTTGAATTACTTTGGGTGTTTACTTACATTGTAAAATCTTATTTTTGATCTAAAAATAAAACCAGCCTTCAGGATGCGCTTATTGCTAAATCCATATCAAATGGCTCGTTATGCCTGTTTCTGTAAGAAAAGCGAAAATATGTTTGTAACGGTGTACAACAACTATTCTAGCTAGGTCTCAGCAGTTTTCCACTCGTTCTGGCATCTCTGGTTTCCATATTATATAAAGTCGTTTATCAAACCGTCACAGACTCCCAAAGGATGGCTGTGTAATTGCACTTAGTGAGATGAACGGAAGAGATATAATTCTTTAATTATGATCAGGTACAGAGGAGTCAATTCAGTCAACCAAATGTTTTGGTATATAACGTAACGAATTGGCAGGTACGATGGAAGAGAATAAATAAACTAATAAAATGATCATATAAGTATTTTAATGAAAATCACACAATTTGTAGGAGATTTATTCTCTCTGAGTTTTTAAAAAAGAAATTACAAGAATTCAAAAGTAAATGCTTTTTTCGTTAACATGAATTTTAGATTCGAATACAAAGAGTGAAAATTCGCTTCGTTGTGCTCGCTTTTCACTGTCTTATTCGTAATATGAACACACAGAAAGGACAAATAAATATGGAAGATTTTTGTCAGCGATGGGATCGAAACCCAGCTTGAAGTATGCTCATATTTTCATACGCGTGGGCGTTATAATGTCTCAATCCCATCGTTTGTTAGGAAAAAGAGTAGTCCGAAAGTTGGCGGTGGGTGCTACCAGCTAGTCAACAATTCAAAATTTGGGACGGCGGCAGACAGCCTGAGTAGATTTACCATAAACAAACAAACAAAACGTGTGATACATGAATATAAAAGAGACTAAAAATTAATGCTTATGAGCTACGAATAAAATCAGAACGCTTCTTCACACATGGCCAGGTGGTTAAGGTACTCGACTCGTAATCTGAGGGTCGCGGGTTCAAATCCACATCCCACCAAACATGCCCTTTCAGCCGTGGGGGCGTTATAATATTACGGTCAATCCCACTGTTCGTTGGTAAAAAAGTAGCCCAAGAGTTGACGATGGGTGGTGATGACTAGCTCCCTTCCCTCTAGTCTTACACTGTTAAATTAGGGACGGTTAGCACAGATAGCTCTCGAGAAGCTTTGCGTGAAATTCAAAACAAACCAAATCACACTATGTATAAATCTGTACGTCCAAGATTTTTACAGTATCACGTGTGATTGTTTGAAGTTCTATTTCACCATACATTGCAAACGCCAGTGATGATCATACTTTACCGCGAAAGATTAGTAACTATCGCAAATCTCAATAAAGCTGAAACCAAAGTTCACAGTATACATAAATTAGTTTTAAAAACAAAACATATCGGTACCTTGACACACACGCATGAAGTCTGTTCGTGGTTTTTCGTTGTCGGCATTATATTGTAATGTTTTTGTTATTTAACCTCGACAATTAAAGGAAAAGACACAAAATTGTCAGAAGGAAAAAAAAAAGCCGTTTTCTTTCACTTTACTGTTATTATTTCTTTCTGGAACACAGAGTCCTGAAATCTGATAATTTCGTTTGAGAATGACACATTACAGTTTGGAGTTTTTACATCGTGCTTATCCACCCACCCTACTAGTCTCTTACCGATTTAGCGTAAATCACCTTCATCTCGCCGACCATGCTAAATACGAAGTACAGTGATTTACGCTAATATGATTAAATCCTCGGTGGTGTGGACAAGCCTGGTTTCTTCGCCTTACAGAAAACCCATTATTAACTATTTCATGCACAGAATGCTCATGTCGTGACTCTTTGGGGGCGGGAGGAAATGTGTAATATCTGGACCCTTCAAAGAAAGGGGTGTAACATCTAGCCACACATGCTCATTTTTGTATACATGATCCATGCGAAGAATCAAACGAAACAATAGACAAAAACCTTATGGGCCTTATGAAAGGATAAATGTTGGCAGAATATCAGATAATTTAAATAGGAAATGAAGTGTCAGTGGTTGGAAAATATCACCAGGACTCAATATTTAGCACGTTAAAATGATGACTGGCCGTTAAACAGTGGTACCTGTACTCTTAGACTGTTCTCAAGTATGTAACTTTGGCTATGTTTGTATAAATAGCATTTACTATATGAGTTTGGATAAACAGCAGTAGAAAGATAAATTAAAGCAGTTTTGGAGTGGGGGGCAAGAAGGGGAGTGGTATTATTTTCCGCTGTTTAAAATTTAACAATTAAGATAAAAAGTATGAATAGTCGTAAGTTGAATAGTTAATTACTATTGTTAGTAATTAACAATACTTGTTTACTCTTTACAGAAGATGACTTTGTGTAACATTTTTAAGCATTAGATAGGAATAATTTTTTACGAAGTTTGACAAAAATAAATATTATATTTAGAGAAACAAAACATATGCTTAAATATTGGAGCCCGAACACTATGCTCCCATCGGAAAGTCTGAAGGGTTATAACGCTAAAAAGAGCACAACACGGATGACCATTACATAGCTTTGTGCTTAACTACGAATAAATAAACAAAAATGTGCTGACGGAAGTAAGAACTATAATAATGCCGCTCATCAATAAAATATTTTATTGTACATACATAGATTTTTTTCATAAGTACATTCCTTTTAAAGATGTTAAGAACTGCATTTTTGACATTGCGTAGGCAGAATAATGCCACTAAGAATTTATTCTTTTCCAACGCAAAATATTTGTATACTTGTATTATAAAGAGATTGATGATTGGATATTTATAATTTCTCTAAGATAGGAGATATCTATTATACTTAATGGCATTTAAAAACAGAGGAATATGAATCAGTTTGGGGTAACAACACCATGGAAGAAGAAGACCTGCGAAAAGTCACAACCTATCCGTGGTAAGCAAATTTCGGTATCCTATAACAGATGAAAAGTCACGAACACAAACGCTAGTGGCCAAAGCCGTCTGCATGGCCCGAAGAACAGAATGCATCATAAGCAAAAAGTGGCTCTGGAAACGAAATCAACAGGAAGCTCACCATTATAAAGCTTCCAGTCGTGCTTTTTATTCAACCATTTCATACCTTAAGCAGCTAGAGAATGAAACGGATGTTTATGGTATTCCATACGAAGACATGTTGGTTAGGTTTTTGGATACAACCCTATTGATTTTTGTGTGATCGGACTGTTGAAACTATCATCATAAGCTGTTCTTTATGTACGCTATATGTATGAGAAACGCAAAGAGGAAGGAGTAGTGTGCTTTGGACATGCCAGCCGTACGATATAAGTTTTTTTGCGATAGAAACTACGCTGCTGGTCTGTTGTCAATATACACTGTCGTTAGATAGAACATGACCAACCCTGTGGTCTAGACTGTAACGACGTAGTGTGGCTTCGAAATTATTATTTTAATATAACTTTATCAACCTCTGCATGTCAGTTAAATTTGATAGCTGAACTGGCTTATACTATGGACACTTGCATATTTTAATATCTTGAAACAGTGCCAAATCAGTAGGCTTAAATATGACGGTCAATCCCACTATTCGTTTGTAAAAGAGAAGCCCAAGAGTTTACGGTGGGTGGTGATGACTAGCTGCCTTCCCTCTAGTCTTACATTGCTAAATTAGGGACGGCTGGCGCAGATAGCCCTCGTGTAACATTGTGCGAAATTCAAAAGAAGCCAAACCAAACTTAAAAAGTCTCAGTAGGTTGATTCTGTTATTATAAATTAAATATCCATTTAATACATTCTAATCTTTAGGTTGTTGACTTTAAATCTTTACATGCTTCATGTTTGTATAATATGAAATATTATTAGGCCTACTAGGTACGCTATTGGAATATTTGTAAGACCTTAATTTGTGACAGAAAAATAAATCAGGAAGAGAGTATACACATTAGGAGGGGACGCTAAATCTTTGCCTGGAAGATTTATGAAATCCTCATCTTTAGGTAACGCCACAGCTGAACTAATCCGGATCGCCAAGAATTAGCAGGGTTCTTGTAATAATATTTGTCATACAGAACCACGATAGTGGTGCCTGTCCGTGACTTGTGCAGAAGTAATCAGTGTAACTAGGCTGTGAATTAGGCTTAAAGCTGACATGGTGTAATAATCATTTCTATATTTACGTAGCGTGTAGTGTCGTATGAGTAATCCCATGTACGTCATCAAACATAAAAAAAAAAAGATTGATGAAAGTTTTAGCAACTTTGAAAGTAAAGTCATGCGTTTGAACTGTCAGACAAAATAACTTCAAATATTCTTTTTTAAATATAAAAACATTTTAATTTTGTATTGGGATTTGTAGCGAACTAGCGTTTAATTCTATTATAGCGTATATATAAGTCCATAGACATCCAGTAAGTACTGAAAATAATTGAGTAACATATTTCACGTTTAATACATATATTATATATATATATTGAGCTATGTACATTTAAAAATCTCAAAATTTACAAGATAATTTGTCCTTCTTGATTTAGTTTTATGCGCCAAAACATTTGCACCAGATATGTATGCGTGTATTCTTATGGCAAAAGCACATCGGGCTATATGCTATCTGCACCAGATATGTATGTGTGTATTTTTAGAGCAAAAGCACATCGGGCTATATGCTATCTGCACCAGATATGTATGCGTGTATTCTTATGGCAAAAGCACATCGGGCTATATGCTATCTGCACCAGATATAACGATGAAATGTCAAAACATTTGTTTCGTGTGTTCACTTTAGTTTTCTGAAATATACTTAGTGCGTGATTTAAAAAAAAAATTAAAATGTCGCATTCGAAATTCTTTCTTTCGTTTTGTGATGTTGTAATTCTATTTTAGCTTCAACCTGAATCTTGGCTTGTTAGACAGTTATGATGAAAATATTACTAATATCTTTCTATAATAATAACCTTATGTAAACAAAATGTGCTAAAACATTCGCGGTATATTTAAGTGTATTTATGTTCTCAGACAAACATCAAGTGTCACATTTTATTTGTTTGTGTTCGAGGTTAAATTGAGCTACTCTAGGACTATCTGCGCCAACCGTCTCTAAATTTCAAGTGATAAAAGACAGCTAGTCAACATTGTCAAGCATTTCGGCTACTCCTGTCAAATTGAATAATGAAATTTAACCTTCACTCTCGTAATTCAACTAAAGACGTGCGGAGTATGACTTCTTGTTTTTGCAGTAGCGGGACGCGAACCATAGAACTGTCACGCTATTACTACTGGACCACACTTGGCTCTACTTTTCATTTAAACGGCTATTTTAGTATTCTAGAAATGTAATGCACCTGCATTAATATTGGCAAAATAATATATATTATTTAGTGAACTTGAAGAACTGTAATAACTGTATATTAATTTATTTGATCATCTACTTACCCCAAGGCCCGGCATGGCCAGATGGTTAAGGTACTGGACTTGTAATCCGAGGGTCGCGGGTGCGAATCTCCGTCACACAAAACATGCTCGCTTTTTTACCAATGGAGGTGTTATAATGTCACGGTTAATCCCACTACTCGATGGTAAAAGGGTAACCCAAGAGTTGACGGTGGGTGGAGATGACTAGCTGCTTTCCCTCTAGTCTTACACTGCTAAATTAGGGATGGCTAGCGCAGATAGCGTTCGTATAGCTTTGCGCGAAATTGAAACCACACCTTACCACAATTGGTTGAAGGCGACATTTCTCTCTCTCTCTTTTCTGTTGTTTTCTCTGTCTCTGTTTATTCAATTTTTCAGGCTATAGAATAGCGCCACCTCCAGGGACACAACGGAATGTCTGCGGACTCACACTGCTAGAAATAGGGTTTTGATACCCATGGTGGGCAGAGCACAGATAGTTCGTTGTATAGTTTTGTTCTTAATTTCAAACACTCACTGGAGAATGAAGGTTATTATGTCTGATAAATGATGTATATCTGCCATACAGGTTAAATTTGATAAACGATGTATGCGTACTGCCTTGTAAATTTTATTTCTACAAAAACCTCTTAAAATCAAGACAATACTCCATGTATCTTAGTGTTGTGCATGTTCTGTTATTTTGTTGCTGGCTTTGTTTTTTCGTAACCTAGTGCTTAATTTATTTCTTATTCTTTACAGGCTAGGAGATAGTTGTTCTTAAGAAGTTGAATAATAGTTTATATTTGTTAAAAAGGTGTATATATGTCCACACATACACAGAGAGAGAGAGATGGATTTAACTAATAAACTGATATGAAGTGACTGACCAGTAGATTGATAGATAAATCATTTTAAAGTGTATAGCGACAGATAAATATTCGTGTAATATTTACATAAGAGACTAGTTGAAGGATCATAAACACAATAACTACGTAGTGTGCTAGGCTCAAGCCGATCTAAACCAATGGTGATGGGAAGTCATGGAATTGTGGTTTTCACATCCTCCTTTGTTTATTTCCTTTTATGAATTCTTTTTCGAAACGTGATAAATTTGTATACATCTAATAATTCATGGTATGCAGTAAGTAACTAAACTCTTTTTATTGAGATGTTTAAACGCAAATGCATCTATACTCTCTAATTTTTAATAAACCTTTTGTGGTTGAGTTGTTTAAGTGTGAACGTGTATATACCGTTAAAATTTCCTTTGAAACAACAGGTTTGTGATTGTGTTGTTTAAGAATAAATATATTTGAAATTCTTTAATGTGAATAAATCTTTTGCTTTAGCTGTCACCTTATCTAAACTCTTGGAATTTCTTCTTGTATCTAAAGCTTCTCTGTTCGTCCATGATCAGAAAAGAAGCAGTAATGCAGTTAGCTGATAACTGTTATTCATTTAATTGTTTTCCTTTGCTTTTTACGCTTTCGAATTCTATAATAATACATAGACACAAATAGCTTATCGTTTCTCACATCTTTCTTTCCAAACAACAACATGAATAAAATGAATAAGATAATCCACACACACTTATAAGATGGACTCGTTTTCAACAGAGGTAAACAAAAGGATACCGTTCGTTGGTGGACTTTATTTAGGGAGATGAGAAGGAAAGATTTGTTAGATGTGAGGAAAAGATCACTCACCATTCCATGATGGACCATTTTTATTAGAAGTAAAGAAAGAATAATTTGTTCTTCTATGCTACACAACTTTACTTTGGCAGATGTAAGGAAAATATCACTCACCATTCGATGGTGGGCTTTCTTTAGAGACAAAATAAGGGTCACTCATCCTTTAATAGTGAACCTTAATTCATTGAAAAGAAAGGTCACATATCATTTCCACCCCGGTTGTTTGATTTTTACCTCCATTTGATGTTTGTAATGAGAAGATAATTTATGCCGTTTTACTATAACGTTTTACGCAATTGTGTCAGCCTTTCAAGAATTTTTATTATACAGTTTAAGCTAAAGACAGCATGATGAAACAAGAGGTTTATACAGAAGCCCATTGTTAATTGAACTTGAAACGACCTATATTGTGTTTTATTGCCATTTCATTCGAGTTTATCTCAACCACTCACGTTTAAAACTCATAGAACTTAAGACCTCTTAGTTCTAACACAGGAACCCATTCAGCGTCAAAGATGTACTGTTTCCAACTTTAAAGACTAAAGGTCACACCCCGTAACAAATTACCACTAATAGCATAAATTAAACTGCGTTAATAAAAATATGTATTGATAATTTTGTAATCTCCTTTCTATAGCCGCGAATGAAGGAGGGCTTTTGTCCAATATCTCTGTATAATTTTTTGTTTACTAGCCTGGAAAGTTCTTTAAAGTTGCCAAAGTGACAACAACTCATGTAAGCTTCTCATTGAAAAATAAGTAGGATAATAGGCCATTTTTTATCATTTCCTGGATGGCTGATACACTTGATAGTTTGAAGTTTTTAAAAATACGCTATTACCATTATCTCAGGACTAAAGGTTTAGCTTAGTTGGATTATAGCACGCGTCCTGTGGACGGATTATAGTCTTTTCAAAACTCTGATATTCCACTGCTTCTTCCTGTCTCTGGTGGTTAGAGCTCTCGACTCGCAATCCTCAGATTGCGAGATTAAATCTCGTCATAAAACATGCTCCCCCTCTCAGTCGTGGAGAAATAACCATGCGACGGTCAGTCTCACATTTCGTTTGTAAAAAAGTGCCCTAAGAGTTGATGGTTGGTGATATTGTCCAGCCGCCTTTATAGTCTATCACTTCTCTATTAAATACAGTTAGTAAGATAACCTCGAGTAGCTTTACGCAAAATTCGAAAAACAAATTCTTTCCAGTTTGTAAGATAACCCCCTAAGCCAGTTCTATATCGATGGATTATCCATTATTATCTTCAAGCTTATCCGTTTTATACTTGTCACGAACATGCTAATTATAGAACAATTAAGAGGACGGATTCGAAATTTATTAGGTGAACTGTAACTGGATTACTGTTAAAAGAGGGGAAACATTTCTTCGCATAAGATAAAGGGGCCGCAGCGTTAAGAAAACTGTTAAAAGTACGAAAATATGATTTCCTCAAGATAGGTTACGTTTTAGATTCGATACAGAAAGTCAATAGCTTATTTTTGACTGCGTCTTCATTTTGTACAAACTGACTTACCTTTTATGTCTAGTTATATGTCCGCTGGTTACGAAATGTATTTAAAATATGTTAAGAAACAACTACTCCGAAATGGAAAAACAAACAAACAACAACAACACATTAATAACCTTTATTATGTCGTGTTAACCACCAATGAATGTATGTTTGTTTCAATTCAGAAAAACAAAACGCTTGTTATTGGTTTATATCTGTACATGTGACAAACACATAAAACTACTGTAGTGCGGGTAAGTTTCTACTCGTTATTCAGAGTTATGAAAGAAATTTTCCTCATCTTAAAACCAGGAGCTTGTAGGGATTTAGTTTTGTTTTTTAGTTATAAGACAACTAGTTGTAAACATTTAATTACTAAGTTACATTAATTTGACTGTTAGTACGGACAGACACCGTATAGTTACACTAATAACATTTATTCAATATTCGTCAGTTTGTTGTGTCAGTTGACTTGTTTCAACTTCTATCTCTGTTTCTTTAAAACAACAGTTTGTATTGTTGTTTTGTTAGTATTATCAATTGTTTTTTGCCGTTTCTGAAGTTCAACTCGATGTGATAGTTAACAAGAAAGAAATAAGTGATATTGCATGTACGTATGCATTTTTTCATCATGCATTCCATGCTATACACAGTTTCGTGGTGTATTCTATGTTATATGCAGTTTCATAGTGTATTTTATGCTATACGTAGTGTCATGTTTCAAGCTACGCAGTTTCTGTGGCAAACGATTTTGTGTCGTCCTCCATTCTGTACGTAGTTTCATGATGTATCCATTGCTGTTATTGAAAATTTCCGTGTATATGTATATATATATGTATGTGTGTGATTTCTTGCTGTGTATCTCAGAGCTGTCATTGTAGTTTAATTTTATTGCTCTTTCTCAAAACTAAGTGATTATTATACTTTAACAACGCTGCCACCGTCAGAGCAAGGATATATTATGATAGCATTGTTCGTTTCATAATGTAATAAGTATCCCAGGGAATTTCCTTTGTTGTACTAACATCATTTAGCCTTTTTGACTGGAACTGTCCTAGCCTTATTTCCGAAAAGGTCTGCAAGTTTAGCGTAATATTTCATTTTGCTCAGAAATTTCGAAATGAAATAACATCAATACGTCAAACTTACTGACACTGACTCTCAAACCGTTTGTCCTGTTTCTTACTGTATCATTCTAGTTTTGACATGATGTATTGAGACATCGAGTCACTTCTTCCCATACACACATGTTCTACTCTATTTCTCCCTCCCGCTCTTTTTAATATCATCACTTTCCTTTCTTTACTTGCAAGCTTCCAAAAATTGCTCGGTTTTCCGTTTCCCTTGGGATTGAATCTGTCTGGGTCCGTACAAACTCACTTTCATACCCATTTCATTTGTTGATGGCTTCTCTCCAATGAAAGAAATATAGAGGGGCGAGTGGAAGGAGAGAGGTTAAAAAAAAAAGAGGTTAAAAGGATAGAGCAATCCTTTTAACTGATCAAACAGGCGTCGGGTCAGAAATAAGAAAAACCAAAACAGTTTTGTGAAGAAACTATATAACATTATTTTAAGTTGTTGTTGATTTTTTTTCTAGTTTCTCAACCGTATTTGTTTTACGTTTCTTGTGTTGTACATTACAGTTCTTGGATTACTAAGAAAGTAATAAGCTTGTCACTAACTTTGCATTTATATTAAATCTCAGTGTAATGGATTTATTACACTTGCATAAATGCAGGTGTATTGATGTATACTTTTAAGTGATAAGAAATGCCTTGTTCTACTACAGTATCCTAGAATATCTTTAATTATAAGTTTCCTCTCCATTTAAGCTCAGGACGAAATCTATGGGTCAATAACGCTAAAGCTCAAATTTCGATACCCGTAGTATAGCACGGATAGCCAGCCCATTGTGTAGCTTTGTGCTTAACAGCCTAACAAACAAACAAACGTTTGATAATTACGACAGTTCTGAACGACAACTGTTTTAATAGCAGCACTATTGTGATAAAATCCCGAAAAAATACAAGGGCCTCAAAATTTTAAAGGGATGGTGCTTAAAAAGCCTAACATATTCTGATATGCTTTTCAGGAGAGGTATTTATACACACACACATGTATATAAAACATATATAAACTAAATTATAACTTTCCAACTTTTCATTACAGGCTGCTCGAAACGTTTCTGCTGTTCCACTTGATAGATATTTTTATTTTTTACATAATGATTAGGTTTTATTAGAGTCGTTAATGACTGTCGATTTCTTACATGATCGCCCATCCGATACTTTGCAGGATTACAAAAATTAAAAGATAATGAAGTAAGCAAGTTATATCGTGAAAGAGCTTAGAGACAGCCTCAGAGTGCCTTCAGTAATACTGTAATGTCTTCTTATTTCTGAAATAGACAAAAGCAGACAAATACGATGATCAAAGAAAATTGTTACAGATGAGAAACTCGGAAACGTTTTTTTTTCTTCTCTTTAAGTGTATGTGAACATTTGTATGTTGGAACGTTTCAGAAAGTTTTAAAGATTAAAAAAAACAACTCTTGAATATAAAAAAAAATACCCGAGATTTTTTGCAGTACTTTAACCTTTAACAGAACAGTTATTTCCTTCAAACGTTTTCCAGCTTGAGGAGTTACTTAAGTAATTAAATATTGGTTTGTTTTTGAATTTCACGCAAAGCTGCAATAGGGCTATCTGCGCTAGCCGTCCCTAATTTAGCAATGTAAGACTAGAGGGAAGGCAGTTAGTCATCACCACACACCGCCAACTCTTAGACTACTCTTTTACCAACGAATAGTGGAATTGACTGTTACATTATAACGACCCTAGGGCTGAAGGGGTGAGCATGTTTGGTGTGATGAAGATTCGAACTCGCGACCCTCATATTTCGAATCGAGTGCTTTAACCACGTGGCCATGCCCGTCAATTAAATGTTAAGATGTCTCTTTTTTTGATAGTTATTGTATATCTAACTATAAACATACAACTGGGAGAATCTATCTATAAACGTTATAGTAAAAGAGTAATAATATATCAAGCTCATTAAATTTTCAGTAAATATTTTATGCTAACTTTTTTTATCTATACAAACCAAAATTGTGTTTTCTGATATGAAAATATAACTTGGACTTGCTTCAATACTATGATAACATATTTTTAGACGAGCATGGATTACCTTTCACTAACAAATAACATTTTCCTTAAATGTAAGTCGTAAGAAGTTGATAAAATCAATCGATATTCGGCACGTTTAAAGTAGATGTTTAAATTTAATATGAACCATTAATGTAATGCAACTGAGTATTGTAAATATTATAAAAAACAAATATAACGCATTATCAATCGCAGCCGCCAGACTTCTTAAGAACTTCAAAGTTTAAGCATACCAATAGATGCTTTGATTAATGAGCACGAAATCCTATAGATGGCAGTTTCTACATTAGATTTTGATGAGTTCTCAGTGGGCTTCAAAGTGGGAGCTGGTTTTGCAGAAGCAAAAAAAGTGTTAATAGTCTGTGAAATCGCACATGAAAATGTTTACAAAAAATGTAAATAGTCTTAATATACGATAAGCACTTAGCATTTCTAATATCTTAAAATACAGCTCTATAAACAAGACTGAACAATTCCGTTTTTGAAATATTTGTGACTTGATTCATTCGTGGTTGTGCAGTACCTAGTTGTAACCTAAGTATTTCGTTTTTAACAGCAGTAAGTGGTGGTGGAGCTGCATATGGTATGGTGCCATCAAGCCAGGGACAGATGATTAGTCCGCCTCCACCGCCAGGACCAGTACCACCTAGCGACGGAATGTATAACATGAGCATGAACGGTGGTGACTCCTACCAGTCCGTCTCATCAATGGGAACCAATGTCCAACCACAGGTGATAACAGTGTTTTCTGTTTGAATCTATGAATTCTTGTCATACATATATCACAGTAAATCTTACTTCTGTGATGTATATACTGTTATTTACGTCCTGTGCTATTGACATGTTACCAGAATATTGTTGTCATAGTGAGGTATGTAGGTAGATAATTCCGACAGGAAGTTACGTCAGTTTGTTTTCGTTTCAAAGTAACTAGTTAACCCCTTCGCTGCGTTGTACCATAGAAACCTCGGCATGTGCTAACCTTCTTTAAGTATATTCCTAAACAAGTGTATTTGCTTTGGCTACACATATAATAGATCCCAGAGGAATTTCAAGTTTGTTTGTTTTTTTATGATCTTACAGTATTGTAGATTAAATAGCGAAGTCGTATGATTAAGATATACCTTAAGCAGTACAACGTACTTTCATAGAAGATTTGGGATAACACTTGAGGTTTTTCTGACATTTACGGCTTTACTTATGCAACTGTATATCATTGATTAGCTATGATAAACCTAAAGAAAAAAGGCGAAAAGGAAAGCAGGTTTTGTTTCCTATCACCTCAGAAGAACCAAAGCAATGAATATCGGAAAGACACCCAATATATATGCCAAATATGACTTGAATGCTGGATACATGTGAAGTGCACGTACATATATCACGAGTAATAAATTACGAGACTGTCGCGAAAGTGGTTTTTCAATGCTGCTTAAAGGTGTGTGTGTATATGTCGTTTCAAAACAAGAGATGATACTGTGTATAAACAACGTATTTTAGTGATTTTGAAACTATGTAGGAAAATCCGCGACATTATAACAAAACTACGCAAATAAAGTCCACATAGGAAATGAACATTGCTATACTAAAAACCTGTCAAAAATGTGACAATTTGCAATCTTTTAATTCTCTTCGTATATTTATTATTGTTTTTTGTTTATACAAAGAACATCATATAAGGAGATAGTTCACGTCACTTACGAAATAAAATGTTTTAGTTGTAAATGATATAGCAGTGTTATACTCTCTGGTGTTTATATTGGTTCTAGAAATGTCTTGTTCAACAAAATGATTATCTCATTCAAGAAAGTGAAAACGAACACAACATATCTACGAATAGTTTTTAAAAACGATAAATAATACTGGCTTAAATACTGCAGTTTTCAAATGCGTTTCTTATTGTTTTTGTTTATTGTTTTATATGATATAATAATCCGTATAGTTCTTTATAATAAAATTAATGTAAGACGTGTGCTTTCTTATAGCAAAGCCATATCGGGCTATCTGCTGTGTCCACCGAAGGGAATCGAACCGCTGATTTTAGCGTTATAAATTTGAAGACTCACTACTTTGTCGCCGAGGGACATTTTAAATGTGATTTCTTTTAATATGTGTAATTGGGTGTACACTAGTGGTTAGCGTGCCTGGAATATTTTCTGAAAATTTACAGTTTGCGTTTTATTGCCACTAAAACGCCCTCTGTTGTTTGAAGCGTAAGAATACCATTCGTATCCCATTATTAGGTAAAAACAAACAAACTTGGTCACGAGTTAGCAGTGATGCCATTGACTAGGTGCCTTTCCTCTAACCTGTAACTTCAAAATATGGGACAGCTAGCGCAGATAGGTTCAAGTGACTGCGCGACAGTAAACAAACATCTTATGTAGTAATTACTATCTTCTCTTCTCTTGCACCAATAATAATGTGTTAAGTTAATTTTTAAAAAAAGTATCCGTAATACAGTTCACAGTAAAATCTTACTTATTTCAATAGAAAAAAATTAGTAGTATAGCAAGATGGTCAAGTCAGATATGTTCTAGGAAATATTTTTTCTACTTATTTTTAAGTTTTCCATGTCTATTATCAGTAAAACGAGAAAAAGAAACCTGGCGTGTACTGTTTTTGATTTAAAGAATACACTTCTATTACTTGTAACTGAAAACTTACTTTTAAAGAATACACTTCTATTACTTGTAACTGAAAACTTACTTTTAAAGAATACACTTCTATTACTTGCAACTGAAAACTTACTTTTCAAAGGTTTGGTGGAAGAAATCTTAAGTGGCTTCTTTAAAAGCTAACTCGTGTAATAGTAGGAAGGTAGTTTATAGCATGGTAACAAGACAGTCCACAGTGACCAGATCTACGATACAAATGACAGGACTAAAACAGAAAGAAAAGAACAGCGTACTAATCTAAGTTCTATTACGTGTTGTTAGTTTTTGTTGTTGTTTTTCTAAATCTCATGTAAGAGCTTTCTTATGTTGATCCTCTTCTTTCTGATGTGTAGTTTCTGTAGAAGAACCAAACCAATCTAGATAAATTGGGAGTCTGAAGGGGGGTGAGACCGCCCACAAGCGGTAGGTTGGAGCTTATTTGTGACATTTTGGGTGACAAAACTAACCGAACTCAAGCCCCCTCTCCAGTACAAAACACACTTCATCTTTTATTGCCACTTTTCCCCATCATTAGTAAAGCTTAATCCAGTTTTATCCCGATACAGAAGATCTCCTGCTGACTGGGCAGAAAACTGACACATCCCTTGTAAAGATGGTTGCCCTTTTTTTATTAAATTACTTTTTTATTATTGTATTAGCTGACTCGCTGCAAACCTCGCCTTCACTTTCTCAGGTTATCGAATAAAATACCGATATAGCATTTTGGTTATTTACCAAGAGTTTTTTTTTTTTTTTTTCTCCAGCCCATAACATATCCAGATTAAATTTACAACTAAATAAGTGTAATGAAATTATTGACAGATTACTATGTTTTTGTGGTGGTTTTTTTTTTAGGACATAGCGCTTAAAAATAAAGAAAATGTTTAAATAGTATGGAAATATTAGGACTGAACTGCAGAGTTGTGATATAAATAAAATTTGAAGAAATTTCAGTTGAACATCTAAAGTAAACCTGAAACTCCTGTATTAGTCCCGCCCCCTTCTGGTGACTCAGAAAAAAGTTCGGGGTCTAAAATTCGGAGATCAGTATCCGCTGTTGGTAGAGTACAGGTGACCCGTTTTGCAGCTTTTAGCTTTAAAAAAAAACACTCTCTCTCTCTCTATATATATATATATATGTTTTGCGAATTATCCGTTAGCGCACTATAAGCTTCGGAGGTCAGGTCGCTACAAATCTGGTTCAATCTCCGTCGTGGTCACAACGCAAGTTGTCTGTTGGGTAGGTTAGCGTTTAACAAGAAACAAAGATATATAGGGTGAAACGTTATAACTTTCATAATTATACGATGTTGGTTTTACTAGGCATTTTATTATTACGTCTTATTATTTTTTAAAAAATATTATAACTATCTTTATCACACATTAACAGTTCGATACCTTATATATTTATTATTTTTTTAGTTTAGAATTCGACCTAACCTAATTTCGAGTAAAAATTCACTTTTGTTAACTTTTTTATGTGTACTTCAATTAATTTATCCCAAATAAAGTTGTTAGATTAATTGAAGTGTATTGTTTCAACATACACAGTTTAAAAGTGCATTATCACAATATTAAGATTTTACAAGAGCAAGGCTGTTGGTTTAATTCTAGTTAAAATACTTCCGGTGTGGAAGATATAAGTTTGAATTTCTATATCAGCACGAAAAACAGGTTCGTGCGGTTACACATATTTGCGACAAAGTTATCAGTGGGATTTTCAAATATATTAGCCATTTATATTTGTACAGCTGTGTTTGCGGATATATGTATGCTTTTTAATTTTGCTTACTTCTGTCTTAATGTATGTATATACTTATGTTTTTCTACTTTTCCTAATTCGGAAATCTGATGTGAATTTTATTTACCGCTTATTTTAGGATACAGTAGACATGTTTTTATGTCATTTCGTTTTAAGGACATATTTCACATGTATGTTTATTCAAATTAATCTTAAGACTATATATAAATTTGAGTTTATATCGCATATAATATTATCTTACTTTTTGTCATTGTATTTAAGAAGGATTCTAATTCGATAAAACATTCTTAAGTTTTTTTTTAATACAATTTAATCTTGAGAATATATGTATGTGAAGTCCATGTCATTTAATGCGATTGAATATTATAGATGTTGTCACTGT
Source organism: Tachypleus tridentatus (assembly GCF_004210375.1). Taxonomy (NCBI): domain Eukaryota; kingdom Metazoa; phylum Arthropoda; class Merostomata; order Xiphosura; family Limulidae; genus Tachypleus; species Tachypleus tridentatus. Next base: position 122,646,158 of record NC_134826.1, on the reverse strand, counting down.
ATTTTGTACGCAGTAATTCTGACGACGTAATTCGTGTAATTTTAATACAGTTGAAGTCGGAGAATATAATCAATACATATTTATACGGCTCAGCCTTTAATACAATTCTACAGCAGTGTTGATGTTTTGAAATTCTATATGCCATATTTAGTCGAGCTGAGAGTGACGAATCTAAATATTATTTTGCTTACATTTTGTTTTGTTTTATCGCATGGTTGTATGTACTCTGCCTGCTGGGACTTTCCGACTCATGCATGAACTTCATTTATTGATAATTTGTTAAATACGATTTTTTTATATATTATTAACGAGGCGTTTTCTTAGCTTTTAATTTATTATGTATAGCTGGTAGATATGAAACGGTGATTGTACTGTAGTTTAGGACTGTGAAACAGAAGGGGGTCATGTCACCTTCTACAGTTGAGGGCTGTTTTTTTTCCTTCAGGCCCACTCTCAGAGGCATGTTTTCAACCAGCCAGCAGGGATGCCGGAAGGGTTGGCTGCAGCCAGCCTGTACGAGACTGGTGTCCATCAGATTCAATACGGATGAAATGTATGACAAATCATCTTCCTTCTTGCATGCTGTATGTGTAGTAATGGTGGTGGTGGTGATATTGGATGTGGGGATGGCAGGGATGGGGGGTGCATGGTGGTCAGGCAGAGTTGGCTTTCAAAGGGTAGATATGCATTAAGTTTAGAGTCTCTTAAGTATTAAGTAAAGAATTCGTAATAAGTTGGTTGTACTTCCAATGCCACCTGTTCATATAATGCTACCTCTTGTTTTTAAAGCACTATCTTAGTAGCGATCAGTACTTATAACGTGAAATGAAGTACCATCAGTGGCTTTAGATTTCTATACATCGCGATATTGTTATAATTATGTGTTATTTTTTGTGAATATTAATTTTTTCGCGATCGTTTAGAATCTGCCCAGAAATAAACCAAACGTCACGATTAGAATTGTTTCTAATCCATAACATTCGTGAATTATAAGGATATTTAATATTCGCTATTTTATGGAGAAAACATTGCTGTTAATATACCAGTATAGGAAGCTTTGCTTTCATTTGAAAAAAAATTATATACCTTCTATTGGTGCAGTTCAAGGAAACTCTTCGTTTTCCATTAATATCCATTGAATATTTTTTGGTGCCATTGAATATTTTTTTGTGAATCCTTTAACGAATGATATCATAAGGAAACTTCACCACAGTGTAATAATAATAACACTATTCAACATTCTTACTAATACTACTAATGAAATTTCACGTTGTTTACATTAAATATCTGTAACACTATGTAGGTACTTTAAATCTGATTTGTTTTATCAACATTTTCGGCAGTACTATTAATATTATAGATACTACGAAAGAAACCCTGTAGATGTTGTTTGAGGGTATATAACTTTGACCGCGACTTTTATTTCAGTTCCTCCTTATTTTATTTGGGAGGGGGGCAGATGAGAGAAATCTTTGTGGAGAGGAAAATGAAATAGATTATTTGTTGTTGTTTATTTTTTGCGTAGAGAAGAGCAGGAAAAGCAAAATAATCGTTTTGCACGTGATATTTTCTTATTCAGTTTTCGTTGTCTGGTTTTGTTTTAAACAGTGCGAGTGATCACCAAGGCAACATCTCTTCCCTGTGATCGTAAGTTTTCTAGTATGACATCTCTAGATTTCTTGGGCACACACTAATGTAATACTCTCTAGACAACACTTGAAAGTGCTATCGTGAGATTGGTAATTTTTACAGATTGAGAAAGACTTTCTCCCCATTTCAACCTTTTATCACTAACGAACCCATAAGATCATAAGAGATAATTGAAGGGTATTTTTCTAGGAATGTCATCTGTCAAAAAATAAGATTTTCGTAAATGAAGTATTGTGGATAATGTTTATGAGTACACTGTTTACGAACGTTTTCATCAAGTATATTTTGTACCCTTATGAAGTACGAAATTACATACTGATGTTCTTTGTACAACATGGAACCGGAACCTGACTTAAAACAAGATAGTTTATAATAATTAGTATGGTAAGATGGTTACTGTCGAGGAATGCGTTACATATTTAGTATTTGTAAGAGAATTTTCGTAATTTTATTGTTTATTTATGCCAAAATAATTAATGATTTTCCTTGTTGTTCTGGCTTTGCAGGGAGCAAGTGAACACCACCGTCTTTAGTGGGTGCACTTGGAAAATTAAGCCAGACTCCAAAGTCTTCTGTATCCACATCTATACATGCGTGTACGGACGTTTTGCTCCTGTTCACTGTGGTCTGTGTTTTTGTTCCTGTTTGGGATGAACGTAATTCCATATACACATAGACAAAAAAAAAAACTAACAAAAAACACAGTCACGTGCACCAAACTTTCATTCGAAGTCTACATCAGAACAGAAGAATAACAAGAGAAAAACTTTTTTTTGTGCCATATCCAAAAACCGAGGATTTATTTGACCGAGCTTTTGATTTGTTAATTACCTACCATTGTTTTCGTTCTTTGCTTGTTTGTTTATTTGTTCCTTTTTTAACTTTCGGAATCTCATGTTGAAGAAGATAATAATGATAATACTAGAAAAGAAGATATATGTTCCCTTGAGATTTGCTCAAGGAACACTAATTAGAAAACCTTGTCTTCAACATTCATCCACGATTAGAGCTTAATATTGATTCGGAATTTGCGATCGAACGTTTTTGGGAAATGAATTCATCCCAGTTGGTTTTTGTCCTGGTTGCATTAATACAATTGTTGGCGGGTAATATGCACCGAGACAGTAGAAAGAGGACGCAAAAATCCGGTTTTTATACTTGGAAAGTGGCACGTTCGGGCCTATGAGTTCAGATGTGAAACGTCAAGAATGACCAGTCAAGAAATGTTTTAAGACTCGATTAAATAGCTGTGAAGTTGCGTGAAGATAGTAAAACAGTAAATGACTGTTAATAAAACGTATAAGTAGAGAAACTGGTAAGCATCGTTACAAGAGTTTCTTAACAATTTTGAAAATTAAATGTTTTTATGGAACATAATCAAACTAACTTGAAAAATCGTATCCTTGCAAAGTTAAGTTTTAAAAAAAAGCTGGAAAATAAGAATTATAGAAAGATCTTGGAACTTCCACAAATGAAACAAGATTTTCATCTTGCATTTTTGGACAGTTTTTAATGTCAGTTTGTGTGGACGTTGGAAGTTCTAAGTAAATTATCAATGTCCAAATGATATGGACATCTTAGAGAAATTAGAGTAAGTAAAGCAAGGATTTTAAAACGTCTGTACAGATTGGACTTTTATGTAAGATATAGCTTCATTTCCATTTTTCATTTTGTTTTGGTCTCTTGGGACAGAAAGGCTAGGGGTTTTTATAAGTTAATTTCTCTATATCGTAATATAAATGGAAATGTTGTTCTTGCAAATCTTACAAGATAAAGACTGTGTTAAAATTATTCTGATTTGGATGTTAATTTATGTCTGTTGTTTATGGTATCCACAATCAAAAACAAGTTTTAAAAAGTTTGGTCATTTCGGTAACTATAAGATATTTTTTTTACTTCTTACTATGTTGAATATTGTTCGTTATTTTATCTTCAATTTTTCAAAGTTTTCATCATTCTGTTTTTTTAAGCAACTTATAGTGTGGTTTTAACGCAATAAATACAAGATTTAAGCAGATGTTACAAAATTAAAACTTATATCGTGATCCAAATAAATTCAAGATTTCAGTACCTAAATTGAAAATATTATTAATACTAAGTCTTGTTGATGCTGAAAATTTTGTCACGTTCAGATTGGCTTTTAATACACTTAAAATTTATCCCAAATGCTGCTTTTGTTCTGGTAATTGGTATTTCTTAAATTTTACTTCAAGTTTTCTTGAAGAAAAGCGTAGTTTTTTTCTAATTTCATGTATTATACATACATACATATTTCTATATAAATATGGAAGTAGAAAAAAACAATCGAATTATGCTTTGCCTCAGAAAAACTCGAAGTAAAATTCAAATGATGTCAGCTACGAGAAACCACATTTACTATTTTGTAGAGTCAGCCTTGCATGTTTTTTGGCCCATGTTTTCGTTTCTCTGGTATACGAAAAAGAAACTATATTTCTGATAAATTTTTCCACATTTAAAACGTCATAGTGATAGTATCCAATCTATTTTGTCACTAGTTAAGATGTAATTGAGTAATGTTCCGGAACGTTTAACCTTTGAAATGAAGTTTTGAAGGAGTTGATGAAACAGATTTAATTCACGAAATCACTTAAGATTTCAAAAAGTAAGTAACATGATAGGAACCGATATATATATATATAAATAAAACAGTGTGGGATAAACGTTACAATACAGTTGGTACTACATGTTACCGGATGTTTCTAAAGAAAATATTACAAAATCAGTTGAAACAAATCTAATTATTGTTTGATTGAAAGTAACATGTAGAGGTTAAAATATGTTTCTATACGAAACAACTGTAGAGCAACATATGTCTCACTCTGTAAATAAATACCAGTCAAGCGTGGCTATGACTTGATTTTAAAACAGCCAATAATCAAGTATATGACATGTGGTAACTGTATAGCTCAGTGTTTGTGAAGAAACATACGCACTTTTGTCTCAACTGTATATTAAACATTAAAAAAAAAACGCATCATAATAATAATAATAGCATGTCACAAGTATTTCTTCTAATTAATAGGTTGATGTGTACAAAGACGTTACTTGTTTAGATTATTAAATTCTAGATAACCATACAGAAAGCGAACTATATAGAGCAGACGTTATATTTAGAATGTCTACACAGTATGGACATGTTTTCTACTGGAATTTTCTTCAAAGTTCTTTTCTCTTTATTTTTCCTCTAACGGTACAAATCATGTGCAGGCCCCATAACGATACCATCATCTTAGTCTAAAACCATCAACGTAGTGTAGTAATTCATTATTTTTTATTTATCCGGTGCATTGTTCATTACGTTACAACTCCGAATCAGCCACGTTATCGATGGACGACTTTCTTCATCTATCGAAAGCCTTGTGTGTGCTAAAGTTTTCCTACGGAACACGGAGGTCATGAAAATTCATTATTTTTTGTTCTAAAAAAATAATTTGCTTAGCTTTATCGTAGCTTCGACTTGTATAAGATTTATATTTTAGTTGTTTTTTTTTTTAATAATACGAAAAAGTAATAATTCGAGTAAGGAACTGAATTGATTGTTAGTAGAAATGAATTAGTTCTTGTTACTTCACTGCCGAATCGATACTGTAAGCCAGTGATTTTGAATGGCGTATTTCACTGAATTCGAAAAACAGAGTAAACGTTCAAATCTGAACAACATTTCAAACGAACCGAACATACTCTAACGAATATAAATTGAGTATGTGCTAATGTGCTAGAATTACATAGGTGTGAAAGTATGGGGTAAGAATATCTATTTAGAAAAATTACTTTTTTTTTGCTAGAGAAGGTAAGGATTCTTGAAAAATAACAGTGAAATTGATTCGTATACATTCATTAACTGAAACTGAACCGTGCACGTTCAATTAATTATATAGGGCCGCGTAGGGTTTAAATAGCATTGTTATGTGTCGGAGTGATTTCTTCAGTTAAAGGTAATATACTGCATTTTTAATAAATGTGTCGCCATCAGTGTTTCTGTACAGCATAGAAAGTTCAATATTATCGTCAGTGGGTGTATGTATAAATGTCAATACTTTACAGGCCCATCTTTAGGGACTGTCTAGGGATAATAATTGTCCCAAATAAAAAGGTTTTGTCATAAAGATTCTCAGTCTTTTGTTGTTGTTCTTATAGAGATAAAAAAGATTCAAACATGTAAATTTTCACTTTGTAAAATATCTTTTCCAGTTTTATACAACGATAACAATTAAGTATTTTTGCTTAAATTGTAGTTCTAACTTCCAAAGTTTCTTTTTAAAAACAACTGTTATATTACCTTAACAACATTCTTATACGTATTACTGAAAAGAAAGTGTTATTTAAACCAGCTGTTCGTGTTTTATTACTGTCTTCAACACAATGCAATACCAAAGTGTTTTCTCTTTGTAATGTTTTGGTCGTTATGTATTGACGTGAAGTGGCCTGGTGTTTAACGTATCTCATTTTGGATCCAAAGTTCGTCTCCCGTTTGCCGGGAAAAAAAATGTTATAAGTGTGACAGGATCGCGCTCCGGTTTCGAAAGAAAAAATTGTGTTATAAGTGTAAAAGTCAAATCAAACTATTCAATTAGGATAACCAGTGAGCTTAACAGCTAACTGTGGTTGCTGCTGGTTTGGTTGCCTCCCCCCACAGTCTATCTTTTCAAAATTAAGAATTACTTCGCGCGAATACCTGAATAGAAACGTTAACGCATATGAATTTATTTTAAACTTTCATATCATCTTTTTTATTCACAAAAATGTGCAATAAACGCTTTTGTTGTTGTTGTTTTTACCGAAACAGAATTGTAAGTTTTAAAATTAATCACACCTGTCACGTAAACCGTTATGAAATTTGTAGAAATAAAATGCCCACAGATAAAGCTCAGGATTCGCTATTGTACTGCTTTATATTTAACAACAAGCAGAAAAAACATTTTTCTATGAAAAAATATGCCTCATATTTCTCGTATTTTTCCCTCCATAACTGCCATTTTTAAGCCTCTCATTACAACGTGTTTTTAAAAACAATCCCTTCTCCAGCAGTTTAAAAGATCGTATTATAGTTAGTAAATTGTATAGGTTTGAATTTGATAGTTCCAACATATTATTTTAATTTACATTTTCTTGGAAGATTTGAAAGAAATAGAATTTTAAAAACATGTTATATTGAAAAAAAAAAAGTGTATATCCTTAAATGGATTAGATATGATGAGTTATGCATCCGTTTATGTTAAGGAAGCGAAAAACACGAACAACCTTAACTATAAATAAACAGAGTTAATACTATTTTCAACATTTCCTGTTGTTTCTCAAACTATTTACCGACCATAAGATTGAGTACTTCCTTATGTATATTTTTATTTTATGTTACGAAAATGAAAATAAGATACTGAATATGCATACGGTTTGCATTTCAAAACACAAACATTTTGGTTTAAATATAATTTTATTAGACCATTCTATAAAGAGCGTGTGAGTTGGAGTTAGTTTCTCATCGAATTACGTAACTGGGAAAAATAATTTTATTGACATGCGTATTCTGAATGAAGGTATTAGTAATGTTTGTACCTCCTAGTGGCACAGCGGTATGTCTAAGGACTCTCACCGATAGAAACCGGGTTTCGATTCTCTTGGTGGGGAGAACACAGATAGCCCATTGTATAGTTTTATATTTAATTACAAAGAATCAACTAGTTTTTACATGGAATGATAGTTTCATTAAGATATGCGATTTTAACAAGCATAGTGTGTTTTATTATCTCCGAAAATCTCTCCTTTTCAAGCTAAGCCCATACTGATATAGTATATTAGCCTTGCTATTCGAGATAGGGTTTTTGCTTTAACGAATTTGACCTACCTATTTATAGAACGGTATAACATTTCGGGTTCTGTATTTCAGGTCGAAGTAGGTCTCAGTATAGAAGCCGTAACGTCGTCTCACCTTAGAAATAAGCAGGAATAGTCCATCCATAGTCAAAACACCGTTTACATTGCATAAGATACCCTTGAAACAATTTCGTTAATCACCTTGTTAAATTACTCAGGACCAAATTAGGTAGTTTGTGTTGTTTTTCCAATCAGCTGTATTCTCAACATGATTTTAACATTGTTGTATCCAGTTAAAAAAGTAAATAATGAAATATGTATGGAAACAATTATCTGGGGAACTGTTAACACCTGCTGTTATTTTTTCCAAAGCTACAAATTTGAGCTAATCATCACTTGCAAAAAGGTTTTGTTGAATTTAGCTGATAATGTATATTGTTGGCATCAAAAAGGTTTTGTTGAATTTAGCTGATAATGTATATTGTTGGCATCAAAAATGTTTTTTTGAATTTAGCTGATAATGTATATTGTTGGCATCATCAGTAAGTCTTTTCTTGTTCACATTTTTTATTTTTACATTGTCTTCTTAATGATACAAGATGAACAGTTCCAAAAGTATATTCTTTAATTTAAGTTTATTCTTGTCGTTTCTTTATCATCCTGCATTTTCCAAAACGTGGGTCTGTTCGGCTCAGGTGATTAGGGCATTCGACTTGTATTCTTAGGGTCACAGGTTCGAATCCCCGTCTAAATAAACTTGCTTTCAGGTCTGAGAGCACTTTAATGTGACAATTAATCCCACTATTTGTTTGTAAAAAAAGTGGCCCACGAAGTGGTAGGTGGCGCCTTTCTCACTGCTAAATTAGGGACGGCTAGCGGAGATAGCCTTAGTGCACGGAACTATAACTAATTGCAGGTATATTATTTCTAATCCGTGAATTTTTTTACATTGACATAATCTGGTATTTTTATTCGAAATTTAGGTTTATTGATACATTTATTTTTGTTATGAAAACGTCAGCTGCTTTCTTTCCTTTAGTAAAATCATTCTCTGTGTCATTAGTGCCATCTTTATTAAATGGATGTATTTTCTGCACAGCTTCAGGATGCTCAGCAGTACTGATATTATTCTTGATGACGAGAAATCCACTCGAAATAAAAATGTGTTTCAGAATACCCATACCAGCCGTTCTGAGATATAGTACTGATATCAATACGTTTTGGAGGTGTTCAGGCACCCACAGATCTGAAGATTATTCTTTTGTACCATTCTGTATAGTTTGAATTCATTGTAAAGGTATTAATTATTGTGGTATATTTTTAACGCTAATTTATTAATTTACTTTTAAAGAAAGCCCATTCAGAAGTGTTCTATCAGTGAAATAATTAGTCATCTCTTAGTAATATTTCCAAGCGTAGCCAAATGTGCCAAACTGTAAATGAGATACTTTATGGTTTGTATACTGATTCCACAAACTCATGCTTCACATCTTGGGATTTTTGGATCGTTACAAAGGCGATAGTAAAATCTCACTAATAGGTAAGAAAAGAGTAGTTCAAAAGTTAATGGTGGTTCTTGTTTATTACCTGTCTTCTATCTAGTCTTTCAATTCAAAATTAGGGATGATTATTTTTTAATGTTTTGTGCTAATACTCAAAAGATGTAACCACACTTATTTGAAATTTACATCATTCATTTTGTGAATAACTTCATTAACGAGTTTTATTTTTCATTGATAAAATCATTTTGTGTCATTATAACAAACTATAAGTGTTTTGTTGAAGGCATTGTATTCTTAGAGATTCCTGGTTTCGCAGGATACTTTTTGGTAAGGTACCAAGCATTACTAAACATTATAAACTAAAACCTATCTAAGCAAGAAACTGCATAAAGCTGAAACCTGTACAAGCCGGAAATATCAAAATTTTGTAGCATTATTTTAAGATTTCTCTCATACAAAGCCCTCTATATGGCGGAACCTGCGGAACGCGGACGGAAACTATATTTCACCTGCCTCATCTATCAACAAGTAGGATTAAAAATTGAGTAAGGTGAAACAAATGTTTTTGATTATATATTCATTTCTTATTTAATTAATAATTTGTTTAAATATTAATAAATTCTCTGTCATTTTGTTACAATAAGTATTGGTTAAATATAGACTGTTCTTTTTTCTGCCTTTATTATTCCGGAGGTCGCTATTCGAAAGAACGACTGACTGACTGTACTTTTGGTCGCATTTGCTGATGGAAAACTAGAGAAACCATGGGTAATAGGTAAAAGTGAAAATCCGCGTTGTTTTAAAAATGTAAGGAAAAATCAACTTCCTCTGGAATGGAAAGCGAATAATAAAGTGTGGATGACAAGTGCTATATTCGAGGAATTTTTGAACAAATTAAACAAAACAATGGAAAATATTCTACTTTTCCTAGATAATGCAATTTGTCACCCAAAAATTTAACTTTCAAATGTTCGTTTACTATTTCTACCTCCATGTACAACATCAGTTCTACAGCCACTAGATAATGGAATTATACAGTGTATAAAATTGAAATACAGAAAATTGATGCTTCAGCATATTATTGCAAACATGGATGACTGTAAAAGAGCATCTGAAATTACCATGAATATTGACGTGTGAGATGCAATTGCATTTTTAAGTCATTCGATCAAATGCGTAAAAGATGAATGCGTAATAAAGTGCTTTCGAAACTGTGAATTCTTGATAATGGCGGAGATTGTGGAGAAGTTGTTTGTTATGACGATTCTAGTGAAATACAAACTCTGATTGAGAAGATTGATGCGGAAAGTTTTGTGAACGTTGACAAGAATGTTTTAACAGAAACTGATGAAATTGATTTAAAATCTATAATAGAATTGCAAGATGGTAACATTGTGAGATATTCAGAATATGAACAAAATGGAAAAGATAGTGAGGAAATAGAAATTCCTACTACTTCGCAAGTGTTACGTTATATTAACGCTATCAAATTGTATGCAAAAATGAAGAGAGAAATGAACTCATGAAAAGACCGTAGAATTGTCGTTCTCTTTAAACCGCATAAGAAAGTCCATTAAAAAACGAAACAGTTGAAATTGCACACTTTCTTCAAATTGTACTTATGTATATTTTGAATGTCTCTTTTTGTTCTTATTCTAGTAAATATAGCATAAACAGTATAATAATTTTATTCACAAACGTCTTGCCCCCCGCTAGTACAGCGGTAAGTCTACGGACTTACAACGCTAAAATCAGGGGTTCAATTCCTCTCGGTGGTCTCAGCAGATAGCCCGTTGTGGCTTTGCTATAAGAAAACACACACACAAACGTCTTACTTCCCTTGAGTCAAGCAGGTATAACGTTCTGCTCAAAAATTATATATAATTAAAGAAATACATGTTCATTGTCTAAGGCGAAATCGCACGGGACCGAGTAAAACTTCCGGCTTAAGCAGGTTTTCCGGATTAGACATGAGCAAAATGTAATCTTCATTAATTAAAATGGGTTCTGAATTGCTTCAATATTTTGGGATATTCTATACTACTCAAAATGTCTCTTGATGGATATTTGATTAATCATACAGTTGTGCCAGCTAGCGCCCTGTTTTCCCTGCACTTAACATGTGGTTGCCTTTTTGACACTTTGAATACTACAACTTTAGACAATCTAAATTATTTTGAAAACTTTCAGGTATAGGTTATGAAGAAACAGAAAAAAAAATCCTCTCTAAATAAGTAAATGATCTTTCAATGTGAAACCATATTTCATACAGATGTTTGATGTTGATGTTTGTTATTAAGCGCAAAGCTACACAAAGGGCTATCTGTGCTCTACTCACCACAGATATCGAAACCCGGTTTCTAGCAGTAAATTTGTAGTTGGTTTTGAATTTCGGACAAAGCTACACGACGGCTATATGCGCTAGCCGTCCCTAATTTAGCAGTGTAAGACTAGAGGGAAAGCAGCTAGTCATCACCGCCAACTCTTGGGCTACTCTTTTACCAACGAATAGTGGGATTGACCGTAATATTATAATGCCCTCACGGCTGAAAGGGCAAGTATGTTTGGTGGGACGGGGATTCGAACCTACGACCCTCAGATTATGAATCGAACGCCTTACCCCACCTGGCCACGCCGGGTCTTTCTAGCAGTGAAAGTCGGCAGACATACCACCGTGCCAATGGGAAATGTATGTTATTAGTAAGATATGATATTGACTTACCGAAACACATTTAATTTTTGAGTACAACATATAGAGATGCTTTTATGTAAAGTTACACATAATCACTTTGTAGAGGGCATTTCAAGATAGGCCTAAGATTCTACCTGTTATAAACCTATTCACTCCAATCGTCTTTTGAATCATTTAAGCTTTTCTCTCTTTCGTTAATAAATGTACGTCCGCTACTTTAACCCATAAAGAAGAGGATATTAACAGGATGTATACTATCTTTATTATACTTGCCTTATTCTTCACTAACATGCATACATATTCATTAAAGTATCTTTGAAATATAATGAATTCAACTTCATGTTTTACCCACACTTGGCTATAATACATGTTACGTACAAACTTGAAATATTAAAGAGCTTAGAATGATGGTAAAAACAATAATAATAACAGAAAAGGAAAAATGATATTAATGGCTGTAAATAATCTTGATCATGTTGTCTGTAATAAACATAAGCAAGATACATGATGTGCACGCTACCTTGATAATAATATATTTGAATGTTATAAGGGAAATTACTTGTTGAAATGTATAATCTAAAGAATGTGTAACTGAAACTTGCAGGAAATATTCGCGACTCTGTCGTAAGTTCTGGAAAGTTTCAACTCTTCACTTCAGAGTAATTTTGGTCTCCCAGTATTTTAAAGGTCTATTTCCTGAATATGGTCACCGAATGAGTACGTTGCTGCTATTTCTATAGCCACAAAGGGTCAAGTGCAATAGGACGCGGTGCTCATGTTACGTCTCTAGAGTTACACAATCACCAGGACACATTGTTTCTTCTAATACCAGACCCGGCATGATCAGATGATTAGGGCACTTGACTCGCAATTTGAGAGTTGTGGATTCGAAACCCCGGTTGACTGAACATGTTCGCTCTTTCAGTCGTAAAGGCGCTATAATGTTACGGTCAGTCTCACTACTCGTTGGTGAAAAGAGTAGACCAAGAGCTGTCAGTGGGGGCGATGACTAGCTGCCCTCCTCTTTATTGCTGAATTAGGAACGGCTCTTCTAATACCAGACACAGGAACAATATGCACATAGTGCAGCTGACCAGCTGACAATAGTGATACTCGTGATGCAAATGATCAAGTTACAATAGCGTAGATTCATTCAAGTGCTGGAAATTTGCAAGAAAGTAAGATGAGTTTTAAATTCATATTATGTAATATGTGCTGCTATATTATTTGTACATTCTGTCATATAGACTGCCACAAATGTCTCCATATATCACCATATAAGCTGACATACACATATATATCGAATTTCTTTATGTATATAAAACATTTTATGTAACTTCTATAGATACAATTCACACATAAAATATATTTTAATTATCATATAGATTTGCACTCGTTAGAAGCCGTCATCTTGGGAATCCTTCATCACTTGTATAAGAAATTATTAATGATTATTTTGCTACATATTTAAGATAGAAAATTCTAAACCTTTGTTCCTAAATGTTTCTAACCCTTTTGTTTTATCATTTTATAAATTCAGTTGTTTAGAGCACATTACTTTAGCTCGGACTAAGGCTTACACTTCGTATTGCCACCTGGCAGTGAGATAACTACTTAAGCAATCTTCCCATATATGAACGTCTTATTAGCTCTAGGAAAACCGAACAGGAAACCCATTTGATAAGCTAAGCCCCTGTTCACAGTAGTGAGCTTCATCTTCTCAATTTCCGTATTATATGTCATTTAATTGTCTGTATCAGCACGTAGTCGTGATTCATGTCTTCCGTCTAATCAGCTCGTTCAGTTAAAGCAAACTCAGCTATTATATCGCATACCTAATACTCAGAATAAATGTCATGGAAAAACTATGGCCAACTAATGATAGCGGATACAAATGTTTACACAGACTCACATAATGAATTAAACACTTTACGTATACACCTTTATTTTTGAGTGAAAACCTGCTGTAAAAGTATGTGTATGGAATGTGTGACCTCATGCCAATTACTTTCTTTATCTATCTGTCTATTTCGTAAAAACTCTGTAGTTAAACTTGCAAAATGATTTCGTCTATCACTCGGGAGAAGGGTATGGCTGTCCATAAAGTAGGGCAAGTGCTTAAAAACTTAAGAAATGACATCATAAACAGTGTTTGCAAACGAAACTTGTAGAGTGAATAAAGACAAGAGAAGAAAACTTATGAAAATGGTTTGTGAATGGTAATAGTTAAGTATATCTCAAACAAAAAACTATAATTTCACTAAACATAGGAATGACATTAGCTTAAAGTGTAATGAACCACTGTCGCAGTAAAGTAAAGTAAAATATGAATCAATTATCTTCGGCAAGTAGGCTTATGAACTCAAGAAATTATAATTTTCTGAATCTAGTCATGGCATATTATTTTTCAAGCACTCAGAATTAGTATTTAGTTTTGAAATTACTGGTCTTTATACAATGAATAGTAACTGCCAAGTTTGTTTTTTTTATTAACATTAACGAGTTATGTTACAATAACTAGGATAAAACTAATACCACGCTTTCCAATAAACAATTTGGAAGTGAATTATTACAATATCATCATGTTTACTTTTTGCTTGGATTCATTTACTTTTTTCTTTTGCTGAACAAAAAAGAAAATCTACACACACTGCCTATATACCACGCGAAAATAATTAATTACATTTCCGTATAATCCAACGTCACGTACATTCTTTTTACGTCGATCAAGCTGGGAAGACATTTGTATCCATGGAAATATTCGATAAAAGACTGGGTCGTGTAACACCAGTTTTATTTAAATTTATCAAAAATTTGTATATGAATAAATATTTTTTACTCCAGGAAACTCTTGAATTAAAATTGGAAATCAGAGAAGATAGCATTGCAATACTTCTTGCAGCAAACTTCGTTTTTTGCCAATTTTCAATACGACTAAACCACGATAAGTTTACAGCTACATACATCCAACCAGAAAGAATTTCATCGTTTGTAAATAGTGGCTCGTATAAACAATCTTAAAACTCGTAAACAATCTAATGTTGAACAATGGCACTTTCGCGTTTGGAGACGTATAGATTTTACGTTACGATTATGCCTGGAATGTTTAATTTAGTTGTTGAGATCAGCAACTAAAGAAGTGTAATGCACAGTGATAAACTATGTGTATTTACAGCTGTAATAACTGTTGTGAGTATTATTAAGACATGGACATGTATAAACAGATTTCTATTCGAAATTTGTTGAGTACATAATGAAACATTCATTCTTGTATACATCTTCACTGTTTAAAAAGTTTGTTTGTTTTTAGAATTTTGCGCAAAGCTACTCGAGGGCTATCTGCGCTAGCCATCCTTCAATTTAGCAGTGTAAGACTAGAGGGAAGGCAGCCAGTCATCACCACCACCGCCAACTCTTGGGCTACTCTTTTTACCAACGAATAGTAGGATTGACCGTCACATTATAACGCCCCCACAGCTAAAAGGGAGAGCATGTTTAGTGCGACGGGGATTACGAGTCGAACGCCTTAACCCACTTGGCCATGCCGGGCCTTAGAAAGCATAAAATAAGTAAAAAAAAAAAAACCTAAACACTTCGCTGTAGTTATACGAATTATTTTCCTTTATACGTTGCAAACACTCTAAGTTACGCCAAGATGTGACTACAGCGTTTTATTTAACGGCAGATAACTGTTGAAGAATCTCGAAACATATCTAAAAATACTTTTAAAAAGGCAGATAACAAATATTCTCAGTTTCTCATAAAAATCTTTTCTCAAATACAAAATTATTAAATCGAAGTCTTTCATCTCACGATTTTTACTTCTCTGAAAATCTTTCCGATACTCAGTTTGATTTATGTACATATATTTATTCGTGATAATACTGGGCAGGAGATAGAGAGTTCGTTTTAGATAACATATATTCAGTGGAGATAGAGAATCAGTGCCTCGGTGTTCTCTGCTGGTGGATCTCAAAAGATTTCTTCTGCGCGAGGACTCTATGGTGACATTATCATCACAAGACGACAAAGAGTGTGATTCTAAGGCAGAGGAATACTCCTAGCAGACCGCTCGAAATTTGCTCAAACGAACCATTTGTATTCATGGGCTATTCTAAGCAAGACAGCGTCTCAAACATATTTATAAGACTGGTCATTACTCTTGAAATCCCTGCGTCGGTGGCACGGAATTCATACACGTCTTGCTTCGTACGAATGCCCAGATGGTCTACACCAAGCAGCGTTACAAGCTGACCCGGCAAATTGTTTAAAGATGATAATATCCATTTACATTCTTCTGTTCCGTTTTCTATCGGTGTGAAGAAATAAATATAAAAAAGTAAAAAAAAAAGACCAGAGTGTACTCACAAGAACTGTTATTCTAAGTGGGACTGTGATTACAACAATCTTAATATTTCGCAAAATGGTTGAGAAGTTCAGTAAGGCTTAGGCTCACAATTCTTCATGAATAAGACTACAAGCCTGCGTTGAATTTACATAAAATAACTATTTGGTGTATACTTTACGGTTTAGTATAACTTTAAATCATCAGCTCAAATCACTTCTTAGATTACTGTCATGTTAAAGATAAAATCATGTATAACTTCGAGAGAAAAAAAACAAACACCCGACCCGAGGTAAAAGAAAAGATTTATTAAAGAAACACTCAGGTGGCCAGAAAAACAAAATTTAGTATACAGTGGAAATACTTTTTAAAGCGTATTTATATTCAAGAAAAAACTATCTTCTTAGGAAGGTGTTTTTGAGTAAAGATATGAAAAACTTTGAAACGCTTGAAAAAATATATAAAATTACAGAGTTGGTACATTAAAGTTACAGAGCTAGTCGACCCATTTTATTGTCTCCTCATTTAATATTAATTCTTGAACAAGCTAAATGATTTTGCTGTTCTGTGATTGATAGCTGTGTAACGAACATTATGGTTTTCAAACTCTTACATTGTTTGTTTGTGGTTATGCTCAAGGCTTCACAAAGGACTATCTGGGTTTTATCCACCACAGGTATTGATACCAATGTGCCACTGGAGTAGGCGAGCTTGTTATATTTTTACCAGCTGTAAATTTCAAATGTGTCAATGTGAATACCTAACTAAACGTTTTCAATTACCGTGTGTTATCTATTTGACAAATAAAACAGACCGGCCGGGTATGGCCAGGTGGTTAGGAAGTTCGACTCGTAATCTGAGGATCACGGGTTCGAATCTCGGTCGCACCAAACGTACTCGCTCTTTCAGCCGTGGGGTCATTATAATGTGACGGTCAATCCCACTATTCGTTGGTAAAATAGTAGCCTAAGAGTTGGCGGTGAGTGGTGATGACTAGCTGTCTTCCTTCTAGTCTTACACTGCTAAATTAGGGAAGGCTAGCGCAGATAGCCCTCGTGTATCTTTGCTCAAAATTCGAATAAAAAAAAAATAATCAGCTCAAATCACTTCTTAGATTACTGTCATGTTAAAGATAAAATCATGTATAACTTCGAGAGAATAAAACAAACACCCGACCCGAGGTAAAAGAAAAGATTTATTAAAGAAACACTCAGGTGGCCAGAAAAACAAAATACACTGCTAAATTAGGGAAGGCTAGCGCAGATAGCCCTCGTGTATCTTTGCTCAAAATTCGAATTAAAAAAAATAAAGAAGTTACCAATGGACAGAAAAAAAGGAAAATATAACAATTAAAAAATAAGTATATTGCAATTGAGGTTCAAGCGGATGAAAAAAAAATATATATTGCAGCTGGCATAACACTCGAAATACACGCCAATAAAATAATTTATTTAAGTTAGTTGTACCGCTATATTTACAAATAGTCATTTCTAATAGAATTTCTGTACATACATTTTCAACTATACATGTATATGTATTATATTTATATAACAGACAATACAATGTTTGTTGCTCTTTTTCTCGTATGCACCTGTCTGAACATCTATGTTTTGTATACTTGTTTGTAACTGCCAACTGTACTTTGGTGTTTGCTGGTACTGGCACACAGCTGTATTACACATTATATTTCTATACACATGTGATTCGTAAACTATTCAGAATCGGCGTATATAACCGACTGCCATAGCACAAAAGTTATTTATGAATAACAAGAACACCATAATATAAAATATTTGAAGTTGACATTATTGAGAAACAAATATAAAAAATGACACAAAATTCTAGAAGTACGTGTTGAATATCCTGCTCTTCCAAAACAATTTGGTGGCTCCTACGTATGGAGGGAAAGGTGTAAACGTAAGTTAGAAGAAGAAACGTAGATGAACGTGTGGGAAAAGCTGTACTGTTTTAGTATATAGTGTTCTTATATAGGGTTTCCATAAAATTTCTTCTTTGTGGGAAGATGCAGTTGAAAACAATTTACAAAACATTGGATAATCAATCGTTAGTAACCCGTGGGTATGAGTTTTGCTGACGGTTGTGGAACGGGCAAAGCAGGAGGGGGCAGGAGTATTTGATAGCACACGAGTTGAAGGTTTTAGGAAAGGGAATGAATAAAGGCAGCTCAACTTGAATACTACCATAAATCTTTAAAGTTCACGTTTTTGCTGGAATGAAATTGTTCAATATTGACAGTTTCTGTTGGGCACTAACGTGTAGGAGACAGAATAAACTGTGGACTTCTTTCCACGTTATCTAGAACCCTTCTGGTTATGTTTAAACATTTTCTTCATCACAAACATATCTGGGGGCTTTTCTGGAAACGAGGGGCAAAATTGACCTGTCAAACATATAAATTGAATTTATATCAGTGATCCATGGGGTTGAAGGAAAATGTTCACCTTAGAAAGGTTTAGCTGTCAATGGTTGACGTATTTGTTTAAATCAGTCAACATGAGGCTATCTTATCTATCGTGTTTCGATTTTATACTCTTAGGTCAACATTTAAAGGTCATATAAAGTTAGAGCTTCTTGTAGTATTTCTATAACCGACATAATGTCGAATAATTATTAAAAATAACATTAAAAAAACACTAAGAATTAAAGCTTATAAGGAACTAAGTGTTAGTTCAACTGGTACTCACGCAATAATTAGAAGGGTAATAAAGTTGATCGCGTAATAAATATGAAAATAGCGTATTTCATTATCCAGGGTCGTGCTTGATATTATATTTACCAATTCTGCAAAATCGTTTTACAAGGCTACTGGCATTGTTGGTTAGACCGTTTCATTTTTGAATATAAATTAGATATTCCCTTTGATGAATAGTTTTTAAGAAGTGTTTCTAACGTGGGGCATGAAGAAAAGAAATTCATAAATTCGTCTGAATATTTTTTTTTTTTTGAATAACATTGGATTACAGAAAGTGATATGATGATTTTTATACATTTGGTAGGTAGAAAAGCTTGGATTTTGTTTCGAATTAATATCTCATTCCATAAGCATGGATTTCTTGAAATGCAACATCAGTTATACATGTGATGTGTCCAAAAGTTGTCTGTCTATACAGAAACATAGCTTCTTATGTGCCAGCCATCCCATTTCTTATACACTCGATGTGTTCGAATGTTGGCTGTTTACGTAAAAACGTAGTCTTACATTTGTCTACCATTCTATTAATTACGTTTGTGATGTTTAATAACGCGTATGTTTTGTTCTATTTCTGGTATTCTTTTGAAACATGCACAATGTTATATTTCAGATGTTCTCCTGAAACATGTGTAATGTTACGTTCCAGGTGTCCTCGTGAAACACGTGCTTTGTCATGTTCCAGGTATCCTCGTAAAACATGTACATTGTTATGTCCCAGTCGTTCGATTGATGCATGAGTAGTGTTCTGTTTACAGTAGTCGACTACATTGGCTGCAAGAGGTTTAACATGTGTATAGGTGTTCTTTTTTGTTTGTCCTTATTACAACTGATTACACTGATTAATCACCAACTTTTACATTTACTCCATTCAGCACAAACACTGAAAATAGAACATCATTTTCCCGTCCAGTTGTTAATAAAACTAACTTAAAGAAGAGGCAAACTTGATTTGGCATTCCAAAAACAATTCTAATCTGCGGGGAAAGTCTTGCGATTCAACTAGAAAGAAGATTAGAGCTATAATGACTTGAACCGTTTTATTCAATCTTCCAGCTCAAATCCTCGTGGAATTTTTAGTGGAATATTTCCTGTGACTGATTAAGTATTACAGGCTGCTTCAAGAGAAATATTTCCAACTAAATAGAAACAATTTTATATATATATATATTACTCTTCATAGGAAACAAAGCAAAAATATACTTATGAATTAAAAATAAGGACAGAAATTTCAAGAATTAATAAATTTAAGGATACTCCCTTTATACGTCTATATATATATATTCTTTCACATTATTAGTTTTGAAGTTTACAAATTTTAAAGTATCCAAACTAGAATCATTTAGTGTTCTATGTTCAAAAAATCTTATTTGCTGAAATTTCATTTCGCTTTAATTTCTGTATTTGACATTTCAGAAGACAGTACAGGCTGATCTTTGTAATAACTGATCTTATTTAATGAGTGAGTTCTAAACACGAATGTGTAGGATTTATGCATGGATTATCTTTGTACAAGTAGTATTAGCAATGTATATACTAAAATGGAGTGCGTTATATTAAAACGATTTTTAATGTGCAAATTAAAGTCGATATAAAGTTAAGGTTCAACTGAATGTGTCAGAGCGATATTTTGATGTTGTTTAGCATTTTATAGGTAGTCCAATAGCACCAGAAACTGACTGCTTTGGGGAAGGGTATAAGACTGCCCTTTAGAACAAAAAATAATGATACACTCAGATCGCAAAGATGTATTCAGATTGAAGATTCAAAACTTCCAAAATAGAGATGTCTTTTTTTTTTACATATTGGGAAACAATAGGATATGGATCAGCTTGGAGAAATCAGGATCATCCAGAAAAAAGAATTGCAAATAGTCGTATCCCAGATGTAATGAGCAAAATCACTCGGAAGTATGAACCTATCAAAGCAAAAGTAAGCGTCAAAAACGTCTATATGTTCAGATCAAACAGTATGTAAAATAATCAAGAAATATCTCCGGCTGGAAAAGTAATAGGAATCATGTTACTTCCATGACATATCCACTTATAGTCACACACATCATGGTATGTCTTCGTAAAGCATTGACGACTTTACTATTCTGAAAATGGCGTTGTAAAACTGTCATCCTCATACGCTAGATAACTTATGGAAAGACTTCAAGGAGGAGAGAATGTGCTTTAGACAAGACAGTATTAAGGCGGTGATTTTTACGATGGAAAGTAAACTACACGGTCATTAGATAGAGCATGTCTGGACGTGACGAGGTGGCAAGGACCGAAATGACTGATGTGTTTGCAAAATCGTATGAATATAATGCAATCATTTTCCGAAAAAGAACAACTTATATTTCAACATGAGTATACACAGTAAGATACCCAATGTAAATATACTGAAAAAATCGTGAGACTATTTCGGGGTCAAAGAGTAGTTAGTAAACTACTAGAGTTTAAGTTGTTTCTCTTTAGTCAAACAAACTCTTGTATAATACACTTATTCCGTTACCATCTCGAGAACCGACCAAATAAAAATTATAAACCTAATATCGAACGCAACGAAAAAGATTTGCCAGAGTAAGTTCATTATATTGACGATTTTAAAATAGCTGATTAAATGTAATTATAAGTGCATCACAGTATTATAAATAAAAACTTGGAAACGCATTTAATCTAATAATTCAAAGTAGTTAGTATTAATTAGAGGTGTATTTAGGTTCGTTCAGTTTAAAGCTCTTCAGCTGTATTAAAAATATTTACGTATGAGTTTTGTCCTCGATACTCAACGTTTTCTTGTAGTTTCGTTTTAGCAGTTCAAAAATTTTGTTTTTCTTTTTAAAAAAGCCATCCCTTAGCTCAGCGGAAAAACAAACAAACTTGACAGCTTATAACACTAAAGCCTGGTATGTCCAGGTGGTTAGAATGCTCGACTCGTAATCCGAGGGACACGGGTTCGAATCTCCGTCACAATAAACGTGCTCGCCATTTCAGCTGTGTGGACGTTATGATGTGACGGTCAGTCGTACTATTCGTTGGTAAAAGAGTAGCCCAAGAGTTGGCGGTGGGTGATGATGAATAGCTATCTTCTCTCTAGTTTTACACTCCTAAATTAGGGACGACTAATGCAAATAACTCTCGTGTAGCTTTGGGGAAATTGAAAAAGAAACCAAACTATAACGCTAAACTTTAGGGTCTAATCGTTACAGTGGGCACAGCTCAGGTTGACCATTGTGTAGCTCTGCGATACTAATAAACAAACAACATAAAAGGAGTTACACTAAAAATAATCAATACAATATTTTAATAGCTCGTCTTATAACAATATATTCAACAATAACGTTATACAATAAATCATATCTTATAATGATTAAATGTTGTTTGAAAGCTTCGCAAAAATCTTTCATCATGAGCACAGATACAAATATGTACCGTAAAAAGTACAATAGTAGTACATGAAATATCAGAAAGGTGTTGAGGTAAAAGTAATACATGAAAGAGCAGAATTTATTCAGGTTCAGTATTTAAACATGATTCATGATTCTTGTGAATAAAGTTCATTAAATGTTATTCACGAAAAAACTCCAACTAATTTTGTACAATACGAACATTTAAAAATTACGGATTTTCTATCCTTACCAGTTGGATCTTTGTGTTAATGATATATTTATTATAACATTCTCAGAAATCCATTGAGTGTTTAACAGTTTGAGAGATTTTCATTCACAATGGTATCTTATATACAAATATATTTACTTTAATTTCGAGTAATTTCTATAACATTTAACAATTCCAGATTTATCTATCTTTCCCAGTTGAATTTGAATTACTTTATATAATCAATACAATACATATATACTGAATATATATGTATTATAACATTTCTAGAAATCCACTTTGAATTTTTAACAGTTTGGAATATTTCCATTCACAGTGGTATATTGTACATATTTATTTTAATATTGGAATGAAATGCAAGATATTTATTTCAGTAGTATACATATATAATATATGCCTTTTTACTCTAGTTCTATTACCATTAAATTATTTGTAAGCGAAATATTAATTAAAGATATAAAAAGAGTTTCAAAAATTTGCGTTTTACGATTTTGTATGATATTTTCTTTCGATTTTCAAGTTGGATTTCTTACACTGACATACGCTTCAGACTTTTTACTGTAACCTTCTTCAGTTCAGACAATACCATTTGTACTTCAAACTATTTACTCTTGTCTCGTTAACTCCTGAACTCGGACTACTTCACCTACACTACATAATCAGATTTAGAATGAATCTCTCAAATAAAACAATATTACCAAGTTCCAAATCCATCTTCCGAGGTATCAAAGCAAGCATCTCAATAAACCGTCAGAGCATTAGGAGTTGTTTTAAACTGACCATTTGCCTTCATTGTTTATCATCTCAGTTAAATTAATTTTTTACCAGTATTCTCAAGCAAATTAATGCCTTTCCAAATAACCAACATTCTTCACTGAAAACTTCCTCCACCCTTAACTGCTCTCTTAGTTTTCCTTAAACTCGACCACCTTTCTATCTTTAGTTCTTCAATGGCCGTTACTATCTTCTTGTTTATTTTCACTCATTTCTCTCGATAGTAAGATTGTAGTTTATCATCATGGTATTTTTTGTATTTTCATGTTGTAATTGTTTACTGTTATGTCTTTTTTTTTGTTTTATAACTCCCTATGCTGAAAAAACAAAACATTATAGCAGCCACTTTTGTCACATGAACCTCAATACTCAATTACAATACTTTTAATAAACACATGAACGATGACGTACGGTGCTAAGCAAAATAATAGTCTTGTCTTTGGGCATCATACTGGGTATGAAACGTTTTCCAAAGACTTCAAGTTCTGTAAAATTGTTTCAATTGAATTTACATTAGACACCAAGACAGTCGCAGTGAATATTAAAGTTACTACTTTTCCTTTTAAAAATATATTTTAAATGCTTCACATCTACGTAGAAAAAGCCAATTTTATAGTTGTATTACTTCAGTCACGATGTGTAATGTTCTTGTATATAATATATTCACGGTCGAAAATCAGATCGAAATTAACATTTCCTACCATAGTTGATCCACTTGATCACCTATTTTGCGTTATCTTTTCTGTTCCTTTACACGCCACTATTTACAGATTAATGTGTCTAACATGAGAGTGTATGTACTTGGTATCATCAACAACAGATCGATACAAACCTCGTTGTCATAGTTAAGAGCTTATACGATTTACTATGTCTAATTATTAATACGTAATTTTAATATATATTTATCAGTTAGTAAATACGGACTACCCACTAGATTTTGTTCTAGCTTAGGCTGATATTCCTGACTACAATTATTTCTGTGATGCTACTGACTGGGACTGAATTCTGAATTTCCCTGAGAGAGAGAGGTTGATGTGTTATCCTCTCGTCTGGAGGTTCCCTTCCCCATTATAAATTGAATCGATGAGAGTTACTAATTACTAATTATATCCCATCGCCGCAATTAAATTTACTGTAAGCACTTCAACATTAACATGTTTATTGTTTAGAATAGAACTGCATAATGTGTCTGTCTTGAGAATCTAGCCCCTAGTTTATCCAACACATTTGGAAACCAGGTAAAAACAAACCATAAACCTTTTCATTGGGTCATGTCAGTAACTTATGTATAATTTTATGATTGCGTTTTAAATTTTTCTTTCTCCAGAATCACTCACTAAACATTCTTATACTAGATATTAGATAAAGTTGTGGTTATGGTGTTACAAAAAAGCGTAGAGCAGAGCATCATTTCTATGTGATAAGAAACGAATGTATTACAATAAAACTATAAATCGCATTACGACGTTTCAAGAAAAGCTAACGTGTGAGCATAAAAGTTATACTTTGCAGTATATGTATGTATAATTAATAATAACTTCTGAATAAAACCTAAGTATGGCGTGTAATAATATATCAAATACTCCATATATGCTACACCGAACAAGACTTTTCACCCAAAGGGTTCTTCAAGCAGACTGTGATACAATAGACATAGCAGTGTTTGAGATTAATTTATTTTAACAAAGCGCATGACCACATGTGTTGTTTTTCTACAGTTCTAAGGACATTTTGTAAAATGCTTTTATTTGTTCAACAAATAGGATGACATTCTCTAAAATACAGTGCTTAACAAAGAGAAAAATTTATATCAAGTGCAAGGAAAAGAGAGATAATTCAAATGATTATCTATTCAGTGAAAAAATAAAATATATTGTTGTATGTGAGTTTAACTGTAAATGATATAAAACACAAAGATTCGACAACGTAATACACTGTATGGTAATGACTGTTTTGTTGGATGCTATCTATAGTCTAAATACAGTAACAGTGTATGGAAGTAACTAATTAGGTTACAAAGGAGGTTTTAACTGTGTATA
Organism: Tachypleus tridentatus; assembly: GCF_004210375.1. Lineage (NCBI taxonomy): Eukaryota > Metazoa > Arthropoda > Merostomata > Xiphosura > Limulidae > Tachypleus > Tachypleus tridentatus. The sequence goes on along the minus strand of NC_134826.1, from coordinate 122,621,006 downwards.
GTGTTAGCAACAGCACAGGGAAGACCTAAACGATGTCTAGAGTCACCAACGGTGCGTGAAATAGTTAAAAGGTGTCTAAGGTCAGTTTTATATGGAATATTTGAACAGTGTTTAGAAGCTATACAGTAGAATATGGAACAATGGTGTCTAGAAGTAGAATGTCGAATATATGAACATTTTCTAGAAGTCAGTAGAATATGAAACAACAGTATCTTGAGTGCAGTGGATGCGGAAAGTCTGAACAGGTCTAGAGGCAATAGAATAAAAAACATCCGTACATTGTTTGGAGACCAGTAAAATATGGTAGAAAACTGTCTTGAGGCCAGTAGAATATGAAAGAGCAGTATCTAAAACCCAGTAGAATATGGAACAACATTGTCTAGAGGCAGAAGAATATGGAAAAACGTGTCTCTAGAAGCAGTAAAACATGGTACAAAATTGTCTTGAGGCCGGTAAAATATGAAAGAACAGTATCTAAAGGCCAGTAGAATATGGAACAACACTGTCTAGAGGCAGAAGAATATGGAGCAACAGTGTCTCTAGAAACAATAATGTATGGTACAAAATTGTCTGAAGGCCAGTAAAACGTGGACAACAGTGTCTAGGGATCAGTAAGATACGGAATAACAGCGCCTAGTAAAAGACAGAAGAATATCTAACAGCAGTGTCTCTAGAAGCAGTAGAATATGTAACAACAGTGTCTAGAATCAAGAACAATCCACAGAATACCTGAATCGTATTTTGGCTACTCTCATGACAACATCATATTGTGATTAGGAGTTTTAGTCTACCAAGTATTTACACAGTTTTGAGGTTTCTCTAATTTGTAGAAGGGGTGCAAGATGTAACACCAAATAATTTGTTGAAAACAGTAAACATAATTGTTACTTTTTTATTTATACGACGACGTTATTGAGGATGATAACCATGGCGTTAATATGTCTTTTGTGTAGTTTGTTCGCTGGTGAAATATAAAATAAGTAAAGCCTCTTACTAGCTCTACTAGACAATTTAAAAAAAACAACAAATTATTTAGTCTGTTTCATTAATTATGTATGAACTATAAAAAACAACAACAATATCTAGGCGTCAAAGGCAGAAAAGAATGTTGATTTCTAAAACAAATAAATTACCAGATACTTTGCGATATATAACGCTCTACCTTGTTATGTCTTTCAATATACGTAAGTTATTTGGTTTTAATCTACTAAAACAAACTTTTAGCTTCTAAAATGTTTTTAAAGCAAATCCAATATCTTTCAACCGTATTTAGAGCTACTGGATAAGTTGGAGAATACGTTACAAATAAAATTTAGGTGAAATGTCCAAGCTTTTACCTTTACTTAACGTGAGAAATGTCCTACAACCTCCGCGAGGCAAAATATATGATTGTACATTCTTTAAGTTGTTATTGAATGTGATTCTAGCTTAAATGCCCTATCATAGTAGCGGTTGCTCTCTGTAGGTTCTTTCTTTCTTTATTTTTTTCCTGTTCTTAGATGGCACACGAACCTGGCTTTGCGAAGACAATGCTGGCAACCAGAGAACATCCAAGGCTGTAATTTGCATTTGATTACACTTTTAGGATTAATGCGAGAAAAGGCAATCCTTTCCATGCCAACGGGCCTTAACAATCTCCAATATTGTCTCCCACTGATACACAAGACGGGAACTGCGAGAAGGCTAGCTACATTGGATGAACGTCGTAGAAATACGGCTATTTCATCGCCATGGTAATGAGCAGGATGGTTTTTATGCTCTATAAAGTTTACTGGTAATAAAAGTTTTATGGAAGCCCCATAATCGCTCTTTTTGTTCCCTGTCGAGTGCTATCCTCTACCCTTTACGAGAACTAAATTGTTCTGACGAAGCTCGTGCTCTTTACACGCGGGTAAGTACTGCACGTGCACTATATAAGTTGATATGTTAGTATTATATACATACATGCATAGCTACTGGAATTACTGTTATTGTAAGACTACGGAATGTAATGACACTCATCATTTCCAAGAAAGGTTACGACAATCGCTTGGTGTAGTTACGAATATTATGCAGTTATTGGTAATTACAAGTCGTTAAGAATTCTTATACGACGCCCTGTAGGTGGTAAAACATTTTAGAGTGGCATAACGTAAAGCACACTATAGTTCAGTTACTAGAAAAACATTCAGATATTTTTGATCGACGTAAACAGTAAGTATGTAACCACTTCCTCTAACCCTGAGCTTTTATATATGGAAATGAATGAGAATATATTCAACACGTTCACTGCACGTCTTTCACAGGTTCTGTATTTTTCCCCTTTTAAGACGAGTCTTTAGCGCATCATAGCCACATTTCTAATGATTATATATATTAATGTCAATATGAATATGCACATGCATATGTATGTGAACATAAAATGATCTAACTATGAACATGATCATCATATGTATGTGAACCTAAAACGGTCTAAGTAGGCATATTATCATCATATGTATATGAACATGATCATCATATGTATGTGAACCTAAAACAGTTTAAGTATGTACATTATCATCATATGCATGTGAACCTAAAAGGGTCTAAATATGAACATGATTATCATTAGTATGTGAACCTACGATGATTATACTCGACACTCATAAAAAGTCATTCTGTAATTTTGTGGTTAATCACAAGTTCAAGGTTTTAATCTTATACTTAAACACTGTTTAGGTTATGACGTTCTAAACCTAAATTTAAACACAGTTAAAAATTTTAAATCTAGACCAGATTTTTGATCTACTTAGAACAAACTATGATTTTAATTTTTACTATTATTGATTGAAACACGAACTGGGCAACAGTTAAAATAAATTGAAGTATAATGATGGCATGTCGTTTAATTTCCTGAATACGAATAAAAAAACACATTCACCCTGGAACATTTAGATGCACGTTATTGAGTAACATCATGAACCTTGTACCTGATAAGAATACTTTTGATTTTAAATACATATTATTTTTCCTCACTTATACTAAGTATATGCTGAGTTTTGCCTATGCTCTAAATAAGCGAAGAGAAATGAACAAATCTTCAGAGAGACCTAGTCATGGAGAGCTGACAAAACTTGACAGTTAAAAAAATTGCATTTATTATTCCTGAATAGTTTTTAAAAGAATAAAATGACGAATTTGGGTTTCATTTTCTTATTCATAAGCTCCTCGTTAATATAGCGGTATGTCTCCCGGATTTATAACCCTAAAATCAGGGGTTCGATTCCCGTCGGTGGGATCAGCAGATAACCCGATGTGGCTTTACTATAAGAAAAACACGCACAGTTATCCATAAATAAATAATCCGAAAACAAAAACACGGTGCTTTAAATGTATTTGATTAGGCTGCTTTTCAACGAAAAACGTAGGAAATTTATATTTTAGTTCAAAAATAAAAATAAGTCGTTTTCTAATGAAAAGTGATCAGTTTGGAATTAACGTTCTTATTTATGTTCAGATCAAGTTGTTTTAAAGCAATAAAAATGTCGAGTTTAAATTCTACAAACTTTTTCCTCACTAAGCTGTTTTGAAACGAAAAATTTCAAGTTTATTTTGTACTTTTTATTCCTAAAGAAGTCCTTTCCAAATGTCAAGTTAATATTTTACTTAACTGATCAAGATTAAGTTGTTTTAAGCAAACAACATGGCGAGTTTAGAATTTAGTTTCTTATTTTTAATTAACATTAAATCGTTTTAAAGAAAACAAGAAGCACGTCTAGATTTTACTTTATTTTTCTTTAAGTCGTTTTTAAACAAAAAAGTATGAGTTTAGATTCCACTTTTTTATTCCTGTTGTTATTCCCGACCACGTTATTTTTAAAAGAATATTATTTATGTACTAGAAACTGAAGCATAATTTTATAAAGTGATCAATGAAAGAGAAAAAAAAATTCCCAGAAGCTGGTACGCCTTGGTAACATATCATAGTTAAGGCTAATTCTCTCTATATATTCGTCTCATAGTAGAGGTAAATCTCCAAAGTGTAAATTTGGATACAAATCCTGACTCGCTATGTGATCTGTTTACCCCGAAGTAGCTCAAAGAATTTTTTTTTATTTTTTCCAGTTTTCAAGGTGTATTAAATAAAAATATTTAAATGTAATTCGAGGAGAGAAATACAACACCCCGTCGATTTAACGTTTTCACAGTCAGTAAGAGAACAGATAACTCAATCTATAGTCAGTAAGAGAACAGATAACTCGATCTATCCACTAAATTATTTTCTATCTTTCAACTTTATTCAGTTTTTATTCGTCGTAAATAGCTATATAAAACTACCAATGACACTAATTTTTACAAAAAAAAAAAAAGTCCTGTTAATTGGCAAGTATGATGCAGTGTACGATTTGCAACTGATCCCTGGTATCTGAAAAAGCTTGAGGGTTTTTTGGACTAGCTTAGCCAGCCTCAAGGGCGTTAAGGAGCACAATTGTAGAGAACTCCTGGTTCTCTAGTTTAATCTGCTCGCAACTTCTGACCAATATATCTCTAGTAAATAATAACGTCATCCCTGACATGTACTTAATGTTCCAACCGTTGACGATAAATTAAACGAACGGCAATTTGTGTCGTTTCGCTGACGGAGCTTTGTGGGTGCTGTTGGCGAGGCGAATGGATCACTTCGCTGCCTGTAAATCTTCACTTCTACCGGAAAACGTGGAATATAAATCAGTCTTTTCAATATCAAAAACCACAAACAGGAAGAATTTTTAAGAAACTTCTTTAATTTCCTGCGTCAATATCCTATTGTAGATAACCATCTATATTTCACTTATATTTAGTTCTACTTTCATTCATAATGATGAAAGTGAAAAAAACATAAAAAATCATGGAGCTGTTTCTTCATGTTTTCCTCTTTTTTATTTTTCCAGTGAGCTCTCAAGAGTAATATATAACTGATATACATTTCCAGGACACTGTTATCCAAATTTTCTTATACCAATCCTTAAAAAAGAAGTTCTTACTACTCTATAAGTGTTGTAACACATCGATGGAAATATAGACCTTACAGTTAGAACTGAAATAAGCTCGCTAATAGACAGACAAATCCTACGGAACAAGGTGTTATTCAAAAAACGGTTGAAAAATATAAATACCTATCATCTATCACTTCCCATGCTCGAGCTGATAAAATTATTGTGTTACAGAGAAAAATAGTTATAAATTCTTAATGGTTTTATGCATATTATTGTGTATTTGACTGATCTTTGTTCGAAACGAATGATTAACAGTAAAGAACTATCACGAGTATCGAAATATTAGAAGAGAGTGTTTGTGGCGTCATCTAGTGCCGATTTGATAACTTTTATCATTCATTATTATATTTATAATATTTCGACGTGGGATCTCATCAAACAGTCTAAAGTGTAGTAAAATGTAGCAAATAAAAACCCTCTAATGATGTTTCCAATACATGTAGGTTGAAGAAATTAAATATTTAAACAACCTTAATTAGGAACGAACGCAAAATTTTACTATAAAGTTTATACTTTTTGTCGTGTTTCAATGTCAGCATTCTATTTAAAGAGCTATAACACATCATTAAACTCCAAAATTTAGCGAGCCAATTATATATAGGTGTGTGTGTGTGTGCATGTAAATATACACATATATGTATGAATGAAGAATACTTTGCCATATAATCTGTAATATTTGAAGATTAGTATTATTAAGTGTGATATATATTTTTTGTTTGGAATAAGGAGCCAAAACAACATGTGTTTGAGCTGAAAATAATTATCTATGCTACTTTGGTTTTATATGATAAAACTACATATATTTTACTATATGCTTTTGAAATACATTTTATTTTTTAGGGCATGGTACTGTACTGTGACAAAAGTTATTGAAATTTTAACCACAAAATCCTTTGGAAACATAAAAAGTTGTCTATTCATTGTTTTCCAAAATTTGTTATCGTGTTTTTTACATATTATTGTTTCAATTAACTGTAGGAATGTATTTTTTAACAATTTGTTTCTTATTTTTAATACTTTTTAACATTTCTGTAAATATATATTTTATATACATAATCCTAAATTGTTCTAATGCAGAATAGAGAAAACATTTTCTGGCTTTAAAGAAAATGCTGTCACAAAGTTCATAATAATACATGTACTACTGTTTATTCATTTCTTAGAAGATATAGAATTATCGATATTGAAATACTGACAAATGTCTCTTACCCTAAAAGGAGGCCCGACGTGGCCAGGTGGTTAAGATACTCGACTTCTTATGAGGGTCGCGGGTTCGAATCTTCGTCACACCAAACATGCTCACCCGTTCAGCACTGGGTGCGTTATAATGTACGGTCAATCCCACTATTCGTTTGTTAAAGAGTATATCAAGAGTTGGTGGTGAGCAGTGATGACTAACTGCCTTCCCTCTAGTCTTACACTGCTAAATTAGGGACGGCTAGCACAGATAGCCCTCGAGTAGCTTTGCGCGAAATTCAAAACAAACCAAATCCTAAAAGGTTAGACATTTCTTCGAGGTATTTCAGACTAGATTTCCTAAAGTATTTTATTTAACCCATTCACTAAAGTCTTACTGCATAAACAAACGAATACTTGAAAAACCTGCCGATGAAAACTTAGCCCGACATTAAGCTACAGATTAAAGGTAAAATAAAAAAAAAACTGAGAAGACTCAACTTTTCTATTATAATTTGTACTATCTTATCCTTTACAATTTCTTATAATAATTATGTTGTTTAAATAAATTCCTTCAATAACTTACTTGTATTGTTTCGTTTTCTATAACTGTCTAACGTAATTTTATTGTTTTATTCTCTGTAATTTCTTGTAATAACGTTTTTATTGTTTTGTCCTCGGTAATTTCTTGTAATAACGTTTTTATTGTTTTGTTCCTGGTAATTTCTTGTAATAACGTTTTTATTGTTTTATCCCCGGTAATTTCTCGTAATAATTTTTTATCTTTTTGTTTCTCTGTCACTTTTGTATAATATTTTATTGCTTCGTTCTCGGTAATTTTCAGTAATAATTTGTATTATTTTCATCTCTATAATTACAGTCCAAAACATCTAGTGGTTGATGATATGAGATTGGTCATCTAACTATCTCGGGTTCCAGACTCGGTGCTACTAAATATGCTTAGCACTTTTAGCTGTAGTTGCGTTATGAAAGTGACAGCCAATTCCTCTGTTCGATTAATAGTAGCATCTCAGTTGGCTATTGGTGCCGACTGGTTGTCCTACCTTTGGTTCAAAAGTCAAAGTTCTAGACGACTAAGCCTGAGCCAATATAATGCACAAATGAAACGAAGCAATAGTGATATCACCGCATTAAATACAATATATAAATATATACATGCATATGACAGGGAACAGCGTTTGTGTCCAGAGAAATGGGTACAATTACTTGTGTTGTAATACTATCAGTATATTCCTGTCGAAATCAAGAAATGAAAGTACAAAAACTGACCGCCAAGGATAGAGGAGAGGTCAACATTATACTTGATCCTCTCAGTTATTAAAGACCTAAAGTCTAATCAGAAAGCAAAAGAAAAAAGCTACAGGGATCTCAGACTCGGAAGTTTAGCCTATTTTGCACATAAGGTGTTTAGATGAATAAATATTGTTTGAGCAGTCAAAACTGGCAAACCAGTTGGAAACAGATAACAATAACATTAGTCGCAATAAAATCTTATTAGACTCCAGATTTTCTTTTCACATTCATCTTAATTTGTCTATTACAGATTTCAGAGAGTTGTATGTAAAAATCAGATTACACATCTATCGTTTATCGACCGTTTTATTTGTTTGCTTCGAAAGTTCGTGTAAAGCTATGGAAGGCTCGTGTAAATTAACTAGTTTTGAATCGCTAGATCTAAGATAAATGCAGTTAGTCAACAGCACCCACCAACAACTTCTGGCTATCCTTATTTGACCAAATAATAGGATTTGACCGTCAGTCTTATAACGCAACCGTGGTCTTAAAGTACAGAGCGCGATTTCTTAATTCGATAACAGCACGTGAACTGTGGACCCTTATATTCAGAATGAGGCACGACAAACAATAGTTACCACGCCCTTCCACACGAATCAGTGCCTAAGAAAACCTTTCCTTTAATACCAGAAGCTGTTATCTAGACCGAACGATGAGAATTAATCACTTATTTACAATACTGTTCATATATGCAGTATAAAATTTTAAAGCTAATATCTATGTATCGAAAGCTGGCAAAGCAATGGAAATAAATAGTCTTACTATTTGTGATAAAATTAGGTTAAAACTGATTTGACATCCTTGGTCAATAACTAAACAGGAACGTAAGAACGAACAACTTTGTCTAATAGGAATATTATTATTAGTATTAGTATTAGGCTTGATAATTTGAATGTTCTGTTCCAATTTTTTTAATACGTTTATTTTTTATAGAACGTTTTATTCATTGCTTTAGTTTTCTACAATTTCGTTCAATAACTCAATAACTTATATTCACTTGTTTTGCATAATTTTACTTCTAATACTTTTACCGTTTATTCATGTAAAAGTTACGATACTGGTTAGTCCATAGTTAAATGTGCAGGTTTGTGATATTTTTAAGTTGCTCGTATTTCGTGAAATATGCTTGTAGGTTTTGAGATCTTTGTGCCAACATTTGAGCTTCATCATTCGAGTCAAAGAAAAAAAAAGGTTTCGTTAAAACAACTTATTACATACAACCGGTTTCAAAATTAATTTCCGTTAACGGCAGTAGACAGTATACGTTGTAACTACGTATTAAACTGAATAGTTGTAGTCACAAAACTTACCCTATCTACGTACATTGTAATCATACTATTCTGGAAGTAAGAATAGAACATGGAGAAACCTTGCCTTATATATCTACATTACTATAGCGCTGTTATAAAAGTAAGAGTTACACATAAACAAAACTTATCCTATCTATTTGCACAAACCAAGACTAAAAGAAACACTTTTTTACAGCGAGTTTGAAGAAAAAAAAACCCTTAATTACTTTTTACCACAAGATAGATCTTACTGTCAAAATGTTTTATTTTCTTTAGAAAATATCTGGCATTAAACATATTAAATCGAATCACTTTTAACCCAAGTAGGTGTTTCTAGAGGTAACTACCAGGTGAGTTTACTTCCCACGTAAAAATTCATATAGGTAGTAATTGTCGAAACAAAGGGTATTCTACCAAAACAATTATGGAATTATACAATTAGGTCTACTAATGAATATGGATACCACAAACAACAGGTGTATAAAATGATCAAAACCTTAAAAATCAGGTGATGCACGTTGGATCGCGTTTACTCATATCGGCCTTGTACGAAATTGTTCAACTCAAACCAATGTTCATTACTCTCTATAACATTACATCAAAATACACTGCCGTAGGAAGTAAATTTGGAGTGGACAGGCCATTGCCACAACTAAACAATGGGGCTTACTATGTGTGAAAACACACTACCAGTATGTATAGCATGCCATTTGTAGAGGGGTCTGGAAACATGTCCCGAGAAAATGTAATGCAATGAGATTGAACCTCTTAAGCCATTTTAACAAGAGATAGTGCAAACATGCAAAATAATGTATTAAATTATAAAAAGCAAGTGCTAATACGTAAGTTGTAGCTACACATGCCTTTAAAAAATGGTCAGGCCATGGCCTGATTGGTCTGACCGCTTTATTCGGCCCTGAAATACTTTACTAATATAATCAATTATTCAAGGAATTTTACAGTTAAAATGAATACAATATATATATATATATATTATAATACATTCAGAGGTGATCTATTACAAATTACATAATAAACACTGAATAAAAGTCTTTCATAATTCACATGGCCCTCTTGCTTTCACTTGAAGTAAATGTTTTCATGTGTTTTTTATTTTCTTATCTTTGCCACATCGCTTCTCTTTCTTATCCAATCACATCTTTCAATATAAAACCCAAACTAATTACATACATAATTTTATACGTATAATTTTCTCAGTTTCTGATCTTCTGTTTAAAAAAGGGCGAAAAAAGGGCATCACTACAATATCTAAAAAGAGGGCATCATTACAATATCTAAAAAGAGGGCATCACTACAATATCTAAAAAGAGGGCATCACTACAATATCTGAAAAGAGAGCATCACTACAATATCTAAACACGCTGGAAGCTCATCTCTCTCCCAGAGCACCCCAGTAAGTATGTCTGCGGACTTATACTGCTAGAAACCGGATTTCGATACTCGTGATGGGCAGAGCACAGACAGTTCTCTGTGTAGCTTTGTATTTAATAACAAATAACAACAACTCTTCCAGAGACCTGTCTTCATGTTTTTGATATTGTATGTTAAGAAAAGGTCCGATACTCCATTTTCACCATAATGTGGATCTTAAAAAAATTTACTTGCTAATTTATATTTATTTTAATATCAGTGTTTGTTTTAGTTAAATGTATATTTAGAAATGCATGTAAATTATACTGTTAAATGTGAATTGCCAAATTCCCGCCGGTTATGTTCACTACAGTTGTAGAAGATTCTGAAGTGTAAGAATCAACACTGTGCTATGTGGGTATGTAAATAATAGTGATCACCATTATTGTTGCCTTAGCTGAAGTTTTTAGAAAAATCTCCTCTCAAGTTTATGAAATTAACCAACAAAACATGCCAAGAGACAGTATATATTGTTGTTTTGCTACAATTGGTATAATATTAAACCTCAGAAGCTATAACTGGGAAGCTACAGATATTTGACCAGGTACGTTCATATTTCGAACATTACAATGTGTTAAACTTCAACAGATTAAAATCGGCCATTAGTATTTCTACAGAGACAATGTATAACTTCAGAGGCGAAAACCTCACGTGTGATTAAAGAAAAACAAGAGCAACTTTAAGGGCGATTTCAAGAATACAAGAACATGACATTCAAAATAGAAGTTACCTTACATCATAACTAAATAAGCACAGAGAAGAAACAGGACAAAACTGGAGCGGGAATAGGCAAAAATAAACAATACCGTGAGGGAACAGAGGATACAATGAAGTACAACTAAACAAGCACAATCAGCACAGGATAACACTTTGAAGTTGTAAAAATATATGGTGGAGAAGGTAATAAAAAGTACACTGGTATTTTTTTAATGAACCAACAAGAGAAACCATGGAGTGCGACTAAACAAATGTCAGTACAAAGCTTAAAAAAACAACTACAGAAAATATATTTGACCATTAATTAAGCAAGTGCTTAAATAAAAAAACAAACAGAAGAAAGCTCAGCAGAAAATTACAAAGACAAATTAGAACCTTGGACTATGAGAAAAAAACGTATACTTGGAATATCTTGGAGTGTGACTAAAGAAATACAAAGACAGTATTTTTGTAGAAACCCAAAACAAACAACAAAAACTTTGGAGTGAGTTCAGACAACTTTGCAGACAGAATTAGACATTTTGGAGTAGGACCCGGCATGGCCTGGTGGTTAGGCCCTTGACTCGTAATCTGAAGGCCGCGGGTTCGAATTCTTGTCACACCAAACATGCTCGCCCTTTCAGCCCTGGAGGCGTTATAATGTTGCAGTGAATCTCACTATTCGTTGGTGAAACAGTTTGTGGTGGGTGGTGATGACTAGCTGCCTTTCCTTTAGTCTTACACTGCTAAATTAGGGACAGGCTAGCTCAGATAGTTATTTCTCATGTAGCTTTGCACGAAATTCAAAAACAAACATTTTGGAGCAAAACAAAGAGAACTTGGAAAAACAAAATGAAAGCTTGAGGAAAGACAAAATGAGTATTTTGATAGCACAAAGGAGAAATCAAGTTTCTTTAAAAGAGAAAAAAGGGTTAACTCTTCAAAAAATACTTTTTTAACTTTCTTGACCTATTTAATATTTTCTTTTGCTCGATATCATAAATCTTCTATTGACTTATGAAAAGTGACTGTGCAAATGATACAGTTCAAATTTATAATGCTATTATATAAAAGTTACTTTACTTATCTGAAATGCCTTAAATAAAATGATATAAGAATATTCATGCAGGCTACAACTACCAACGACAAGAGTTGAATTTCATTTAAAGTTTGGAAAAAATGGCTAACTTGTAAATTTCCTTTCAGTTATTCGCAACAACGTTAAACGTATTTTGCTGTTTTTTATGATACATTTAATGGAAGGCATAAACCTCAGTTAAATAATTGTATCATGATACACTACTGCTTAGCAGGTGAGTTGTCTATATAACCTATCTTACCCTCTATATAAAAGCACTCTGAATGACACCGTGCTCGAGCTTGAAATGCTATGGTTGGAAAAGTAAGTGGGTAGTAGTTATATGTATTTAATCACAAAATTCGTAGTGTTTCTAACAAGGTTTGCTGAAGAGCTACATCAGCATGTGAGTCATAATGAGTTCAAAGTGTCAACAAGTCTAGATGCAGAAGAAGATGAATTACGTGAAGTAATTGCAGAAGATATGGTGATGTTTGTCTCTTTGCACGAGCTACTGTTTCTGTCTTCCTTTGCCACATAGACTAACATCTGGCTACATCTTGCATATGGTTGTATTTTGAGTAGCTTGGAGTGAATACTAAAACATGATATAATTTCAGTAGAGATTCAACCTTTTAGTCGTAATGACAGAACATTTAACTGAATTAAGTAGTACAACTGTCTTTAATCTAAAACATTCAGTTCAATATAAAATAAAACATTTAAAAACAAATGCGGAGAAACCGAACCTTAACTATATCCAAAGTTTAGTTCTAAAATTCATATTCAAATTGTGCATTTAATGAAAGAAGTTGCTGTCTTACAATAAATGCTTCGAGACCATTAAAAAAAGCGTGGACAACTAACCAATAAGTTAAGAAATTAAGAAACATTGAGATTTATATTTTACACTTGTAATAACGTTATCCACTTTTTGTATCGAATATTTATGCTTCTATAGTCTTATCTTGTTTCTGTAGATTTCCCATACTTCTACAAAAAAAAAAAAACAATGCTTATTTGTGCATGATTTTAACACTGTAAATATTTTTACGTTTATTTAAATAAATTCTTTATAATTCAAACAACATTAAGACTTATTTGTATAACAACTTCGTATTTCCAACAATCATACAGCTTACTAACAGGCCAGGTTTTATTACCATTTATGGAAATAAATCTGCAGTCTGTACTACATGTGTTTTAAATTGAACAAAATCTTAACATTTGTTTATGTAAGTGTATTCTCTATTAGTCGGCCTGGCACGTCCGAGCGCCAAAGGCGTGCGACTCGTAATCCGCGGGTTCGCGCCCGCGTCGTGCTAAACATGCTCGCCCTCCCAGCCGTGGGGGCGTATAATGTGACGGTCAATCCTACTATTCTTTGGTAAAAGAGTAGCCCAAGAGTTGGCGGTGGGTGGTGATGACTAGCTGCCTTCCCTCTAGTCTTACACTGCTAAATTAGGGACGGCTAGCACAGATAGCCCTCGAGTAGCTTTGTGCGAAATTCCAAAAAAACAAAACAATTCTATTACTCTTAACAAATGTTTACTTAGAATATTTATAAGCCTAACAATATCAGTCTTGTGTAATAATTCCTTTACTCCCAACAATCTTCGCGTCTGTTTATTTATAGTTTATATACTTTAAATCATGTGAAGTTCGTGTGTTATGAAAATCGTTTTCTTTCCTCAGTGCTGGCTTTGCAAAGTGGGTTTCGTTTTCGTCGTTTTTTTCACATTTTCACTGTAGATCTACTTTTATCATCATTAATACACTACGAATGAGTTCACCAAAACTATAATTACTACTTATTTTTATTTATAAATGAATGTAGGCTTTTTTTTTTTACAAGAATCAATTAATGCAGTTCAATTAATATTAATTATATAATAGTTTCAAAAATGTCATGGCGAATGTATTTGGTGGTGGGCCATTGGGAGATATTTTTCTGAAGAGTCATTTGTTTCTATTAAAAGTAGGCTCAGAACGTTTAAAGTTTTTCGTCCATTAAAACAGTGCCTGCCTCACAATAAAAACTATTTTAATGGTAACACTTCCAAGATCTAATTAGTTACAAACTTAGGATACTTAGTAGGTGCTCATCAAAACATAGTCTTTTAAAATTACGATTTCTAAGAAATGTCGTACCATCAACGCCAACAAACAGGGTAATTCACTGACTCTTCGCAGGGCACAATGGAACGAAACTATGACAACATACCTTATTTGGAAGAAAGCAGACACACGAAACTATGACAACATACCTTATTTGGAAGAAAGCAGACACATCCTTATTCTACTCCGAAACTTTTTGTGTCTATATCTATTTATGTATTGAAAACACAAACTCTTCTTGATTTCAATCATCGCCCGTAAGAAAACGTCAATACTAAAAAATAATACGATTTGACTTTCATTCGAAAACACTGTGGATATTTTGGAATAATGAAGATAATTTACGTCTTCACGTTTGTATGAAAATGCTGACGCAATGGGAGTCAACGAATCGTCATTGTAACATTTTTGGTGGACAAGTTCCATAAGTATGTCTATATTTGAAATATGTCTCTTCCTTTGTTCGATTTCTGAAGCAGAATCTTCTTCTCAATCAGCGTATTTAACTGCCGTATGTCATTTTGGCCTCACGTAATTTTCTAAGTTCCTCCGTCAGCTTGACAAGTGTGATGGGCCGATATAGCCGGGCGTGCTCTCCGCGGTTTCTTTCCCGGACACCACGTCGCCACCCCCTACTGTGTGGGGGAACGGGGCCATCTTCTCTCTAACCTGCTAGGAGCTGCCTGATTTGTTTTCGATACTCGCTTTGTTAGCTTCTGCACCTGAGTCGACTTTTCTTCACTAATCCCACAAGGTGAAATGTAAACAATTTTTAAAACTTGAGAAAATTAGAACTCGGTCTGTTTATTATCTGTCCTGGACGCTCCAGTGTGCTTAAGGTTTCCGATTATTTCCACAGAGCTTTGGAGAGCTTACAGTCCACAGGCAGTCCGCACTTTATGACATTTTGAAGCTTAGTTAGGTAAACTGCAATGTTCTTCGTTCCGTATCTAGCAAGGTATAACAGGCGCTAGTGTTTGGTAACTAGAAGAAAGATAAGGACTATTTAACCAAAACCACTCTTGGACGGTTCTTTTTCATATACTTTCTAAAATGAAGACATTTATGTAGCGAAAAGTTCACAAGTTATTACCACAAGAGAGGCACTATTTTAATCTACACTTAACTCAAAAAACGTTATCTCTAAAAGACAATTAAATCAAAAGAAAATCTGTCGGTTGTCCAAGCGGACCTCATATGAAGAACATGGAAACTAAATTATCAGTTTATATATATCTTAATAATTATATACGGATAACTTAAGAATATAAAAAACGTGTACACTAAGCTATAGCTTTCTAAGGTGTTTAGAAAAAATACAAATATTCATCATTATAATGACTACATAAATTCAACATGTTTTCCCCATTTACTAGATTATGTAATAACGTATGTCATCCATTGAATAAAATAAAGTGACAAAGTCATTTTTTTATCTTCAATAAAGAAGATTATTTATGGTGTATGGAGACAAAGGATTATGATGATTGTTTATATCCCATATAAACTGGTGAACGAACTCAGTAAACTCTACTTTATTTCTTTATCCAACTCCATAAACAAAAACAGTTTTTCAAATTTTATAAATAAGGTAAACTTGTTTGATTGTCAACATTATTATAAAGTTAAAATGAAACCTCGAAACTTTGAACATTGTATAAATTGTCCCATTTCAGTTGATAACGGCCTAATTCTATAAAGAGTAATCGAATTATTACACCATTGTTTTGACCTTATCTCATTCTCTCGTTTGGTCAAAATATATCTATATTTCTATGCCGCCAGGAACTGCTCTTAAAATTCTTTGGTTAAAGAATGAATGTTGTAAGACAGCTTACTACTAAACTTATACAGCTTACTGTTACTAGAACTCCATTCACATTCTGGGATTTAGATGGATTTTGTTATATCTAAACTATAAGACATCCGATTCCACAATTTCGGCTGAAGTAATTGATTATAGTTTTCGGAATAACGAAAGAAATTATGCGCACATGTCGTTGATGTATTTAGTAAGTTCAAAACAACAGTTAATACTGTTTGTGGTCATTTGCTGACCAAATTACGCTGTCCTGATGGATGAAGTTAAGTGATAAAGTCCATTTTTCTTGAACCGGTGAAGTAACATAAGAGAACTTTAAAGTTTCTAACCCTAACTCGACATCAAGTTTTTCTGATATAAATCGTATATTTCCTATGACACAAAATACGCTGTCTATATACATTCTTACGCGTATAAAAACGAAACCAAAAACATTTAATGCGACATCTTACCTGTTCTAAGTTTTTTTAAACAAATGGAGTTGCCAGTGGGAAATATTTAACAAGTACCGTAGAATGAAAATTGGAAATAAAAACCTTTACAACGTTTCTGATTTAATATTAAAATCGTAGTTTTCTTAGAAAGCACGATTATGAGAATTTTTAGTTATTACCTAATTAGGTGACCTAGTTTTTCATAATACTATCCTTAACCCAGAATACTTTTCCGCTACTTAAATTCTCAAGTACTTTGAAATAGTTTGTAAACCCAGAACTTTTAAATCTGGTTTGAAAAGCACTTTCGAAGAAAAATCTGAGCATGCAGGTTTCGTACAGAATTGTAATTATTTATAAAACTTTAATACATCAGAACAGAAACTATCATACTTCATGAACAGAACTAGTTCATTAAAATAAACAGAAAAGTCATCGTAAATTGGGAACTTTTTTAAACATTTTAATGCATTGCCCCTAAGTCTCTTATTATACACTAATTTTCTCATATCTTAGTCTTTTGTTGAAGAAACTGCCCTGAAATTATTGAAAGTTGATAGGGCGAGACATTGGCTTTAGTTTCGATTTTATCCTTAAAATTTACATTTGCTGCGTTTTATACTCTCATCTGTCATGTCATTTTAATTGAACATGCATATATGTTCACCTATATTGTGTTACGTATTTATAGATAAGAAGTTTTAAGCGTTATAGGAACGTTTCTGTCATGAAATTGTAGTTATGTACATTTAACTGGTGTGTCACTTTCATGACAAATTAAACCAATGATTTCCTAGTCTTTACAAAGTGTTACACGTCTCTCACAACTACAGTAACAAAGCAATAGATTCTGCGTAAAGAATGTGGAAAATGCGTACCACCAAAACGTTAATAACACTAACATGGATACAATAGTACAGAAGTGAGACTGTGAGAAAGCATCTATTGTCAGTCACCGTCAACATACCACAAGACAAAAGAACATAATCTATGGAGGGCAGAATAGGAAAGTTGAAAGGAAGAATGAGGGAAGGACAGACAGGGGTGGAGTGGGGGAACTAACCGGTTCGTGTTTACAAGCGTCGGACAAGCAAGGCCAAAATCAGGCATACTAACAGCTTAAAAAGGCCATCCGACCAGAGCCTACGGGCAGAAAAGAATTAAAAAGGTTGTTCCTGGGCAGAACCTATAATCTCCAGATAAGTGAACGTCGGCAAGCTGGCAGGGAGAGAACCACAAGCCCACCATTACATGTTATGATGATTGTCCTTGACAGGTCTGCTTGGTCATTCCAATTACTGTGCACTGGTGAAAAAACGCGTTCCTGCTTTTACGAGACCTCATTAAGTCTCACTTTAACGAACTGAATTAGTATACAACTCCTTTTCTTTTGCTAACTTGTGAAAACTGCAGATTTTGTGTTATCTGAATTGATGTTAAATTTGCTTCCAACTTATCTTAGCAGATGTCAAGTTTACATTTACATATAGCATGTAAGCGAAAATAAACAATGATGTTGTTTTACCCTAAATCCAGTTATTATTGTAATATTTTCTGTAAGTGGTCAGATTCGTAACAGTTATTCGGTAAAGCATAATACAAAGTGTAGTCCTCTTAAACTGCTTCTGATCTGAACGGCTCTTCCCTTTGACTATAAGTTCTACACTTACACGAGTTTCACGAACTGAGGATAAGTTTAAAATACAAACACCAACATCCACGAAAATCTAAGTAAAAGACAAAAAGATTAACGAACTCGCAAAATCAATGATCATTCAAACCCAAACAGATTCATTAAATAATTACCAATTTCTTCGTTTTATACATTTAAACTTCTAATAATTAACTTACGCATCCGTCACGTGACATTAAAAACTGCCTGTAGCCATAAACTATAAACGTCTAAATTAAGCAAACAACCTACAGCGTTGTCTTTTAACCAACAAACACACGATCGGACATGAAATTAAATGTGAGTGAATATAAACCAAGAAAATGACAACAATAACGCAACGTTACGTGTTTCACGTAAAATTCTTACAGCTGTGGAGAGAGAGCCTGGAGTAAATATGAGTTATTTTTGATTGAAGAGGAAAAAGAACAAATTTCATTATATATATATAATCTGTTACAAAATAATTAGTTTGTTTTTTTTAACAAAGAGCTACAAAAAAAGTTAAATGCTCTGTCTATCGCGGGAAATTGGGATGGGGCGACAAGAAATTATCCAATGAGATAAAAGTCGAAAAGGAAAGGGAAAAAAAAGACATTAAAACAATTTTCTAGCAAAATGACTAATTTTGTTCCCAAAATTGGATCATGAAATCGTTTAAATATTTATTGAAATTTTCGAAGGCTAAAACAAAATATTTTCTCTCACAAAACAACAACAACGTGGAAGAGTGTATATCGTGTTCATGACAATGGTCTGTCTACTCGTGATTGAAATTTAAAAATTAATAATAACAAAAATATCGATTATTTGGAATTAAACACAATGGGCTATCTTTGCTCTACCCACCACGGGTATCGAAACTTAGTTTCTAGGTAGTAGGAGTCCGCAGACATACCGCTGTGTCAATGTGGGGCGACAAAACAACTCGAAAGAAATAACAAAACTAGATGTTATTCTAAGAATATTTTCTTACCAATATTTTAAACATCTGGAAAGATTTTACTTTGAACTTAAAGCACATTTTCTACCCGTCTGAAAATTGCTTTAGGTAAAGTGTAGTCTCTCTCCACGCACGTGCTTCGAAGGCTTTCTGTGGTGATGTCATATACGCCTTAGATTTCCGTAAATACTTATTTAGAAGATACGAATAGTACAAAAGAAGAGAAAATACGAGGCTCATCCAAACCATTCAATTTCAAAACAAGCCGATATCTTCTCATTATAGAAAATTTTATAAAAAAGTTGACGCACAAAATAACTTATTGATAAAGGTTTTAGAACGCTGGTGATAGTTGCTTACGAAATGCTTTTAAAGGCATGAAACCTTAATTGTACTTTATTTTGTGTACTCGTGATCTATTTGGGTTATCTCTAACACCAATCACAATATTGTCGGATGCGTGATTTCTTTTGATTATTTATCTGTTTTCAAACAACAACAAAAAAGAGAGATTTTGCACTAACTATCTGGACATTTATTCCAGGATTTTTGTCGGTAATGAGTTTCTCAAATACAATACCTTTCATTATTATCAAATCACATATTATTCAGTTTATTTCTGAGTAACTGTTAGAAACAGAAAATATTCGCAATGGTGTGGTCTCAAGTCACCGCCAGGAGTTTGACATTTGCCTCAAGTGTTTGGAGAATCTGAGTCACCACCATTAAAGTGGATCTTACACCTATAAGAGCCAGTCGATTCCAAACAACCATTTGCACCATGGAACACTCATTCAAATGAGCAGCTCATTACAAGTTTGTAACTGTAATTATTAGTCAATATAAAATTTTGATCAACGCACTTTCTGAACCCTAGAATGTCTTTACACAATTTTTCACTGTGTGTTAACGTTTTATAACTTATCCTGTTTTAAGCGTGACACTAAAGAAACGTATATTTATATAGAGTCCTGTATTATCTTATATGTCTTACAAGACTATCCTCTAGTACAAGTTTAATGTAACAGTTAATTCCTTACACTCTTCTACATTTCTTGCGTTTCTAATGGGCAAAAATATGTTATTTATTTCACTATATATTACTTTAAATTAATCTAAATTAAGTTACATTACTGTATAATAATTATAGATATTATATACGCTTTTACCGTTATAAGAGACCTATTCGCATTTCTATGATTTGCTTACTCAAGCTGTGCTGAGACGTCTTGAATAAAACGAATCTACTACAGTCCAGAGCAAAGGGTGCGGCCGATCAAAGAATGCATCAGGCATCTATGTCACAGACTGTGTTTTCAATTTCACCTCTGGTGAAAAAGAAATAAATCTTTAACATATATGTACAAAAATTATACATGTTTAAGCACTCGCTATTTAATGCTTCCTTTCCTTGACTATAACCGATGTTTTCTTTTTAATTCTACTAAAGAGAAAGCTTCGAAGAAGAAATAAGCAGCTACTTGGGACGAGTCGCAGTATACAGTTAGCTATGAAAAAATATTAGGATTAATAGACCTCAATTTATCATGGCTTAACCCTAATGTTAGGCCTGACACGATCCCCACAACAAAGATTACTAAACCCTATGATTTACTACATGTTTATGAGTAACAGGGGAAAAAAAATTTCAAAATTTAACAGGTATAGGTCTATAAAAAATGTTAAAACAACCACACAAACAGAAACTAAGCTACGTCACATTGAAATATTTTAATTTAGGCCAACAGAAGCAGCCTATAACACTACAAGGCAAAATCAAGTGATAATAATCAGCAGTCTGTAAGAAATACGAGATGTAAATTTGGTATAATGTGTTAGAAATTACATTAATATGATTCCAGTTTTTCAGTGTGTTTAAAATTAATGTATAAACATAGAGAAAGTAACGATTCGTCACATGTTTGTATTTTCAGAACTTTAATTCGACATTTGTTTTACAATTGTTGATACGTTTGAATGTTATCACTAAAACTAAGAGAAAATAAAATATTAGAAATACCAGAAGTGCTGATTTAAAATATACTAGTTTAAATTTATCATCAAATCTAAAGTTTCTGGTGTTAATCAAACATTCAACATGCGCGAGAAGTATTTTATGTTAGCTACAAAAGTCGTGTTTGATCCCTGTTTAAGTAAATAAAACGTTACTTATTATATTATGTATTTAAAGGGATGTTATAAAGAAACTGTAAAATTACTCTGACTTTTTCAAGACTAAAAATGTAAGTGTTTATTGTCGTCACCAAATCTTATTTTTCG
Source organism: Tachypleus tridentatus (assembly GCF_004210375.1). Taxonomy (NCBI): domain Eukaryota; kingdom Metazoa; phylum Arthropoda; class Merostomata; order Xiphosura; family Limulidae; genus Tachypleus; species Tachypleus tridentatus. The sequence goes on along the minus strand of NC_134826.1, from coordinate 122,599,759 downwards.
CTGGTTTTATGTTTGAAGAGAAACTGAAAATACTTACATTTCTTTTAAAGATTTTTCCAGAAGTTTTTGAAATTATAAAAATAATCCAATTCTGAAAACTTCAAGGTCAAAATAAAAGCACACTTAGCTGTAACAGGTCTGAAAACTTCTTTAAAATGTTAATTACAAAACGTAATTCAGAGTGTAGTCAATATTTCATGGCCCGGCATGGCCAGGTGGTTAAGGCACTCGAATCGTAATCGAAGAGTCGCGGGTTCGAATCCCCGTTAACCAAACATACTCACCTTTTCAGTCGTGGGGCGTTAAAATATTGCGGTCAATCCCACTATTCGTTGGTAAAAAGAGTAGCTCAAGTGTTGGCGGTGGATGGACATGGCTAACTGCCTTCCCTCTAGCCTTACACTGCTAAATTAGGGATGGTTAGCGCAGATAGCCCTCGTGTAGCTTTGCGCGAAATTCAAACCAAACCAATACTTTATTCTCATGCTAATTTTACATATTTGAATGTTAAAGTCCAAAGCTCTGGTATAATAACACAGATATTCTGAGTGTTGACATTGATAATATGAATTTACAATACAATACAACGACAAAACTGAGCAAGCGTAGCATCTTTCACCATTTTCATGTTCAATAAAGTTATGTATATCACCAGCAAGAAAGTATGGAAGGTATTTCGAACAATACGACTGATTTCACTGGTGCTCATCTTCATATGTTAGTATGGTAGGAATGCTTAAATGGGAATAGCTGATATCGTACCATGAACATAAAACAACATCAGCAACAACTGAATTCGACTTGCTTTTCCTCCATTGCTCTTTCGCTTCATCAAGTTATACTATTTTTGAAGGTTAATCGATTACGTTAAAAAGCTATTCTCTATACTCTACACACATATTTATAGACTTATCAGAGCCATAGGTGCCTTTTCATTTGCTATCCGAGATAAAACTGCCTACAATTTCGTTTATTTTTCTGGCATTGATATGTAATAATTTCTGGTACAAGAGATATAACTATTTATATGGCAAGTATCTTAAAGACAACTTATTTTACTACAGTTTAAATGCTTTGTTTTTTTATAATTTTCTGTACTATTAGTAGAAAAAAACACACAACAAACCAAAAAACAGAGTTTCCTGCTCGATCTTGAATAGCCTATAATATCTATAAGACTATAACTTACATTACGTAACGTTTATTAATAAATATAGTAATTTGCTCAAGTTTTAAACACAGTGTTAATTAATATCAATAATTACAATGAAAAACATAAGCAAACATCTTTGATATTAATTAATGAAAAACATAAAATGAAAAACTGTGTTGATATATTTCCAAATGTATGTGCTTATAATCTCCTCATTTAACCCTTTCAGTAATCAAAGGGTCGCGGGTTGGAATCCTCGTCACACCAAATATGCTCGCACTTTCAACCGTGGCGGTGTTATAAAGTTACGGTCAATCCCACTATTCGTTGATAAAAGAGTAGCCCAAGAGTTGGCGATGGGCGGTGGTGACTAGCTGCCTCCCTCTAGTCTTACACTGCTAAATTAGGGACAGCTAGCGCAGATAGCCCTCGCGTAGCTTTGCGCGAAGTTAAAAAACAAACAAACAAACACAAATTTGACCGTTTCATTCTATAACGAACAATTACATTGAAAATACATTGTAACATCTTAACGGAAATAAAATATGTTATCGACCTCATGATGTCGTTTTTTTACTATCTATTAATTTGGATGTAGGAAACAAAAATGCAGTTGTTCGAGATATGAATAGTTATGTGTGATGTAAGTTACCATACCGTGTATTTTAGTGAAGTTACAATCATTATACAGAGTAGCATGATTACCACCCTTTCAGTTACAAAGTAAAATAACTTGATTTTTTTCCATACCTAGAACGTTCTTTCACCATTCATTTATGTTATTTTGATCAACACTTAACTTTTAAATTTCACGTTTCCTCCAGTACGAAAGGGATTTTTCTTCATATTTTCTTCAAATAATGGATGCAATATCAACGTTACTGGTTGTAATAGAACAAGACATAAAGCCAGAGCTGTAAAAAAAACAAACATGTTGTTAATAAAATAACATTTCAGTTGACATTATCCTAAGACTGTTTATAATACAAACTTGTTGATGAGAACTTACCTAAATGTTTCCCTGAAAACGTGAACCAAAGTGAAATTGAAAGAAAACAGTTTGAATTTTATCACTTTCTGAGAGACAGCATCGATTTTTGTTACTTAAATATAAAAAAATGAGAAATTATTGGTAAACTCTTATTTACGATTTGCAAGTTGATAATAAATATGTTCCCCCTTTCCAGGAATCAGCGGTAAGCTACTGTGCTAAAATTCGGGGTTCAATTCTCCAGGGTGGCCATAATGCAGATAAACAAAAACAACAAGCTTGACAATGTCTCATAGATATTTAATATAACTGTTCTATTGTATATACTCTAATCAACTTTTACTTTACACTTGTATTTAAAAAAAGTAAGAATTTTGGGTATTATTAACAGTAAGTATCTAGATTTCTCTGGGTATTATTAACAGTAAGTATCTAGATTTCTCTGGGTATTATTAACAGTAAGTATCTAGATTTCTCTGGGTATTATTAACAGTAAGTATCTAGATTTCTCTGGGTATTATTAACAGTAAGTATCTAGATTTCTCTGGGTATTATTAACAGTAAGTATCTAGATTTCTCTGGGTGTTATTAACAGTAAGTATCTAGATTTCTCTGGGTATTATTAACAGTAAGTATCTAGATTTCTCTGGGTATTATTAACAGTAAGTATCTGGATTTCTCAAGATAAAGGCTTGTTATAAAAACTTCAATTACGAAAGGAAAGTATTTATTTAACTATATAAAAAAAAACATTCAAAGAAAGTATTTACCCATGTAGGGAAAACGTAGTTATATATATATATATATATATATATACGAAGAAAGTATTTACCTATTTCGCCATGTAGAAATAACATGGTTGACTTTATTAGAAAAATTAGGTTTTAGCCGTGGTTGCCGTTTACAAGACATACCTAAAGAGAGCTCTAAAGTAAATTCAGTAGCGCCCCCACATAGAATTCCTGGTCAGTGATTAATAGTCTTACATAGAACCAGCCTGAACAGTAGCTACTTGGAAATTCAGCAGAAAGATTTTTCAACTTCGAGAATTTTTCAATTAATTATGAGAAATATGTTCTGTGGAAATCAACTGGTGTTTAGGAAGATTGATTAAAATGCAGGTACACTTGAAAATGTTGAGTTTAAAACCAAGTTAAATAATTTTGCGAATTACAGAACGGAACAGAAAAGTCAAGGTATGAATTGGTTTTCTTGGTATGGAAAATTACAAACATTTTTCTGTCAGGACTTGTTAATTAGTTATTCTAAAGACTTTAATGATATTTTTATTACCAACGGTTGTAAATTCAAACAGCCAGGACAAAATGTTAAACAATTCAGACTTTATCATTCTATGGATGAATAAAACCAAAGCAAATAATATCAATCCATAAAATCTTAACACAAAGAAATATCAATCAGATTACAATGAAGTTAAAATAACTAAATTTCGGAATTATCGATTCTGAAGGGAATAGTACAACAATTAGAGGTTTGATCTCTCGAATATCAGTCGGATAAAGCACAATGATATCTAGAAACCAACATATAGATGCAAAATAACGTTTACATATCCATCTCTATCATTCGGCTGAAACCAAGAAGAAATTTAGAGACGAAGGTGCAGTTATAAAATAACACACACATCTTTACCAGTCAGATAAAGCAAAAACCACAAAAAACTTAGAGACCAAAGTGAAGATATAAAACGATACTTACATATTCATCTTTACCAGTCGGATAAAGCAAGAACCACAAACAAACTCAGAGACCAAAGTAAAGATATAAAACGATACTTACATATTCATCTTTACCAGTCGGATAAAGCAAAAACCACAAACAAACTCAGAGACCAAAGTAAAGATATAAAATAACACATACATATCCTTGTTTATGCTATAGCTTGAACCAAAGAAGAATGAAATACTAGGGAACTATGACAAAAAAAACAAACCCTTCAAGAATGTGTAAATAGCTTTGGATCCAATTTTATTAAATATTAAATGATAAAATGATAACATACCATAGTCATTGGAAAGTGTCTATCATATATATGCACTTTTCTATAAACCAACGCCCTATAAACTATTAAAAGGTTTTCTTTTGAGCTTTATTAGAAGCCATTTTATTTAACCATGTTAAAGCTAATAGAATGTGTTGAAAGACGCTCACTAAAATTACAGGTTACATCAGATAAAGGTCACCACGTTTCACTCATTGTATACACTCGAAATAAAAAAAGAAGAAAAAGCAGAGTTTAATAGAAACAGGCAAAGCTTTTCTCTAAAAGTTCAGGTCAAACAAACTCGAATTCACCTTGTTTGATTGACAATTGAGAGACAGATCTTCCTGGGAATGCAGCTGCGATCCGCTTCGTGAGACTCTGAGTACTGAAATTTACACGAACTAGTGCCCCGCCCAAACCAAAGAATCTTGCGGCTGAAGAATGCAATGTCTACACGGCTTCTACAGTGAATGGTCGCTAAATGCTTATAAACTATGATATTTTCTTTCTCGACTATACCGCCCAACAACATTGGTTTGACCTAATGACCGATGATTAAAAATAAGTATATCTAAGCACAATAAGCAATCACAATTCTACACAGGATGTCTTTGCAATGTGTATTCTATTAAACTGTAAATGGATATGAACACGTTTTAAGAAGTATTTATAACCTCAGGTCTATCATATAACAAAGGTTTATTTGACAGAGTCCAAGGTTCTCTTTTTCTAAAGTGTGTCGTCTCTTAGAATACATTGATAAACTCTTTCCTCAGCAGGCGTTGAATGTAGAAAAGAAATTATTAAGTCCACGTTTTTCCTACAGACACGTGCAGAAAGGTATATACATGTGAATATCAGCGCATCTCAAGTATAAGTCAAGACAGAAGTGTCGTTGCTGTACTAAAAGGTTTTTATTTCCCACTGCCTTGACGTAGCTGAGGATACGACGTGACATATGAAATTAGGTCCTCGTTGTTTGCGATAGCATTGAACTGAAAAGTTGTTACTAATTCATTTTAGCTGTAGGCGATAATGAAAGTCTCAAACGTAGATTTCTCCTCGTTTTTTTTTTTTTTTTACTTCAAGTTAAACCAGACGAAATACACTATTAAGAAATATAAATCATTTGTAAAAACAGAGCATTATTTTAGAAAAAGTTTCCAAAAGAAGTGATAGAGGTCGTTATGTTTTGATTTAAATTCAGTTATCTTACATGTCAGCATACCACAGACATAAAACGAAGCTGATAATAGGAACTTGATTAAAGAGACACATATCTCTTACCTTAACTTTTTATATAGTAGCATAATAAAAGTGAAATTTGACAAAGTAGTAAACATTTAGCAATTGAAACGTTCACCCTTTTTACACACAGGTCATTAGAGAATACGTGTGGAAACTACAGTTCACCACCTATACAGTTTGAATATAGTATGGTAAAGACAATCTTGCCTGGTTTATGTGGCGCCATCTAATGAGCACTTTAAATAATTTTAGAATTTAACAAGACTGTCCATGTTACGCTTTTTATAAAAAGAGGCAAGCAGAACATGGTACGCTCGCACCGAGTCTAAATAGCGCTGCGTCATGTTAAGAGGCGCGAAACTAAAATGATAGATAGTACGAAATATTTTTGCACATATTTTTAGCATCCAGTTTGAGTAATGTGATAAATCTTTTTTGAGGAAGTTTCACATTTATGTCATAATCTTGATAAGCATGAATAACTACAAACTATTTTTTTCTCACATGTACATATTGGAAATTAAATATAGAGTTAATAACCCGATATACGTCACTAGCAAACTTCATATCTTGCGTGTTGAAAGTACCGTGTGTAACTCAACAAAATGAGTATAACGTATTTCGATTTTTTTTTTTTTTTGCCTGATTTGGTACAAAACTTTCTTTATCAAATAAGGTTTTGAGACAATTTCTAATTAAGGGCCGTTTTTTGTTTTTTACTTAAGCCCTACTTTTCCTAAATGGCTAAAATATTTTTATTAGTTTTTTGTTTCAGATATTTGTGCACAGCTATTCAAGGACTATATGAGCCGACTGTCTCTTATTTTGAACTGACGGGCTAGAGGAGAGGCTAGCCAACAGCGCCCACTGTCATATCTTCGCGAAACTGAATATTGGATTTAACTGTTTTTCTTTTGACACAAAGCTATTAGTGAAACCTACACAAAAATTAGTAACTGTAAAGCATTGTTTAAAATATGATTTTTTATGGCCTACAGAACACTTTTTATCAGTTCTTTGGCCTATTGATTATCATTTCTATTTGAATATTATTAAAATTCGTGATTAAAAATTTATTTATTGTAGTAAATCAAACCATTAATTTTATAAGTACTTTAAGCTAGTTTGAGAAATGTAATGGAGCACAGTATTACTTATTGTCTCGCTTTCTCTTCAACAAACCCCAATGGTTCATCAGTAAGTCTGGTACACTTACCACTAAACACTAAACCACTGTCGTCCGCACTCTTATTAAAGACTAAACCACTCTCGTCCGCACTCTTATTAAACACTAAACCATTCACGTCCGCACTCTTATTAAAAACTAAACCACTGTCGTCCGCACTCTTATTAAAGACTAAACCATTCACGTCCGCACTCTTATTAAAGACTAAACCATTCACGTCCGCACTCTTATTAAAAACTAAACCACTGTCGTCCGCACTCTTATTAAAGACTAAACCATTCACGTCCGCACTCTTATTAAATACTTAACCACTGTCGTCCGCACTCTTATTAAACACTAAATCACTCTCGTCCGCACTCTTATTAAACACTAAACCATTCTCGTCCGCACTCTTATTAAAGACTAAACCATTCACGTCCGCACTCTTATTAAATACTTAACCACTGTCGTCCGCACTCTTATTAAACACTAAATCACTCTCGTCCGCACTCTTATTAAACACTAAATCACTCTCGTCCGCACTCTTATTAAACACTAAATCACTCTCGTCCGCACTCTTATTAAACACTAAACCATTCTCGTCCGCACTCTTATTCAATCTGAGGAAAATAAATAAATCTTATTCCTCTTGTCTGGATAACGTTTGGAACAAAAATACTTTTCTGAGCTTGTTTTTATTAAAAGTAGTTTTGAAAACAAAAACTAAATAATTTATGTACTTATGAACATATATGTACATGTATTCCACAAAGGTAAATTAAAAGAACGCATATATGCTTGTATTTATTGCAGGATCCTTTAAGAAGTTTTAATCACATTAATATTCCAACTTGTGCACAACTACATCTATTTTAGATAAAACTGATCTGTCACTCGCTACAGTTGATTGCAACATCAGCGAACCACTAAAAAATGCCAAAATAGTGAGGTAGTTTCAACATGCCACTGTAGAAAGCCAAATATAAGGAGGAATTTTCAGCATGCCGCTAGAGAAAGTCAAAACAACGATGCAATTTCAGCATGCTGCTGGAGAAAGAAAAAAACAAATGGGTTGCTTCGATGGTTATCCCATAAACAAACAGCCAAATTATAAGGTTCCAGTTTGTAACCTTATATGTAATAGAATAGCATATATTTTTAACACTGTTATTTTTCTAAAGATGGTATGGAAATGAGTTATTCATGTATTCTATATACACATATTTTTTTTTTCTAAGCCAAATAAAAAAGCACATATTTACTATATTTCCACTCTTCTCTTGTCTGTCACATGGTTTTGTTGTTGGTGTTATATGTTTAGCACAAAGCTTTACAATGGACTATCTGTGCTCTGCCCACCACAGGTATCGAAACCCCGTTTTTGGCGTTGTAAGTCCGCAGACATACCTCTGAGCCACTGGGGAGCCCATGGCGTTTCTCAGTGTGTATATTTTTTACCTATTTCTGCTACAAAATATTTTAAAATACAAATCTCTACCATTTCAAATTTTATTTAATATGTAATTATATGGATGAGGTTATATTATAACTGATTACCAGTCATGCTACTTTAATGCAGCTGCATAGTTCTTGGATTTAGCGTCAATGTTTTATACTGGTTACCATGGCAACTAGTTTTAAGCGCCAAGACCGAAACAGTGACAACTTCGGAAGTGTTAGAAACTCATTTCTGATTGATCACCAGCTCAAACCAAGTTATTTCAATGCATATATATATATATATATATATATATACGAGTGTGTGTGTCTGTGTGTAAAAGAATCAACAGTGTGTCAAACAATGCGTAGGTATCGAAGATCGAACACCAGCAATATTCACAAAAAATTACTGTTGTTAAGTTTCAAAGAAAGGTAAAAAAAAAATCTATACCTAACTTAGTCACACGGCGAGCAATTAATTCTAACATTTGCGCAAGACTTCTAGACTTGCTGCCGACTTGCAAGGTTCAGTATTGCTTGATATAAAACTGGAGATAATGAATATGCAAATAGCCCTGAAATAAAGTCACGGAACACAATTTTTTTCGCCTCTCAAAATAACATATTCGCGCGGATCCTATTAGCAACTTGGTAATTGTGAGAGCGGACAAGGGTGGTTAGGGCTGGGCTCAGCAGGGGTTCTCTAGAGCAACGGGGGGCGACTTTTAATGGGAATTGGCCACTAGAAAGGTTTTCCACGAATTGAACTACAGTTTTAACTACAGACAGCCCAGCTGGAAGACATGCAGGTGTTTTATGGAAGTAAAATAAGCCGTCCTCTACTAGGATACAATCTTTATTAGGGGACCGTAGCGAAATCATAATATAAAAAGTTTCAATAAGTTGAAACATTTTAATTACCAACAGTAAAATATTACTGAATTGTTTAGATGTTCGTGGGACTAAGTTGGTCAAAAGTTTTACGAATTATGGCAAGGTATCAACACTTAAGCACTGTAATAGGTTATTGGATATGAGAACAAAAACTTTATTTATTAAGCCATTTTTGACATGAATTGTTAACATGACTGTGCATTTTTAAAAAAAAATGTGAATTTTCTGAAGGAACTTGTACTTGTTTTGGAAAAAAAAATATGTAGTTGGTAATTTCAATCGTGCATCAGAAAACGTTGAAACGACCAAGTGACAAATGCTTAGTGAAGATTAAACTTACTAAAGTGGCCGAATTTTACAACAAAGTTTGATAACTGCAGAAGCAGAGACCAAAAACAAGAGTTTCGGTTTGGAATTTCGCGCTAAATTACACGAGGGTTATCTGCAGTAGCCGTCCCTAATTTAGCAGCGTGAGACTAGAGGGAAGGCAGCTAGTAATCACCAACTCTTGGGCTACTCAATTGTGAACGAATAGTGAGATTGATCGTTACTTCATAACGCCCTCAAAGCTATAAGGGCAAGCATGTTGGGTGTGACAGGATTCGAACCCCCAATTTTCAAATTATGATCTAGTGCCCTATCAACCTAGCCAAGTACGAGCTAACTTAATACGAAAATGTTTTACCAAACCTGTCATGATTATTAAAGAGCAAATGAATGTAATATTAATTAATTCTAATTTATCATCAATATTGATACATTGCAAGTGATGATTGCCAAAATGAACGGATTAAAAATATATTTGAAAACATGTTATAATGTATTCAGTCACTATATTTTCACAACCTGTTGAAAGTGGTGTCATGTAGGGCAGTTCATCATCTAGGCATCCCCGGTGGGCCAGCAGTAATTTTACGGACTTACAAAGCTAAAATTCCAAGTTCGATTCTCAGCTGTGGAGAGGACACATTGCAGATTCTACGGCTCTGCGCAAAAAGTATAACAAAATCATCTAGATATTAGTAATCATGTTGTTACTTTTGCCGCATTATTTTACGAGAATAACTTGACAATGGTTTTGTATATAATACTTTCGTGCGATTTTTCACTAACGATAGGCTTTCGCTTATCGTTTTTGCTAAAATATGAGTTAAATATACGGTTTCAGTATTATAGGCTCATTAAGGTCACATGACGTTGCAGGTATGATTGTATGTTCTTAAATTAGTACATAATTTCGTTTAGTTATTTGTCTATTTCAGTGATAAGTATTGTCTGACATGTATAAATAAGTAAACAGATAACCTGTGTTTGATTAGACAAACGTATATTTGATAAATATTTAAATATCGATAATTACGAAAGTTGAGATTTTTACAAAATATTTTAAAAATATATATTTAGCAAATTAATTTCTAAGCACAAAATTGGATAGGAAAAAAGTTTGCTTGTTATAAAAAAAAGCAACACAATGGGCTATCTGGGCATTGCCCAGTGTGAGTATCTAAACCAGATTTACAGCATTGTAAGCCTTACCGTTAAGTCACCGTGGGACATAAAGAAAGTTATAATAGCACATATCTTTAATACTGTTTTTTTTTTGTAAAGATGATCTGAAAATGGCTTATTCATGTATTGAAACTTAAATTAAAAGTCTCAGTAATCAAATTTATAATTTACTATAGCATAAGTAATAAGAGTATTTTTCTTCAGAAAAAACAAGTTACCTTATAACACAATTAACGTGCAGTGAAAAGATTATATGTACTGAAAAGTTCATATGTAGTACGCAGTTCATTTGTATTGAACAGTTGATACGTAGTGGACACATCATATAGATTGAACAGTTGATACGTAGTGGACACATCATATGGATTGAACAGTTGATACGTAGTGGACACATCATATGGATTGAACAGTTGGTGCGTGGCGGACATATACGTACTGAACAATTTATCTGTACGTAACAAATTATATGTACTTGTGAGACTTTCTATATAAACGTCACAATGTTATCTGTGGAAACTTGGGATAGACTTGTACATGGAAGGTAAAACAGTGATTCACAGACTCATTCTGATAATATGCTAGTTATAAGAAGACACCGAATTCCGTAAGAAGCTACATTGCTATACAATTACATCTAGGAGTTTCAATGTTTCAGGTTAATAACGAAATGTGAGAAAACCCAAAATAGTTTACTCTTCTTATTTGTGACACACTAAACGTAATGGCCACAATAACGTTAATTAATAACAAAATCTACTGAAATCTAATATTTACTTCGAAATTATTGTAACAATTTTAAAGCTTACAATAGTATGAAAGACTTAATTTATTCGATATGAATATCTGAGGCCTACTTGTGTAGTTAAGCATTGTTATAGAAACAAGCTAATTAAGCTAATCTTGAGATTAATAATTTACTATAACCATTATTACACTGTGTTTTATTTTCAGAGATCGTGGAAAAGTTTCCTGGTCGAAAAATAAAACTTCTCCCTAATTATGTAAGTTTACTTATAAATTGGAATCCGGGTTTCTATATCTGTGGTTAGCAGAGCACAGATAGCCCATTATTTAAGAATGTGCTTAATTACAAACAAACAAAGAAAACCAAATGTTAAATGAAAATTTCACTACTTTTAGTCCCAAGTTTATTGACAAATCTGAAACTTGTCTTCTTTTGTTAAAGTCTACTGGAAACTTTTATTTTGGCCAAAATACAGTCTTAAATATTTGAACTTTTTCTCTCCAATGATAAATTGTTTGTTTGTTTTTTGAACTCGAGGGCTATCTGCGCTAGCCGTCCCTAATTTAGCAGTGTAAGACTAGAGGGAAGGCAGCTAGTCATCACCACCCACCGCCAACTCTTGGGCTACTCTTTACCAACGAATAGTGAGATTGACCGTCACATTATAACCCCCCCACGGCTGAAAGGGCGAGCATGTTTGACGCAATGGGGATGCGAACTCGCAACCCTCAGATTATAAGTCGCACGCCTTAACACGCTTAGCCATGCCGGGTTCCCCCCAATGATAAATTTACTGACAACTTTCATTTTGGTATCTCTAGTAAGTCAGCGGAACTTATAACGCTACAATCTCTAAAATCAGTTGTTCATAGAGAAGATATTGTGGACAGTTTATTGTATAGCTTTACGTTAAAACGAATAAACTTTTATTCTAGTTCAATGTTTACTTATAAATTATGTCAAAACTAACACTCTTGTCATATGTTTACTAAAACGTTTCAAACTCTGTCCTTTAGTCGTAAGTTTACTGACAAGCTTTAAAATTTTTCTGTTAGTCATAAACTTTTACTGACAAGCTTAAAAGTCTTCTCTTTATTGTTCCCCACTAGTACAGCGGTATGTCTCCACTGGGGTTCGATTCCCCTTGGTGGACTCAGCAGATATCCCTTTATTGATAAATTTAGTGTAATGTGTGAAACGCTTTTCTTTAGTCGTAAGGTTACTGACAAGCTTTAAATTATTTTCCTGTAATTATATATTTAATAACAAGAGTGAATGTTTTTCATTTTAGTCACAATTTTACTGCCAGTTTGAAACTCTTTAATTTATTCACAAATTTTCGCCATCATTATTATTTATATTGTGTATGTCACAACACTCAGTATATCTGTTAACTGCTGTTTTATTTAATGATTTACCCTACGCTAATACATTTGTGTGAACATTTTTCGAAACGTAGGACAAAAATATCATCATGATATTAACGTTTCAATCCATTTTAGCATAATTTAAAGGGGGAACGATTATCTGTAGCTTAGTTAAAATGTTTCTTTGTTATAAACACAAAGCTATACGATGGCCTACGTTCGCTCTATCTACGACAGGTATCGACACTGGATACATCAGGCTTACCGCTATGACATTAAGAACATTTTTTATTTTTAAAGAAGTAGTGATGATGAATTGTATAACATTTAACTCATAAAATCTGTACATTTTTATTTAAGTTAAAAACCTTGTATATAGACAGATAGTAAAAATAGAAATCGAAAACAATCAAACAAAATATGAATAGAAAAGGAAAAGAACTATGTCGTTTATATCTAAATCTTCTGTATTTGTCACGTGCTTCTAGAAATGTCCAAGCTCGCTATACTTGGTTATTTATATCTGACAGAAAAGGACAAAGTACTCCGTTGTTTTTGTAGAGTTTGCAAAGTCGACTGGAATAGACAACAGTTAACAAAAAGCTAAAAACAAATGACCAGTTAATCCTTTACATTTTATTAACGTACCGAAATAATTAATTAGGCATGTTCATAAATGTTCTGGTATAACTGGTCGTGTGATGTTTACTTTTTATTTTTTTATTAAGATACTGAACGTGTACAGTTGAAAACTGAGTTATTAAATGACGCGGAACTGCTTACTGATTTATTACTATTATCTCATTAAGTCACATACCATTTATTGTTGGGATTTTTAATTTTTGTCTGTAGCTGACTCTACCGTTACGTTAGATAAAACACGCATAAATGATAGTTATAATTACTAATTTGATTTTATAAAACTTCTTATAAGCTACTATTACCATTCTATAAATATTTATTGAATTGGTTATTGATTTATAATCTTCAGTATGTAGAACTAGAAATAAAACACTACGTATAATTCCCATGTTAGTTTCATATTGTCATATAAACAAAATGCTTATAAATTATAATAGGTTTTATTTTCACAAAATACATATAAAACGGTTTCCATCTTATTCATTTTTAATATTAATTAATAAGTATATATCTTAGTGAATTACATGATAATTAAATTGTTTTACAAATATACATATATATATATATATATTATTCAGTCATATATATATATACACACACATATGGGAAAAACGTCCTTAATATTACCTAATATATGACGATGAATACATAGATAGATGGAATGCAATGAAACCCCCAGAAAAAGTTTCCATGTTATGAAAAGTCGTTTCTTTACAGAGTGAAACGTGCCGCGAAGAAATGCATTAGCGGTCCCTTAACTTCAGACTATATACATGTAAGTTATGGAGGACATTAATGGAAGAAGCCACAGCAGTAGGTATAGACATGGGTTTCTGAATGGTAATCCTTGCTGAAAGGCAATGAAATTAGCGTAGGTTGACGGTATAGAGACCCCAGGTGTACTCCTCTCATTAGTTTTGATGTTTAACTATCTATCTATCTATCGAAGATGTATGAACAATATATTATTTCACAGAATGCATTATGAATTGGTTTGTAAGGATTTCAATAATGTTTTGTTACAAATAGCCACAAAGTACGATATTATAAATGATGAAAACAATAAGAAATGCAGTTAGAAACAAAGATAGGCTTACAACATAATGGGATATTTTGTTGTTTATTGGTACTGTTTTGTTTTCCTGAGAGGACACATACCAAAAACATTGTACTTGTGAAACAATAACCAGCAATAGACAGAAATGTTTTGTGTCTTCAGATCTTTTATAGTATTAATTCTTTGTTGTGGGTGGAACATGCCATAAGTTGATGTAAGTTTCAATACTAAACGAACACTAAGTAAAGTTTAATCTGATGAAAAAGCTCTGATGCACTTTATTTTGAAGATTAAGATTGCATTTATTCAAATACCTGTACTTGCAGAATGTTTGAAGACATTTACTAATCATTGATGTTTTTAGACAGCTCGGTTCAGGTAAAGAGAAAACTTTGTATTTCAGACGTTAAACAGAGTATTTTATAAAACCTAAACTGATATGATCTAGGTAAACTCTAATAGCTTGTAGATAACGGAGAATTATGCTTTCATTTCATTTGTTTGTAGCCTAGAGCTACACAACGATTTACCTGCGCTGTATTCACTGCAGGATCGAGCCCTGAATTTTATTATGGTAAACCATCATGGGTCATCTGAGAATGTGTGCGTCTCAAATCATTCAGTCGTTTTACCATATTGAATTGGTTCTTCTCAGGAAGAACCTACTTAATGGTGCTTGGGAACTAACAACTTAAGTTGTAATAATTTAAGTAGAAATCGTGTAGAGGATCAGATCCTTTAAAAATTCAAAGTTACCCATGTTTTTATAAGCTAAAAATAGTGATCTTTCGAAACGTCAAACTGGCTATCTTCTTTCCTTACTGAATACGCTATTAAAAGGCAAAATATTGCAAATATTTTCTTTAAAGGAAAGAACTGCAAATACGATGCTTCATCTACTCTCCACATCTGAGTAGTTGGAATGAAAGTACATTTGATCAGCAGTGTACTTTCTGTTATTTTCTACTGAAGAAACGATTGGTATAATAATTCCAATGAAGATCCTAAAAATATGGCTAACGTGAAAGTGTTCTCTGTAATTTTATTTTTATTTCCAGTAGAAACACATCTTCTGAAAACAAGCAAATAATTATCATTAATTAAATGCTGAAATTTTCCTTGACGAGTTAATTATTAGTAATCAAAACTTTCTACAATGCAAAAACGAAGGTTGTAATAGATTATTGTTTAAGTGTCATGTAGGTTCTGGTGTTTACTTTGTAATCCTTTTTGTTCATTGTGTTCACATCCAAAGGGATGAGACGTCCTGAATTATAACACCTTTACTTCACAAAGGACAACATTAGATAAAGAGGAAATGTAGTCCCTTGGCAAAAGATACAAAACTTTAACAAAAGTCATAGATCATAATAAAAACAAACATATTCTTTGGAACAGTATAAAAAATGAAAACTAGTTCTAGTACATTTAAATATGAAAGTCATTTAAGACTTTTATTTATCATATCAACGTTAAAGTGATTTTATTCCAGTTCAACTTAATAGCTAGACAAATGAATCCAGATATACTGTATACAGAAAACTGTATATAACATGCCAAGCTTTGTCTTATCAATGATAATTAATTTTTAAAGAAATATGCATCAAGGCATTCCAATGAACGGCTTCTCTGTTTGGGTTATTAACATCCATATGTGTATAAGATGAATTTCACCAATACATATATCAACAGTGATATTGATTGAAACTACACGTCTCAGGTGGTCGTATCTTGAACATGTTTACTTAATGTGCGTCTCTTATTGTAAAAATATTCCTTCTAGAATCTTTTAACAAATCACCACTGTCTGGTTATGGGTAATTTGAGATTCTTTTTTCTCTCTCTCTTGTTTTTAGTTACTACCAACAAATATCTCCTGTTGCTTTATTTGATTTTGTTGGTTAATCGGGGAAACATTGCATGTGAGCCAATTATAATAAAAAACTCGTATATATAAAACACTGTGAAGTTTATAATTTTATGAGATTCTCCTTGAAATCTATAATTCCATACCACACACATACACTATGAAATCTGTAATTTCATAAGATATTTTTGAAGCTTATAATTTTGTACTAGATACTGTGAAGTCTGAAATGTTAAAGATACAACACATAGTTTGAAATCCCATACAGAATATCATTTATGCATATATATACATATTTATTCATATAATGAATTCTAAGGGAGGTAGACGGAAAACATTTGCTAAAAATAATTATAGTAATGGTCTAACACGCCCTATACGATACATGCATTTCCCTTCATTAAATACACAAACCTGTCCTAAATGATATGATAGAAACTGTCTTCCATTCATTTAGGATGAACATTGTATGCGTATAAACTATGGAGCATAATTGTCCAGTTCTTTCTGTATTCGATATGAGCACTGAAAGAGACAAGTAATAACAAAAGGGCGTGACAAATCTTCTTTAAATATCAGTGAAAATGTCATCGTGACCATCTCATGTTGAAGCAAAAAAAGAGTCATGTAACAATCAATAAAACGAGACGAAGTTTTCAGATCGACAGTGGAAACAGAAAGTTATACACAGCTTTCTGGTGCAACTACTAGAACAAGAACAAAAACTTAAGGTAGAAAGTTTTTAAATAAACAGTCACTGAGTTCTACTCCCACATGTACTTTACTATGGAGAGCAGGAGAAGGAAATTTTGTAATTTAAGAAACTCATTGACTCCCAAACTTTTTTACTCTAAATAAATACTTGAGAATTACTTGTGTGAAGCCAATACGTAATCTTGGCTTATAAGCAGTTTAGTTGTAAACTGGTGCTACGCTGACAAGTGGGCATTAATATCTTATATCGTTTATTGTTAATTGTTGAATTATTTTTCAATTTTAGGTCCTTCTTCAAACAATAAAGATTTTATTGAGCGTGTTTTTTGAGAATTAATGAGAAACTGTTAATATTTTTTTCCTTTTCATTACGGTCTATAAAACTATATGAGTTCGTGGTGAGCAATAAAACAAAGCAACAAGACCAAATAATGACAAATTTTTTTTTGGTTTTTCAGGACTCGGCTGAAACAAGGTTTCTGTGAATGTTTTATAATCTGTCACCGAATGATTTAACAGCTCTTTCCTTACTTTGCAGACATGAAAGAGGTTAAATTGATTTCGATTGGATTAGCTTTAAGAAAGGATTGACAATTTCTCGAAACCAATTGTTTTATCGTCATCCAATAACAGTCAATTGAATAAAAGTGTTCAGTGTATTTCCATAGGTTGAATGATTTGAATTAATATTATTATATGAATGCTATTAACACACTCGATTAAATATGTTATTTTGATAAATGATTTAAAGGCCACAGTCTGTGATGAAAACCATGGTTTTTATATACTTTTTTTTTCTTTGGGAGGGGGACACATTCTTAAAAATGTTTACATTCCGAACAAAAATATTTCATTTACACGCGTCAATTAAACTTCCGTGCTTAGAAATAATAACTACATGATTTAACTATCCGTAATATGTGGTTTCCGCTTCACGGAAATCAGGAGTTAGACTATATGGAGCTTCTGTTAGAGACAAGATGATGTACAAATCTACACTTTCTTAACGAGCCAATGGAGGAGAAACAAGAGAAAATACAGGCGTAGATAAATCAGGTTGACAAATGGATGTGTCTCACGCAAAATACAACGAAGGTTTCTTAGGATAATAATGTACATCTATCTATCTATCTTTTTCTTGAAGGAAGGACACTTGGATAATAAAAAAATTAGAATTAAAAAATTTCACTTTTAGTGAAATACTAATTAAGTGGTTCTCTAGAATTGGTTGTCTACACAGCTTGTAAAGCCATGTATAGTATGTGTTAGAAAATAACGGGATATTACAACCATTGATGCAAATGGAGATCGTATTAAGGAATGCATGAGTTAGGGTTAACTCTATTCAATGGTTCATGCTTCCGATATTTTTTTTTTTAATAGAAGTATCCATAGTAAAACTTTTCTCATTGATATACAAATATTAATTAAAAGTAAACTTATTTGTTTTGTGACAACACAATATAAAATTTATCTTTGAATAAGTAATGTAACCTGGGAAGGAGTGACGTTTTAAATAATGAAATTAAAATGGTCTAAAGATCTGAACAAATATTTTAAAAAGAAATATTGAAGTTATTTTGATACGTTTAAAGTATCTTCAGAATGGGTACACACCAACGGTGGTGATATATACAATCTATTGAACTTACATTTTATTTACAAAACCAAAAATAAATATTAACAGCAGATGTTGAAAATTATATTTTAACATTATATGTAAAAAAAGAATACTCACCACTTGCGACTAGTTGTGGGAAATTAAATGACTCTTTATAAAAGAGAAAAAGCAAGAAAAATAATAAAGAAAGGATGACAAGATATTTTAAAATTAACATTTCAGCTCTCATAATATAGTAACACTAGCTTCGTAGATCAATAATTTGTTACCATACTAGAAGGCTGAAAATGGAATATGCTTTCTAAAAACTATTCAATATAGACAAACGCTTAATCGGTTGTCACAGACGACGATAACGTTACATGAATCTTAGAATGAGTTAGAATAATCCAAGGTTCTTGTTGTTTAATGTAGCTTGCTGCCTACGTTGTCAAATCTCTTCACATGTTTATTTTAAATTAGCTTGGATTTTTAATGTCATTATGAAACGATAATTAATAACTGAAATCATCTTAAATAGATATTCGTTCGTCTAGATTTATGTTTAATTTCAAAGTATATTTTTCCCGACTTCTCTGAACAATTAGTTGAAGAGGAAACGCTTGACAATTTTAAGGAAATGTAAACGTGTTAATCTTATTAATACATAAAATTAAAGATTTCTGATAATGTATATTATACACATATGACAGATGCTTAAGGCATCATGCATTAAAGATATATGGAGAAAAATAGAATAAAACTAAATCTGGTAAAGATAAAATGTATCCTGCTACGAGACAAATCAATCTGCAAAAGTGTGGTCTAAACAACCGTCTTTCGTATTTAAAGAAGTTATCTTAGCTTCTTGGTTTTGTGTAAACTATCGGTAGAAAATCTACAAACGTCATGGTAAAAGTGCATAAAAAACTTCAAAGTGATTCGCATATAGAAATACACAAATTACTGTTCCTCCAATGACCAAGCTATTTCCTGTTCTAATGTTATTCAATCTGTATATTTGCCATATCATTCCACCTTGATTACAGTGTAAGTGAGACACAATAGACTTATAATATTTTATTATAAGCGGATAATTTCCACTATATAAGTGTTGAATGTATTTTCATAGGTTGGAGGATTTGAATTAATATTACTCTACAAGTGATATTAACACGCACGATCAAATATGTTACTTTGATTAATTAATTAAAGGTTGCAATAAGAATTGATTGACAATTCTTTGAAACTAAGTGTTTGATCATCATCAAGTGATAGACAATTGAATATATTGAAGGCATAATGAAGTCTTTCTCATTATTGGTTATTTAACTATTCATAGCGGGAGATGTTTTCTCCTTTATTATTAGAGATCGATAGAACATTTTTTTTATCGTTCAATGTTACACCGTTAAATGTTAGAAACAGTCAACCCTGTAATATGACAGGTTCATAAGAGACTTCATTTTCATTATTGGGTGTCCTGTTTTTAGTAGTTGCTAAATAATCTACAAGGCCTTTAACTTTTCAATGATCAATGTTTATTGTTGTATTGTTACAGATTTATGAAACATTATTGGATATCTGTTTTTAACAGTTGACAAATAGTATAGATATACTATAAACAACAAGTTCTTGTGATCTGTCTATATGTGAGGTGGAGTTCCCTTTCCGGCTATCTGGTGTAAAACTAAAATATCTTGTACACCGTACGATACAAACATTATTATTTCAATCATGGACTGGTGCAAAACTCTCTTACACACTGTGTGATATAAATAAAGTATATCTATGGATAGATTGGTGTAAAACGCTCTTACGTTCTATATGCTGTATGATACAAGTAAAATCGTTCTGTACATACATTGGCGTAAAGATCTCGTATACACCAAATGACAAAAACAAAAACTTTCTACTCACAGATCGGTGTAAAGCGAGCTCTTTTGCAAAGCAATTATTATTAGAAGAAAGCTTATTATGAGATTGAGTTTTCTTGTACTCTGACTACTGTAACTTGTAAGTAAAACAGTTTTTCTGTTAATACTCGTATACAAAAAGTGTTACAAAATATTTTGTGAATCACAACTACGACAAAGGTAACGTCGATTGTTGTAAGGTTAAACTCACCCATCGTTATATGGAATAACTCATTTATTTTTAGCTTGTCTTATTGGTGAATTGTTACATAGAGTGTAAACATGTTCTTATGTTTTAAGTGCATTTACAGAATGCTTTTTTTGGATAAAATTTATCATAGTTACTTTGCACAACAGTTATTATTCTTAGACATCACAGCATGACTTTACCTAAAGAATAAATATGAAAGGGAAAATATTAATACAAAGATTGTTTATTTCTGAATTTTGCGCAAAGCTACTCGAGGGCTATCTGCGCTAGTCGTCCCTAATTTACTAATTTAGTAGTATAAGACTAGAGAGAAGGCAGCTAATCATCACCGGCCATCGCCAACTCTTGGGCTACTTTTACATTACAGTTGTAAT
Organism: Tachypleus tridentatus; assembly: GCF_004210375.1. Lineage (NCBI taxonomy): Eukaryota > Metazoa > Arthropoda > Merostomata > Xiphosura > Limulidae > Tachypleus > Tachypleus tridentatus. Next base: position 122,578,861 of record NC_134826.1, on the reverse strand, counting down.
GGTAAACTTGAGAGATTAAAATAACACTAAAATTCAGAGTTAGATTTCTGTGGTGGAAACAACGCAATAAATAATTCATTGTACATCAGTTTCAGGCTTTAGTTGTTAATGAAAGACCATAGTATGAAAACTTATTTATCCATTTTTCAACAAATAATAATTGTCAGTGCAAAGTTATTTTTCTGCATTATGTTCAGTCCCAATGTTGTGCTAGCTCTAGAGAACAGTATGACTCACTGATATTTTTCACTGCCAATGTTGTTTTAGTTCAATAGGATGATATGAATTTATGTTTAATCTCAATGTCGTTTAAGTTCTTTTGGACAGTATGATTCTATATTCCGTACTAATGGCATTTAAGACCTATAGAATGACACCACTTTCTATATTCAGTACCAGTGTCTTTTAAATTCTATAGAACGGAATGACTCTCTAAATTCTCTTCTTATGTGGTGTGAGATTTATAGTTTCCCAAACTTTTTAGTTTTCAGTTCGTGTTAAGATAAACCCAGGTACACAAGTACAATTATGGTATCCTTACATAAATCAACTAAGAAAATGTTTTAATATACGTGTTTAGTTTGTACATACAAGGCATACAAATTGCTTTTTCTTTTATCATAATGGCTGTTTCATTGTGAAGTTACAGATATGTTCAGCCCACTGCTGTGTTTTGCTATTAAAAGTTAAATTTGTTCACCCATGTGATATAGATCACTAATAAACATCTTTATTAATGAATGTTCGACTGCTAGCAGTTGGAGATGTTCACACATTTATTAATACACCTCTCTTTGAAGTCTTTTTCATTATTAGTTGTTTAACTATTAATAGTAGGAGATGTTTTCTCCTTTATTATTAGAGATCTATAGAACATTTTTTATTGTCAACCCTGTAATATAACAGGCTCATAAGAGACTTTATTTTCATTACTGAGTATCCTGTTTTTAGTAGTTGGCAAATACTCTACAAGTCCTTCAAGTGTTGAATCATTAACGGGCGGAGATGTTTATTGTTGTATTGTTATAAATCTATGAAACATTATTGGATATCCTGTTTTTAATAGTTGACAAATGTTAAAATATCTATTTTTACAATACTCTACGAGGCCTTTCTCATTATCAAGAGTTAAATTATTAATGGTCGGAGATGCTTATTGTTGTATTGTACAGATCCATGAAATATTTTCTTATTATAGAAATCTTATGTAATATAATATATCAAAGGAAAACGTTTTCTCTTTCAGTATTTAGAGCTACATGACTAAAAATTGGAGATGTTCACCGTTATATGTATTATAGAACCTTTCGGAACTTTTTATTCTTGTTAGAGTCCCCAACATTATTGAATTAAATTGCCAAGTCTTAATAAAGCGTATTTTCTCTAACGAACTATCTGATCTTTATTCTGTTCATAGTTTATTCATATCTTTCTTGGAAATCTTCTTATGAACATATATTTGTGCGGTGCCTTCGATGGTAAAAATTCCTCACTGTTACTTATTGTTATTCGCGACAAAGGTGCCTTGAATACATGAATCAGGAAAAACAACTATTTTAATTGTGCAGATGAAAAGCGAAAACCCAATTTATTTCTCTCATACGGTTAATTAGCAACGCAATGTGCAAAACGACAAACTTAAAGTACGCGTAAAATAGGAAAATGCTTGTCTAAGGCCTGAAACATATTTTTCATTTTCCGGTCTACTGTCCTTAAGGGCTCTTTTCCATAAATTATCAGTGATAGAGAGACATCTGGCGGCCACGCGACAACCTCATCAGTCACGTATCTTTCGTATAGTGAAGACTTTTTACACACACATAAATAGTTAATTTAGAAGTAGCTTCGCCATTGTTTCTGAGGAAGAAAATATTATCTATTAATGCAAGCTTCTTGAACTCTCTTATATACTTGTGCCCTCAACAAACTCTAATCAACGAGGTAAGTCTAGGCGAGAGAAGGTAGCAAGAAATAACGTCCTACCGAATTCACCGTCCCCTCCTTCCTTTCTTAGTCTAATCACCTGTGTTTTTGCCTTCTTTTTTCTTCTGTTCCAGAGACACTTTGGTTTCAATGATGAATGGTTTTGGGAGATACCAAGCAAGGTTGAAACGCTTCTATATCTAGGGAGTCTATGAATATTAAGAGATTGTTGGCGAGCCCAGCGGGCGTTAACGTTTTACTCCGGTAGGGGACCCCGTTTTAGCACGACAAGAAATGAAAATTTAAGAAATCTATTCGTTTATGGTTGACGTTTGACGTTGCATTTTTTTTAGGTACCTCTTAAGTCTTTCTACGATTAATGACGTCATATCCTAAAGATATGCTACTGTAACGCACTTGCCAATATTAACTTTTAGATATTTAATTTTAAGAATTGGTTATTCAGTTAAATCGAGCACCAATTTGCTTACTATTAATGGCGAGATTAAACTTAATATTCAAGCGTATCGTAGTCTATTTTCGTTTTAGCTTATTGAAAACTAGAACGATAAGTGAAAATAATAAACCTAAGTTTATTATCAATAAAATAAGTGGTAACGTTTAAACTGATCTTAAATAAAGCGTTATTTAAAACCTTTTATGAACACTTTGCATAAATAAAGATGTTCATATTTTTCATGATTTGTCTTATATGATATTGCTCCAAATTTCCTATGTATCGCTGCTAGGACTAATTTTCATCACAACTCTTGTGATTTCTTGAACTCAGAATTTCAATGTTTTCAAACAATATATAAATATATATACATTTTATCAGATAGATAAGTGCACACACGAGAAACTAGTTTTATTACTTTAGCTATGTTTTACTTATCTTAAAGTCAATCTTTAATTTATATGCATATATAAGTCATACGTGTGGATATAGTTAACCTCCATGGAATCTGAAAAGTGAAACTGCTTGTCTTTTAAACTTTAAATTCCTATAATATAACTTAATAAGTCCGTGATAAGTAAACTCATGGATCAACTTGGTTTGCGTGTATTTTTGTTCTGCTTTAGAATATTTATTGTGATAAATATACGAAACATTCCAGATGCACAAGTTGTCTCCTCAACTGATTCCAACTTTCGTGCTTCATAAACTGCATTTAATTGTTTTACAAAAATATCGTTAACAAAGAATTAAATTTCAGCACAACAGAACAAAAATTACTAAGAACAAAATCGTTTTTCAAAGAATTTGATTCACTTCTTTATGTTATTAAAGTTGTTAAGAGAACTAATTTTAACCACACGTAATTTGATAAAACATGCAATTCTAATTGCACTTTGTTTCTAAATTGCTAAAATAGAATATTAAACAACAATAACTTCCAGAAATTAGCAAGTAATTGGAAATACAAGGTGTGAAAGACGCCTAGTTTTTAAGGTAGCTTACTGTAGTAATATAATAAATGGTTAATTATACTTGTCATAAGACATTAGTATTATATTTTTAACACTGCATTCTCTATCTAGCCCCTCAGTAATTTTCAGGAATTAGAAATGTGTATAATAATGGTATTCCAACAACACTATGTTTGCCATAACTATTACTGACGACGCGTTTCGCTCAATCCAGAGTTTATCAAGGCGACTGGTACACAACAAACACAGTAGTGGTTATAAAACAGTTTATATAAGCTGTTTGTTACGTTACAACAACAATAACTGTTCCGATACGAACGCTTTTTCCATAATTATGTTCAAAAAGTTTTTTTTATTAGTGTCTCGCTATTTAGCGTAAATGGTTACCAACCACACGCATCTTCTTATATTTCCAGGTTCTCTATTTCACAAATAAAACACACACATAATTTGAGACACGTGTTTGTTTGCTTTTTGAATTTCGCGCAAAGCTATTCGAGGACTCCCTGCGCTAGCCGTCCCTACTTTAGCAGTGTAAGACTAGAGGGAAGGCAGCTTGTCATCACCACCCCCCGCCAACTGTTGGGCTACTTGTTTACCAACGAATAGTAGGATTGACCGTACAATTATAATGCCCCACGGCTAAAAGGGGCAAGCATGTTTGGTGCGACCGGCATTCGAACCAACGACCCTCAGGTTACTAGTCGAACGCTTTAACCCACCTGGCCATGCCGGTCCTTGAGACATGTTAAGTCTTACATAGTATGCTGTTTTTGAATAGGAATAATTTTATAATACTGAAGGTATTAGCGGAGATTTCACGTGAAATTAGCTAGTATAATTGTTACAGGTATGCAAACGTGTAATAACGAGAATACATATTTTGTTGTGGTAATTCAAACATGTATTGAAAAATTGTTTCCTATTTACATTATTTTAAAATTTACTCTAATTTTTGTTGATAAGTTTAAATAAAACAACAAACTCAGTAAGAGAGTTGACATTTGCAAAATATTTTTAAAAACTTTGTATGCAAGAGACTGAAGAAACAACTTAATTCTAAACAGAAAAATTAAAAAGAAAAAACATTTAAAACAATAAAATTATTTGAATCTTAAGCGTAAAGAAACATACATTTGAAATACGTTACTTGTAAAACTGAGTGTCGTGAATACTACCTCGTACTGAACATTTTATGAAGAACTAAAAACATCACGATACAAACTTGTTGTATAATGTTTATATTTTATTCATATAGAACGCGAATTTTGTGTTCGTACACAGAGATATGAAGACTTGCTTAGACACGTGTTTCAGTGTTTTAATACTAGACAAATATATGTGAAACTGACAATCATAATAAGAACATATTGTTCTATTTTAGAACTGCACGTCTATGCGTTTAAAGTTTCCAGGACTGAAAACAAATAATAATGACAGTTGAATGTTACAAGGAAACATTATATATTCTAGATAAATTCTTCTTTTTCTATATGTGTGATATACAGTTATTATATATGTATATTGTAATTCAAAGTAGTTTCATTTCAACATGAATATGTGAAAGAAAACATTAATATTTCATCTTTTCCTTTACCGTATTGCTCTTCGTTTTCTGTAGCACTTCTTCGTTTCAGTATATAGTTCAAACGTTTTATTCAACGTACTCATCTTGAAGGGAAAACACTTTTATTAGCACAGTTTATATTATCTACATCAACGAGCTTATTTTCTCTTCAATAAATATGGCCCTGTAATTTAGGAAATAATATTCCATATCTCTTTGGGAAAATTCCGAAGTCAGATAATTTATAAAGTAAATTATAGTCAATGTTTGGAATCCATTTTAAGAAATGAAAAGAACTGTTACAGAGAAATAAATTTAGTGAATAAGAAACGTATTTGAGTTTTCTATAGATAAATAAATGTTTCATGTACTTCCCTATCTCTGCAAACATTTTGTTTATTGAAAAATGCATGTTTTGGGTACACGATAATAAACATCGTATTGAGAGGAATTATAAATTAATGTTCAAAAACTAAATTTTTCTCGATAACAACTATTACTGTATACAAGCGTGATAATAAGTTAAACAAATGTATTTGTTTAATAATGAATTCATCTAATAAAGAATCAGTTGCTCATCTCATTTTGTATCTGTTTACTTGATCTTATGATCTCATATATGCTAAAATCAAAGAAAGGAATTATTAATATATGTAATGTGACAGAATAAAAGCTTGCACAACGATTGGTCAGTTGGCTAAGATTCAACTTAAGCATTTATATTATATTGTATCATTTTTGAACATATAACTCTTACTGTGTGTCCTGAATATATTAACCATAAAGAGTTTGCGCTTGAATAAATATCTTGCTACGGTTTGTAACCTGGCTAATCTGAGTTATTATATTTTAAATATTTGGATTCACATTTGCGAAAGAGCTTCGAATATTGATATAATAAGGTTTCGTATGTCACACATGGACGTTAAAATGTGAATCTCGTATGTTTCATATGGACGTTAAAAAGTAAATCGGAAAACATTCTTCCACGTTTTGACTTTTAAATTGAGAACATATGTAAAACCTACTAGTCATTGCATTGCGTTTTCTTGTTTTTACGGACGTTTTCCTCAGAATTCATCAGTCTTATTGTCGACTAGAGAACATCGTTCTTGTAAAAGGACACGTGACAATAGTGCTATTTAACTGTTTTCTTTTCTCTCCGGTTTTTCAATCAGTTCCAACTACATATCTTATTTATTGATTTTCCAGATGTTTTATTGGACTCTACATCATTTCTCTCCTTTATATTTTATTTTTTCTTTCAACTATATCATATTTTGTTACTTTCATTTATTTTAAACATTTTACATCATAGCTCCACTTTGGAGGCATTTCTTCTATTTCTCGCTCGGAGTTTATACAACAAAACCTATTCTAGCAGTAATCGTCACTTTCACGACAAACTACAAACCATCTATATTCACAAATCGTTAAGAAATTTTGATATTAATAAGTTTTAAGTAGCAACAGCTGGCTGAGCAGATGCTTAGAGTTATTACAACATACCATAAGGTCTTTAGCCTTGATATGGAGTCATGTGTTTTCTATAAACACAGTAGTCGGATATGAGTTGGAAAAACTCGAAATTAATGTTTCGCGTTTAAGAGTAGTTATGTTAAACAGCTTAGCAAGACTGAAGAAATAAACAGATTAAGCAGATTTCTCTGTCTTCCTCTGAGTTACTACTTTTAAGGCGCAATAAATTAAACTGAAAAAAAACAATTCTGACTCTAATGTTTATAGTGAAAGAATTTGAATTAAAAACACTTAGTTTGTGTATGTTCTTGGTTTTAATGCTATGAAATGTTGAACACATATTCAACGAACACAACAATACTTTTGGTAGCTTGAATATATAGTGGCTTTTACCTTAAGGAAAGCGAACCTAATGGTTTATTCTATGGGGTGTCTTCGTGTACTTGCAGAGAAGAAACTCCATTTATAGAAGCAACTGTTTATTGTTCATGTTATTCCACTAGTTGGTTTCTTTTATAACTAATTCCAAACTTACAGACCCACTTATATATTGAAATTACAGCAAGTTACAAAATTGCCTGTATGTTTTATCCGTTTTAATAGGTTATTACTATCTGATATTCAGCTTATCCATGCTTGGTTCTGATAATTCATTTTATAAGTCAAACTCTATACGAGGATTTATTTACTTTAGATTAAAGCCACATTGAGCTATTTGCTGCGTCCATCGCGGGAAATCGAACCTCGGATTTTATCGCTATCTGCGGACACAGTATTTATAATTGCATTACAAAATGCATACATTAAATACTTATAAAATTGTCTAAAGATAACTTTGATAGCATATTTTTCGTATACCAATCTCAAACACGGTTGACTGAGTAAATACAGGATTAGTTTTCTCAATAACTGAAGAGAAACTCGGTTTTATCCCGTTATTAAAGTCGACTCACTCAAAGTAGGGATTCTTTACATTACTCGTGTTTTTTAGAGGTTGGTCAGGCTTCAGCTGGGGGGAGAGGTGATTTGTTGTAAATGTTTAATCTTTAAGTCACAAGATCTAGCCATCTCGGTGTTAAATCATGCTTTCTGATGGAGGTAGAAACAGCAAGATATCCCAGCCGACACAGAGCGAGACCGCGTTTCAGTTCCAACTGAACTCACCAGACTGTATTAACTAACCTAATATTTTGCTCGTTATTGTAAAGTACTGGATAGTTACGGTGAGCGGTACGTGTGGTTCACCGTGCGAAGAATATATCGCTAACTTGAGCGGCAGGTACAAGGAGTTCCTACCGTAGCGGGGCTGCCAAACAGGGAAGGTAGGTTTAGCGATAACCAGAACACGAAGCCGGAAAATGGCTGTGATGCCGACGAGATAAGATGGCCGTGATCGGTGACAAATTCTGTAAGCCGCCTAGAGTTTTTCTCATCAAGGCATATTCGTTGCCCAAGGGACTGAACGCCACGATTAGAATTTCGAAATCTAAGTCGGCAACATTTAGAAAACGTCACTTTATGCTTTGTAAGAGTCAGTGTTAAAATACAACGTTAGGTTTGTGTTGTTCGAGGTAATTCATCTTCTCATAATTGTTTATGACTTTTTCAGTTATCAATCTATACAGCAGTCTGACAACTGGGTGAACCTACTCTAGTTTCACACAAAACAATTGTATTTTCTTCCTATTTCCTGTTCATTGATATTAACTAGATACATGAACAGTTGATGGCTTTTGAATTATGTGATTCGACGTCGAATTTATTTAGAATCACATAAAATGTAGTCATTTCTTATCAGCAAATTAATATTGTTTTTGTTTTCGGATATTGTTGCAAACACTCATGCTAAGTATTTCCGCGCTAGACGCTTCTAATTTTGAACTGCTAAACAAGATAACTAAAATAACTTTGCCTATTTAATAACACTTTAAGATTTTTTGTGTATTCATTTATGTTGTATTAACTTGTATATTATGCTTTTCAGTGGTACTTCATATAAGGAATCATACTATAACAAAAACTATTGATGCATTGGTTTTTTAAGACGTGTAAGTGTTTCGTCAACTCATTTGATGGAAACTTTCAAGAAAAATGTATAAGCAACACAGAATAATCTGTATCTCTCATGTCACTTTGTATATTTAACATTATCAATACTTTTTAAGTTATTTTGAATATATAGTATTATCAATACTCCTGATTTCACTTTTAACTGCAATATTATCAAAATTATCCACGTTACTTTATCCATACCTCTCGTGTCACTTTATACCTACATCATTATTAATACCACTTATGTCTTTTTGTATCTACAGCATTATCAACCCATCTTATCATATGTATATATATACTGTCATCAACACTTCTTATGTGATGTATATACATTATTATCAATACTTCTTATGACATTTAAAATTTATAGCATCATCAATATCTTCCATGTCACTTAGTATGTACAACATTATAAATGTTTCTCATGTTTTCTAGCTACAGTAGCATCAGTACATTTTACATCACTTTATATGAATAGTATTACCAATACATTTTTTGTCAATTTGTAAATACATGATCAATACCATTTATGTCACTTTTTTAAATACGTTATCAATACCATTTATGCTACTTTGTACCCACATTACTATCAATACCGCTTACGTCATTTTGTATCTATAGCATTATCAATACCTCATATTCACTTTTATCTTCAATATTACCAACACTTCCCATGCCACTTATATCTACAGCATTATCAACACATCTTATGTTATTTTTGCGTACTCAACATTTTTCATACTTAATAAAGAGAACTGAAGAACGAGGGGACACGAATACAGATTTAGGCAAGGCATAAACCATCTTCACCTAAGACAATTTTATTTTTCAAATATGGTGTTTGTCCTATGGATCTTTTGGAGGCAATAAACTTGAGTAAGTTTAAAACAATGTTTGATATGAATGATAACGACTTGCTTTATTTTTTTTTAGTTTGGTTTAGAGGATGAAACCGCTAAAACGGACCAACAGTTCCCTTGTTCCTAAACATTATATTATGTTACGTCACCTTTTACTTATATCATTAACAATACCCTTTATGTCACATTGTATATACATATTATATATTAGTACCTCTTACGTTCTTTATGTGTGAGATAGTTTTGTGTTTTATGAAAGTTAGTAGTAAAATTTACATACTTCAGTGTGAAAGGAAACACATGTGACAATCAACACAAAGGATCATAAAATGATAGGTAAGCATAATGCATTTATTTCTTCGGTATAATTGTATTCTTAAATAATTCTGATTGGTTTCCATATATTAGAATATTTATTGTATAAATACGTCGAATAAAACTTTTCCAGGAGGTTTGGTTGTTTTACTAGTCCATAAATTGAATATGTTACGCTCTGTTTATTCAAGATATTATTTATTACCTATCAAATTTTCGAATTTGGAGCGAAGTTTAATCTCCCTGATCAAGGTCATATCGACGTTAGTTACCATTGCCACGAAACATCTTGTTCGATTTACCATCCTTACCTTTCAAAGACTAATCTTCTTGAATAGTAGAACTGTTTATCTAGGGACAAAGTATACTTGAGATATGATTAGCTTGAACATTTCTTGAATAAAACTGTGCTTTAATAAGCTTATTTCGGCTGATTGTTTTTCTAAAATATCCATTACATACGTTCATGCGGAAAAAATCCACGGATATGTGGGTAACAACGAGAATTTTCTAACAATGTAGCATGAAAATGTAAATAACTTTTTTATACTTTTGTTGTAAGAGAGGTTGTTTCTCTCCTGCCTAATGAGTACATTTTCTTAAAGTTACAGACTTGTTTCAAAGTCATTAAAACCACAAGTAATAAAACCTATGTGATTAGTGATGATCGAAGATAGAGACAAAGGATGTGGGTTTCTTATTATCTGTCTCAAAATACCAACAATCATAACAGTTTGTTGCAAATATTACGAGGTATTCCTCTCTTGAATGGAATTCTCCAAAATTATAAATGATTGAGATCAAGCTGCTGTCGACTGCAGCATGTTGCTTATGATAAGTTAGCTGAACATAAAAACTGGATTCTTGGAAAGGCTGACATTAGAAAATTTATCCGAGTTTGATCACACACATATCGACGTTATGCACATAATAAAGTTACTATAATCAGCTGAGGTAGAACGTCGTAAAATGTTGGATTAAGTTCCTAATCCCGTTTGAAAGGATAACAATGAAGGTTCTCGAGATGCCATTTGTTATAAGAAACAAAAGTTAGTTAACTGAAGATACGGCTTACTTACGAACAATCCAGATGAACGTCAGGCTACGTGCACATAACTAATGTCAGAATGACGGCAGTTCACGATAGAAACGGCAAAACCATTCGCTAAACTTCCAGAAATGTTGTTTTTTTATTTTTCAAGATGTCTCTATAATTACGAGAAATAGGTTTATCAATTTATATATAATTTAATATCTGAGGTATCTTACTTCTCATCTTCCATGCTTTATTAAACAAGTGAAAATGGTTGCTTCCTACGTCTTCGTGTAGCTCCGTCTAATATTCTAGACTGTGTATAGTTTAACACGTTTATTTTAAAGATAATCTATTAGATATATCAAAATGTATTCAACAAGACTTGCTTTAAATAAGGTGTCACGTTCTTCTACAGATCTTCGAAAGGAGGTCTGACATGGCAACATATTTTTCTTTCCATTTCTTTCTATCTTTTCATTTAACCTGTAGAATAAATTGATTTAATATATTTCAATGTCTGATAATTAGTGTATTAAAATGCAAGACGAAAATCTCGTTTTGTTGGGGACAGTATATGCAATAATGAAAGACTTATAATTACGCCACACAAACACACACTGAATCTTGCGATTTTCCGACCTATAATGTTATTCGTTACTTGCTCTGATTTCTTCTAATCCTTATGTTCCATAGATGATTTCCCCTCATGTAAGCCTGATCTTTTCTTAAACACTTTTCGTTCCAAATCTACCACGACGCGGCGTTACGACGATGAAATTCCCGAGAAACCAAAAATTGACCACAGCCCCTTTCAATCACACATCAGAAAATTGCAGGTTTTCTACTGGTTCTTGAAAGCTGAAACATTTTACCTGATGATGAAGCGGCTTGATGAAGTGAAGTGATAAGCATGTTTTCAGCTAGGGGGTCGTTCCCTTGCCTCCCTTTCTCCGGGTGTAGAGGACCCTATAAAAATAAGGTCATAAACGTTTTCACCTTTCATGTAGGGAGATAGGCGGTTTAAATTTAAAATGTTCTGTTTCGTCCTAGTAGAGATCTAATATATAAAACTCTGTATCATTATGACTTTAGATTATTTAATTATGTTATAAAACGAAAGACTACTTGCTTTGTTTTAGGAAATAAAAGCCCTGGCTATCTAGGTACTCGTTTTTAATAATATATTATTTTTTGTTTGGTTTTGCACAGAGCTTGGAACATACAATGCCGTTTGAAATCAAGTTAAATAAAACTGAAAAAACAAATCAGTCGTTGGCATTTCTGACTAAAATTACGTGGTCGAAGTATTGATTATTCTTACTGTTAGACTATAGTTTTTTTTTTTTCTTTTTCTTAGTCTTATGTACTTTTTAAAATAATTTTCATGTTTATAAATTTTGACTATTCTATTTACTCATTGATTTCTTCCTTCTTTAGAAAGATTACTGGTACTGATTGATATATTTATCTATAAAATAATTTTTCTAAGTGCAGTTTCGAGCATTATCAACTCTTATTAATCAGCTGACCACGGTGTAATTTTTATTGCCTGCCCTCCAGCGGCACCGCGGCATGTCCGCAGACTTATAACGCTAAACACGTAGTTTCGATACTCGTGATGGACAGGGCACAGATAACCCATTGTGTAGCTTTGTGTTTAACTAGAAACAAAAAAATTATGTTGCCTAATATAAGCAAAAGCGCTTCATCTTTCATATTTCCACAAAGTAAGAAAACGTGAGTGCTAATTTCTAATTATAAACATGTAAGTAGTCTCAGATACTTGTACCAAGGAAAACGAGTTTAAAAGTATGTGTCTGCCAATAAAAAAAACGACATATTTCATTCATTTATTGAAGCAAAAGCACTTTGGACGTTACCTAGAAACATCATGAACCCAGCTGAGTTGACGAAAGATGATATAGCTCGAAACTGAATTACTTTAACACGTTGAAGATAAATAGTTCACTACAAACGATTTAGGCTGTGCGCCGTAATTTAAAAATTACTTAATTTTGAACTTGACTGCAAAAAAATGGATAAAATCATGAAGTATTTTTTATGTTCTCTAATATCTTGCTTCAGCTTATGTTATGGAAAGTTCGTGCTTATTTACTACAGTGATGGAAAAGTGTTTGTATTTATTTTCTTTAATTTAAATATATGTGAACATTCGATTTTGAACATCAAGCATTGTCTGCATTGTTCTAATTTAGGCTTTCTGTATTTACGTAATGAACGCACGCGTGAATTAATAAACAAATACCAAATTGTGGAGACAGGATTTTTACCAATTTTGAAGACTGATTACGCAATGAAAAAGGTCTGACGTTAAGCTCTTATAAGATTTAACGCATATATAAAACAAACGTGATTCGTTTGGTCGTCCTCTCAACTTTGACCAATCACATTTTCATAATCTACGTTCTTGTATTATAAGACATTTTCTACCACATTAGAGTTTATATTGTATTGTATTTTGTGAATACATAATTACTAGACGCCATCTTGCGAGGACTTAGAGATCGTGTAAATAGCAATAGTCAGTTGATAAAAAATAAACTTTTTATAAAAATATTGTCTGTATTTTCACAGCAGACGTATAATAATGACTTAGTTTCTGAATACCTAACCAAATAACTATTATATACGTTTTGCTTGATATTATACATTCATATTTATCCAATTAAACTAATGAACAAAATCATAAATAGTTCCAAGTAAAGACAACTGAATATTATTTTAAATAATAATAGAAAACGACTTCTGTATGGAAGCATATTATGTTGATATAATAACAAACTGACAAAGAAAGATTTAAAAGTATAGTGAAGTTAATATACCACATGTGGCGACAGAATCTGAAGAAAACAGATCAATGCTCTGTCAAACAATGTGGTACATTCCCCGAAATAAAAAGGTTTATTGATGCTTATTAATTATTCCCTATCAATTTTTTGTTAAGATAAAATTATCAGTACAGTAGGTTAATAATAAATTAATCATTCAAAGTGTAAAGTTAAAGATTATACTGAAAACCATACTAAAGAGATGAAGAACGGTCATTTACGTGTTTAACTGATATAACAACATGAATAAGTTTTACCCAATGATATTAAGTTAAATGTAGCATAAGCTGAATTATCCTTATTTATCGTGCTTAATAATGTGCCAGAAAGATGAAAAATTACCTTTTTTTTTTTTCTTCTCATAGAACTAGTAAGGTAAACAACTAATGTTCATGGGTTGACTGAGCTCTGAAATATGGAAAATTATTCAAGAAGATATATTAAAAAGTGAAACTGTTACTAATAAAAACGTTTTAGGTTTATTTACGAAAAATAGAATCTTAAATTTCAATACATTTTCAAGATATGCTAAACAATCCACCATATAAGCTGGTTTAACTTTTTTTAATTTATTACATAAGTAATTCATAATAATCGTTAAACATAAACAGAGAGTAAGAAACATTTATATATATATATATACAAAAACATACAACATGAATTCACTGTAGTTTTTTTTTCTTTACTTGAAAGGCTTGACCTTGCTACTGCCTTAAGAACTATACATATTATTTACTCTCCAATATGTGAAATTCACGTGTTAAATCACGTACATTGTTAACTTATGGTGCAAACATATGTGCTTGTTTTTGTGTAACCTATATTTTTCACACGCATTTATATTTGCAAAAACAAACTAGCAAAGCAGATCTCCTGGAAAGTTGACTGTCGTGTGCTAAGTATATTGAATTGTTTGTATCTCATTAATTTATGTCAGAAATATTTGCAAAATATTATGTAGTCTCAGTCCCGCCCGAAGACACGCCTTCATAAAAAAAAAAGCACGCCCATTAAACTGTGGACAAGGAAAGAGGTTCCGCCCCTTTCAGCCCGCAGGAAGTTCTTGTCCAGCCATTAAAACAGACGCTTAATGAAAAAGCAACCATACTCGGAATCGTAACGATTTATTTCAGGACCTTATTCACATTTAGAAAAGCAATTAAGAGAAAAATTAAATAATTGTACTTTTATCTAGAATATAAAAACACAGGACACAGTAGAACAACACCACACTATCTGTAGACACTTCAATATCAAAAGTGTGTTTGTGTGTGAATGAGGGGGGATATTGCTCGTCTACTTTAATATATACTTCAAACTTTGTTCAATTGAAATTTATATAGGACATTCTTCTGGTTTGTTTGTTAGACTGTTTGGAAGTAATGAATCGAAATTCCTAAATAATTATATTGTTGCTTTATCCACTAATAAATAATATACACACACACATATTATATTTATGCATTTAATTAAATAACGTTTCACTGCTACACAGACTTGTTTTTTCATATATGTATGTAAGAGCATACACCGACAAGAAGGCTTATCAAAGTTATACTTTTGTGCATTCTCTAAATGTTAATCAGTAGTTTTATAACGTAATGTTACACTATATATAAATATTATTATAATTACGTAATATCTTCAGGGGTAACCCACGTTTCTGGTTAAGTCCTATAAATACTCTTTGTTTCTAAATTTTACCCTTTCTTGGAATACTGACGTATGATTTATATGTAAAAATGCAGTTTAATTTATCTAATTTTGTGTAATATCAACATTCTTGTGCTTGATTAATATACCTTAAATGTTTTTGATGATAGGTGTTCGTACATGTCTCTGTCATTTATGACGGCTAATTAATTAATACAGTATTAAACTGGTACATCGAAACTCTTTTTTTCTACGTATATTCGTCTTTTAAATAAGTATTTCCTAAACTTATGTTTCTTTAAACTAAACCTTACAGAACCGACCCATGTCAATCGGATCTGGTCAGCTAGTGTTGGTGTAACCAAAAACAAAAACAACACACTATTCATTGAACACGTGAAGAACATACTTGAAAGAAATCTTTATGTACAGAATCATGTCTTGTTGTATTACATCAAAATAAAACGTAGGCCTGTCACCTCTCAGACATCCGTTACAGTAAAACCAAATTACGGTCGAAGTCTAACCTAATTCAAATTGTTTAAAGTCAGAGGTTTTAGGTGTTTATTTTTAAATACAGCGTGTGTTAATACCTATTTTCCAAAAACATGATAAAATATCGTACGTCCACTTCGTTTCCCCGTAGTTGAGTACATGATTATCTAATGAAGTACCTGTGCTATGCTCATCAGGGGTATCAAAATCCGATTTTTAGCCTTATAATTCCGCAGACATGCCGTTGAATTGTTGAATTATTCCATAGAAAATTATAAACATTTTATAAACAAATCATTACGACCAGATAAAAACAAACAATATTCCTCGAATTTTAACTGATTTATGATGCTCATGTGGTAGCATGAGGTTTCCATTTTCTGGTACTTTGTTATCATTCAGATTAATTAACGTATGATGCTCGAATGGTGCTACCTAGGCAACGAGATGTTTTTATTTTATCATTAAGTCTACAATTTGTTTAAAATAAACCTTAACCAATAAGAGAAGAAAATAAAGCTCGATCGTAATTTTAAAAAATTATGGTCTCTCCTTGGGACAACAGTAAACTTCGGGACTTACAACGCTAAACTCTGTTGTGTGATTTTGCTCTAACAACAAACAAGCAAAGGATTTGGTTTTCTGATATTTTGATTAATGTTGTGTTTCTGTGCAATAAATTCAAACAATACCGATATCTTCTGAAACAATATTTTTATAATTTGTTGTATTTCACTTTAAAAGGATGTGTATGTTTTCTTATAACAAAGCTAAATCAGCCTATCTGCTGTGTACACCAAACGGGAATTAAACCTCTGATCTTAGCGTTGTACATCCGTAAAGTTACCTCCATCCCAGTGTGGGGCGAATTTTTTTAAAAAAAGTAAATAATGTGTAATACAAAACAATATATTAAAAAAACGATCGTGAAATTACGTAGGTTAACTTACATAATACAAAATGAAGTGTTTCTGTTCCTTTATTGCCTGTATTAAATCTATCTTTATTTCGTCTGAATTGTCATTCCACTTTAAGAGCTAAAATCTACAGTTACAAAAGAATCACATGGTAATCAAAGTACTCAAAATATAGCTTTCCACAACTCATTAGTGTCTACTCTTACTTATAAGCTGATATGAATAATGTCTAACATAGTAAAGGCAAGTTGAACCTTCTTTAGTATCTAAAACAGTTGAAACTACAAGGTGAGACTGATAAAGTGAAAAGCGCCATGGTCTATAAGTTGGTAACAGCTGAGATAAGAAGTATATACAATACAGCCCGATAAGAATACTTATAGCAGAAAATACAGCCCGATAAGAATACTTATAGCAGAAAATACAGCCCGATAAGAATACTTATAGCAGAAAATACAGCCCGATAAGAATACTTATAGCAGAAAATACAGCCCGATAAGAATACTTATAGCAGAACTGCTTGTTAAATTTATTATATATTAACATGCAGACAGATTATTGACAGTTTTGTTAGCTAGTTAGATGTGAACATACAGGTAGATTATTAGCAGGTATCTTGTTAACTAGCTAGAGAGTGTTGTTGTTTTCAAAAGAAAAAAGTGGTAACACCCAATGTGTTTTGTCCACCTATAGACGCAGTTTTACCAGATAAACCGATGTTGTTGATTTTTCAACTGATAAAAAGGCTGATATATTAAGGAGGAATTCAAACTTTTCGTGTTTGTTGGTTCTGTGTCTTTGACAAATGACAGAGCCAATCCCTTAACCATACAAATTCTACACGATACTGGGGCAACTCAACCATTGCTGTTAGTAAGTATAATGCTTTTAGATTTGACCCAGCATGACCAGGTGGTTAAGGCACTCGACTTGCAATCTGAGGATCGCGGGTTCGAATCCTCGTCACACCAAACATTCTCGCTCTCTCAGCCGTGAGGGCGTTATAATGTTAGGTCAATCCCATTATTCGTTGATAAAAGAGTAGCCCAAGAGTTGGCGGTGGGTGGTGATGACTAGCGCCTTCCCTCTAGTATTACACTGCTAAATTAAGGACGGCTGGCACAGATAGCCCTCGAGTAGCTTTGCGCGAAATTCGGAACAAGTCAAACCTTTAGATTTGCGTTATGCTATTGGTGAGTCTGTTATACCTGAGGGCATAGCTTTATTAATTTTTCCTCTTGATAACATTTATTTAACGTTAGACCTAGTTTAGGGACCAACTGTGGTTGGAATAACACCTACTTTGCCAAATAGAGGTGTATTATTATTGTTGGGAAACGATTTGGCTGGGGGAAAAGTTGTTGGCAAACCTAAAATAGTTAATGACCCGATTACTGTTTCATCTAAGGATGATGTGTTTCCATCGTGTACTGTGACTCGAGCTCAGGCTTAGAAATTAAGCCAAGAAAGGACAGACATGTATTCAGAGAACTATATTTGGATTCGACAAGACGATTGTTCTACTAACGATCCCTTGGTGAGTGACAATGATGGGCGTGAGGGATCTGGTTTACCTCATGAAGTTCCACTTGCTAAAAATAAACTGATCGCTGAGCAACAAAATGATCTGCAGAGCTCTTCACTAGATAAACATTCCCAAAAGATGAACTGGAGAAAGTTTCAAAGGGCTATACTCGTATTTTTCTTTAAATGGTGTTCTTATGAGGAAATATAGACCACCAGATGTGCCAGCTTCAGAAAACTGTTGTTCCCAAAGCACAACGTTATGAAATATTGAGAGTTGCATATACAATTCTTATGGGAGGTCATATAGGTGTCAAAACGACAAGTAAAAAATTATAAACATTTCTTTTCGCTAAAAAATTAGGCAAGACATTTCTCAGTTTTGTAAAGTTGTCATACATGTCAGTTGGGCAAAAGAATTAACCTGAAAGTTCCTCTTAACCTTTGAAACTTATCACAGCTTTCGAAGAAACCTTCAGTTGCTTGATTGTTGTTAGTGTTGGCCCTTTACCAAAAACTCGTTCAGAGAACCAGTATTTGTTGACTATCATGTGCTCATCCACTAGATTCTCTGAAGCTATCCTTTTGAGAAACATTTCAGCCAAAAACCTTTCTAAGGCTTTGATTAATTTCTTTACTTTTGCTGGCTTGCCAAATTAAATTCGGTCTCATCGGGGATCAAATTTTATTTCTGTGTTGTTTAAACAGGTTATTCATCAGCTCGATGCTAAACAGATAAAATCTACTGTATACCATCCAGAATCGCAAGGTGCTCTTGAAAGATACCACTCTACCTTGAACACTATGATGTGGATTTATTTTCTCGATAAGGAGAAGGAATGAGATGAAGAAATTAATTTATTGTTATTTGCTGTTCGTGAGTTGGTTTATGAGTCGTAGGGTCTAGCTTGTTTGAGTTGGTGTTTGGCCATTCGGTCCTTTGAAGTTACTGAAGGAACAATCGTTGGAAGATGATCCGAAAGAAATCAACTTACTGGATTACGTTTCTAAGTTTTGGTCCAAACTCTTACGTGATTGTGAATTTGCTCGAGACAATCTGAAGTCATCCCAAGCTAAAATGAAAAACATTTATGACTACAAGGCTGAAGAGTGTAAGTTGTATTCTACTGACGCAATCTTAGTATTGTTACTCAACATGGGTTTGTTTGTTTGTTTTGGAATTTCGCGCAATGTTACACGAGGGCTATCTGCGCTAGCCGTCCCTAATTTAGCAGTGATAGACTAGAAGGAAGGCAGTTAGTCTTCACCACCCACCGCCAACTCTTGGGCTACTCTTTTACCAACGAATAGTGGGATTGACCGTCACATTATAACGCCCCCAGGCTGAAAGAGCTAGCATGTTTGGTGCTATGGAGATTCAAACCCGCGACCCTCAGATTACGAGTCGAACCCACCTGGCCACGCTTGGCCCTCACTATGGGACATCCACTCAGAGATATTTGCCATGATCCCTGTTTTCAAATATAATGATATATTACCTTAGTTAAAAACTGTCTAATGCCGATATTTAATTCTCTAGCGAGGGAGGTGTGACATAATTACAATAATATATCTACTTTAATATCGATAAGTGTTTAAATTCAATTTATATTTAGAAATGTACATAACTTATAGAGTTACATTTTATTACAAAATTCTCGCCTTTCCACTAACGTTGTAGAAGATATCGAAGTACAAGAATAAATAGTATATGTGTGTACGTAAACATTAGTGTATCATGAATATTGTTGTGCAGGATGAGATTTCTGGAAATTCTTCTCACACCTATATATGTAATCAACGCGACGCGGCAAGAGACAATATATATTATTGGTTTGTTGTAGTTGGTATACTATGAAATTCGGAAGGTTTAACTATAATTAACGCTTATTAACCGGGAACGTCTTATATTTAACCAGAAACACTTATAAATGTTGAAGTTTACAAACCCTTTAACTTTAGCGGATTCATATCGAACATTAGTATTTTCTACGAAAACGTTACATAACATCACGGTAAAATAACTCAAAGTGTGGTTGGCTAAATAAAAAGAATACAGAGGTAACTTATTAGCTTATTTTGTTTTTGTTTCTTGAAATTCGCGCAAAGCTACATGAGAGTTATCTGCACGCGTTAGTCGTCCCTAATTTAGCAATGTAAATCATCATCACCCACCGCCAATTCTAGGGTTACTCTTTTATCAACGAACAGTAGGATTGTGCGTCACATTATACACTCCCACGACTGGAAGTGAGAGCGTGTTTAGGTGTGACGGGGATTTGAACCCGCGACCTTTAGATTACGACTCGAGAACCTACATTAATTTTAAATTAACTCGCTCATCCTGAATCCTCAGTAAAGCATCAAGCTAATTCCAGACCAGAAAGAAGATTTCATACCGTTTTAAGTTTGTAGAGTCTTTATATATAAATTATTATTTGAAATAACCGTTATTGTAAATTTATCACGCCCAAAAATAAGGTTCTGTTAAAAAAGAAATTTTGTTTATCAATTTTGTTGGCAAATATCATAAATTGGATACATATCAACATTTATTTAATTTCTAAATTTGAATTATCATTTAACTATCTCTCAAGCTATTTGAAATTGTAATACGTAACAAGGTGGACATACAGACTGATTGTTGGCATGGTACCTTGTTAGATACTTAGATGTGGGCTTGGAGGCAGATTACTGGCATGGTACCTTGTTAGATACTTAGAGGTGGGCATGGAGGCAGATTACTGGCACGGTGCCTTGTGAACTGGTTAGAAGCGGGCATACGGGTAGATGAGACATAGACATACATATAGGTTATTGACAAGTTGTGTTGTTAGTTTATTAGCAGCCTAACTAGTTTGCTAGATAGGTACGAACATACTGGTAGATTATTGTCTGTGTTGCTGTATCACTGGTAGGCTAGTTTTTAACTAGTTAGATATGCTCATATAAATATATATTACAGGTACCCTGCATGGCCAGGTGGTTAGAGTGCTCGAACTCGTAATCGGAGGATCTCAAGTTCGAATCCCCATCCAACCCAACATACTCATCTTTTCAGCAATGGAGGCGTTATAATGTGACGGTCAATCTCACTGTTCGTTTGTAAAAGGATAGCTCAAGAGATGGCTGTGGATGCTGATTATTTATACTGCTCAATTAGGGACGGCTAGCGCAGATAGCCTTCATGTAGCTTTACGCAAAAGTCAAAACAAACAAATGTATTATTGGTAGGCTGTATTGGATTGAATGATGATAATCTAAAAAAACAATGAAAAAAGAGGGGCCAAAGAAGACAAATATCAGGAGAACAGAAAGCACATCAGATGTTTGTTTAGATAAACAGAAGATAAGTATCTAACCAAGAAATGCGCGGAAACTGGTAAATACTTGGCAACATCTAACATGCGTAAATCACGTACAGTAATAAAATACTTAAATAGGAAACTAAAGAATATGAATAGGAAACTTATCCTGTCTTCTGGTGAAACTATCAAAAGTAAGGGCGATCAAATACCTTTTAAAATTATAGAACGGTGAACTGAGTATGTTAGAAAATTGTATAATAATTTTAAGGAAGAGGAACCAGCCCTAACTCTCATGTAACCAATTAAAAGCGACCTAAAAAGTCTGAAAAGGGTAGTACAGGAAGTCATTGGAACCTCAAAGAATGGAAAAGCTTGAGGCTTATAAGAATGTTCCAATACAATGTTTAAAGGAAATGAACATTTTAGGGATTAAATATCTGAG
Source organism: Tachypleus tridentatus (assembly GCF_004210375.1). Classification (NCBI taxonomy): domain Eukaryota; kingdom Metazoa; phylum Arthropoda; class Merostomata; order Xiphosura; family Limulidae; genus Tachypleus; species Tachypleus tridentatus. The sequence continues at coordinate 122,557,010 of NC_134826.1, read as the reverse complement.
TGAAGTTTGCAACTCAATTTATAGAGGAAGAACAAAGTCAACAAATTTTAATAGATCCGAATTTTGTGACGATATCCAAGAAACCTAAGGCTATGTCGTGGGGCAAGTATACGACTCTCAGCTTGATCAGTCAGACGTCAAAAGTAATTCTCTATAGAATTTTTCATAAGGTTTAGAATGAGCTGTCAAAAGACCAAAATAGTATTATAAAAGGTCAGGACAAGGGAAAGAGCATATTCGACCTTAGAATGTTAGTTGGAAATGCCCCAGAAGTGCCCAGAAATTTTATATATATCCTCCGTAGACTTTGAATCGTCAGTGACGTATACTTCAATCATGAAGCAGAAGTTGAAATTGACAGAGAACTAAGAAACTGGCCTGCGGTTCATAGAGTCGTAAGACGGGAATAATGCTTCCACCGATATTATATAATTTGAATACGGAATGGTTGGTGATAGGGATAATTACTGATACGGATGTAATAAACTTTAACCTGTTGACTACCAAGTATTTCAGCTGCTACGGCAACTCCGAACCAAGTTCAAAATACAACTCTAGTGCTTTTCATTTTGTAACTTTTTTCGTAACGCCATTTTGGATCGAAAGTGGTTACTTGATAATGTTATTTAAACAGAAAGGCTATGAACTTAGGATAACTGCCGAAAAATTAAGACCACTCTAAGAATTTATGAATAAAAGTAAGGCGAATACTTCGTATTGCATCAACTGCGCTATTTCTGCAATATCAAGTATCGACGAGGCCTTTCGCGTAGTGCCATCAGTTCATTGTGGATACTATCAACATAATACTGGTATAGACGTTTTCATACCATCAATTTTATGAACAACAAATGTTATGGTGTAAACCACATTACGCGAGTGAAGTCTAATTCTTATCAGAATTAGCGTAAGGATTAATAACATAATATTATTAATTTCACTTGAATTCACTATAATCCCTAAAACCTAGCCAACTGACAAGCTAACCTTTTTTTTTCTGGGACGGATCAAGCAATAGCAGCATCAATGGGTGAAAACTAAATTTGTAATTCTAAAAACGTATGAATGAAAGCAAAGAGAAAGATATAATTATACATAAACCACACCATTTCTGCAATGTTCAGTGTCAACGAGGCCTTCTGCTTAATACCTGAACTCGTTGGGTCAATTGGGTTTGTTTTTTTTTCGTTTTGTTTTTTAATTTCGCACAAAGCTACACGAGGGCTATCTGTGCTAGCCGTCCCTAATTTAGCAGTGTAAGGCTAGAGGGAAGGCAGCCAGTCATCACCACCCACCGCCAACTCTTGGGCTACTCTTTTACCAACGAATAGGGGATTGACCATCACATTATAACGCCCCCACGGCTGAAAGGGCGAGCATGTTTGGCGCGACGGGGATGCGAACCCGCGACCGTCAGATTACGAGTAGCACGCCTTAACACGCTTGGCCATGCCGGGTCTTGGCCAATTGAGATGCGACAAATAAAGTACTGGTCTAGACGCTATTTGTATTAAAGAGTTCACGAACATCAGCTATTCAAACCTTTAGTTGTCTTGTACTCACCAATGATTTAATCTTCTGCGATGTCTAAATGGAAATACTTTGGATTTGAATCTGCTTCTTCGCCTTAATTAAGACTTTCAGTTTTGGTTTTTTTCACATTACTTATGGTCGTACATCATACGATACGAACTTCCTCTGGTCTTCAAAGTAAAGTTACCCACCAAATCCAAATCAGGAGTTGTACGATCGCATCATATTTCCCAGTATTTTTCATCAGCTTCTGAGTCGTCGTATCGGATATATCACGTGCTGCCTCCAAACTCAGTGTCATTCTTGCTGAATTGGTTCATGTTTTACGAAAACCATTCCCTCCAGATCAACATATTGTTAAAATGTATTCGATGTTTCTTGCAGAAAATAATCCTAGACATATTTCTTCCATCCATGGAAAACCTGATGATCATTTTCGCTACTTATGTCTCACTTACCTTTACAACCGTTCAAGGAAAGCTCAGTACACCTGGTGAGCATCACATCGTACCATTAAGTACCAGTTTCAGAATTCTTTTCAGTAGTGTAAAATTCGCACTTAATCATTCATTATCTACAGCCACTATGCTCAGAGTTTTATCTCATAAACGAAGAGAAGATGTAACACTGTTGGTCCACCACTCCCATGTAGAGAGATAAAACGACAGAGGAAAAAATATTGTTTTGCCCTTATTTAGGCTACTTATTTAAACGGTACAATACAATTACAAGTGGTGAATGTAATGATAGACTGAGTTCCATATTTATTTCATATATTTTTAGACAATAGTAATTTAATTATTTAAGGAATTATGCTTCAAAGCAGAATGTAAAATAATCGAAAAAGTAGAGAAGTTTGCTTAAGTAAGGACAAATATCGGTAGTCATGAAAAAAAGCAAAAACAAATAAATCGAAGGATATGAATGGGAAAAAAGCAGAATTCTCCAATCTCAAATAACTAGTCAGTAGAGATGTCAAACTAGAAGTGAACAATAGACTACTAAAATGTTATGTGTTGTTTGTTCTACTCTTCCAGATTAAAACGTGGACCGTTTCTGCTGAGATAAAATTATATTGAAAGGCTAGCTTCTGTATTTAAATATGAACATACCAATAGAATATTTGTGTTAAAATGTGAAGTGCAAGTATTTTTCAGGTGAAATTTCCATTTTTAATATTGCCTCAACTCATCTTATATTTGGAAGTAGTCATCGCTTGTCAATGTTGGATCACCATAAGTAAAACAAACAACAACAAATAAAACCACAACGAAATGGAACAAACATAATTCTGGACTCTCAACATTTACCTTTTAGGCTTCAAGTCATACATACATACATGAGATTGTTTTGTTAAACGTACAAATTGTACGGTATATATGTTGGTCTTTGTTAATAATGATCTTTTAAAATCAGGCTACAAACCTTTTGATTTTTAGAAGCTTTTTGCTCTGAGACGTAAGATTATTTTATTATATTATGCTACAATACGTTTACAGTTAACATACATTCATAGTCACTCTCCTATGCTTTATGTATAGGACATCTTGTTTAAGACATTTGTATTCAAATTATAGCTGATTATAAGCTCAGCCTTTGTTTTAGGCATGTCGATTTATTTCAGTAAGAAAGACTAATATATATATATATTTGTATATACTGCGCACAATACGCGGATATTTATTTAAATACAATAATTTAGGCAAAATGCCTTTTGCGATGCTATAATTGAAATTGATATGTCTTTTAATTGGGTTCTTAGGAAGAAAGCCTTTGTTATTTGGCTGAAATTTAACAAAATAGTGAATTACTATTTCACTATTATTTAACACTACTACGTTGATATAAGTATATGAAATAGTAACAAAAGGTATCAACAACAAACACGATATTAAAACAAGAGTATACTCATTACCACCAACTGTCAACTCTTGGGCTACTCTTTTAGCCAAGAATAGTGGGATTGACCGTCACATTATTACGCCCCCACAGTTGAAATGGCGAGCAAGTTTGGTGTAACGGAAATTGGACCCCGCCACCCTCAAATTATCACTCGAGCGCTTTAACCACCTGGCTATGCCGGGCCTGTGTTTTTATCACTCATTTCTAATACCATCAGACTCATAGTTGGTATTCTTATTACAATATTACATACATACGTTCTTTGACATATTATTTTAAACCGTAACTGAGAGTTTTTTTTCTTTTCGCCATTTTTAATTTTTGTTTTATTTCCCGCTGTGCTACAAACAGTACATTTTCTGAAACAAACCATTTTTTATATAAATGACTTTTTAAAAAATATATAAAGTCTTAAACTTTCCACTTTAAACAGGTATTACATTTAAAAAAAGCACATGTAATTTTGAATGGGCTGAGAACAGTTCAGCGATTAGCTACTGGACGATGGAGCTGAGGTTCCACAGTTTGGAACATGGTTCTCATAAAAATATATCGCATTCTATATTTTAAAGCTGTGCGTGCATTACATGATTAACTGCTAAATCCCACTATCCGGTCTGTATGCTGTAAGTGGCATTGTTTTTGTTCGAAGTTGAATACGAAGCTATACAATGAGCTCTCTATGTTCTGTTTACCATGGGTTTCAAAACCCAGTTTCTAACGTTTTAAGTCCGCATATATATCGTTATGTTAGTTGGGACATAGGTGGCGTTGACCGTTTGTTTATATTTTAATTTCATACAAAGCTATACGAGGGCTATCTGCTTTAGTTAGCCGTCCCTAATTTAGCGGCGTAAAACTGGAGAAAATAATCTCCACACAGCACCAACTCTTGGACTATTCTTTTACCAACAAATCTGGAGATTGACATTAAAATTATATCGTTCCACGGCTAAAAGGACGAGCATGTTTGGTGAAAGGGGATTCGAACCCACGACCCTCAGATTGTTAGTCGTGTATTTTTCATGAAGTACAATAATCTAATAAACAAGTAATTCCACATCGTTCGAAGCGAGTAAGAATAGATTGAAGTAAAAAAACAAATGAAACTACAAGTGGTAAGTAAGTAAACGTCTAGGATGGACGAGTTCTGGTTAATGACTAAATAGCCATAATGTTTTATGGTTTCTTCATTTCTTCTAAAGAAAGTATGATAGTTTTATCACACTGATCAACTAGATAAAATAATCTGATTGTGTTCCGTTAAGCCTAACATTTATGTTCGCCTTATTATCAATATAATGACAATTTTTTTCAATTTAAATCACAAAGAGAACCCTCAGAAAGAAAAAAAAATGTAAATTCTGCGCACAAATTGGAACGAATCGGATGTATATTCAAAATCACTAGCGACTGAATTTATTACCACTTCATTCCAAATATTCTGAATATATTCAAATTTTATCAAATGTCGGGCGCGAAACATTCTCATAGAAGTCAATGAGCTCAAGGTTTCATCACATGATTTGTTATTGAGAAGTTGGAAACTTTAAAAGAAGGAAAACAAAATACTTCAGTATTTTCGAACGGGACGGCTTCTGACGATGTACGATATAAATCATGACATGATAGTTTACTTGGAGGCACCAAAAAGTATAAACCTGAGACTAGTTTATTTTCGTTTTCATATTTCCACTTATTCATCCACTGCAAAATGATTTTAAAACTGTCTGGGTTTCTGGCTAGCACTTATGGAATATGTAAATTGAATCATGCCGAAGCACATTGATTAACAAAATCAGTTGAGAATTACAGCACTGATCAGTATAAACTTTACCCGTCAGTCTAGGTTTCTGACATATAATGAAGTTTCACCAGTAGACTTCGCACAATAAAAGGTTATTCTCTATCATTAATCTGCAAGGGCAGTCCGATGAAAATTTACACTGTGAAGCTGTGGGATCTGGATTGGTTGCTTTAATACTTCAATCTGATCTGGAATTGTTTACTCTTTGTGATAAAGGAGGCTTAATATTACCGTACAACTTCTATATAAATGCCAGCACATACATACAAACTTATTTTAGGCTAAACTAAAAAAATGTTAGTTTCTGGTATTTTGAAGTGCATATCATTTCTACATAGCTGTATCTTGATGCATGAGACATGCATTGTTTGGACGGTGCGTATTGTTGCTACGTATTTATACTTTTAGATACGAGATACTCACATGTATCTATCTTGTTTCATCTTATTTTCTACATGTTTACATCTTGGTACATGGATTACCTATACCATTATATCATGGTGTATGAAACTTTCACGTATTTTTATTTCTTCCCGATATTTTCGCGTAATTATATATCTAAGTAGTCAGATGCTGGAATGTGAGGGCCCTATCATTATTATATGATTGTATATACATTAACTCTTTATTTTTATGTCTTTACTTACTAGGAATTGAAGTGCTTATATTACTACATTTTTGTTTGTTTTGTTTTTGGAATTTCACACAAAGCTACTCGAGGGCTATCTGCGCTAGCCGTCCCTAATTTAGCAGTGTAAGACTAGAGAGAAGGCAGCTAGTCATCACCACCCACCGCCAACTCTTGGGCTACTCTTTTACCAACGAATAGTGGGATTGACCGTTACATTATAACGCCCTCACGGCTGGGAGGGCGAGCATGTTTGGCGCGACGCGGGCGCGAACCCGCGAATTACGAGTCACACGCCTTACGCGCTTGGCCATGCCAGACCCTACATTTTTGTATCTATGGTGGTTTGAGTCCGTTTTGCACACACACACACGCACACACATACATATTCGTACATTAACTCTTTACAATGGAGTTTTGATGATGGTTATATCTGAGTGTAAGAGGCTCTATATCACTGAATATTTCATTATAAAATCCATAAACTGATAAAAGTGAAGCACGAATGTTTTATATTGTTATTTATTAGTGGTGAATTCTCCATATAAAAAGATATTTTACTATATGAATTCTTTATATGGTTGTATCTGCGTATAAGTTTCTATATTGTTATATTTGACCAGCTCAATGGCTTCATAATTATATCTGGGTACGACAAGCTTTCATATGGGTATAACTAGGCGCATGAAGTTTTTACACGTTTATATTTGGGTGCAAAATGGTTTACACTTGGCTACCTCTTAGTATATGAATATTTACCCAGCTACGTTTGGGTGCATGACGTTTATACGTGGCTACATTTGGGTGTATGAAGTTCTTATGTTGTTATATCTCGGTAAATTAAGTTTTGACATTATTATATTTAGGTGTGTGGAAGCTCCACATAGTTTTGTTGGCACACACAATTTCAAAAATTTTGTAACTTTGCATTTATGCTTTTAACATTATGATATCTAAGCACTTAAAGCCTCTACATAGTTAAATACAATGTAATCATCATATTGTATATTTGGTTAATTATGTACATTGTTATATCTCCATGTTTAAAGTCTGTGCATGACTAAGTTTTGATACAGAACATATGAATGAATACCCTTTCTATACTGCTGTATCTAAGTGCAACAACGCTCTATATCTTAATTATAACAAGATAAGTGAAATCTCGAAAATATATGAACATTAAGATACCAAAAAGTGCCTTGTAAGTGTTATGGAATGAAATGTAACAAAGTATTCTATGTACAGTGTGATGGTATCATTAAATCTATTTAATATCTTATATCTTTGAAAATTAAATTAATATGTATATCACATCCACAATGTCAATAGAAGAGTGTACACATTAACAAGTAACGCCCGGCATGGCCAGGTGGTTAAGGCACTCAACTCGTAATCTGACGTCGCAGGTTTAGATCTCGCTACATCAAACATGGTTACCTTTTCAGCCGTGAAGGCTTCATAATGTGACTGTCAATCCCACTATTAGTTGGTAAAAGAGTAGCCCATGAGTTGGCGGTGGGTGGTGATGACTCACTATCTTCCCTCTAGTCTTACACTGCTAAATTAGAGACGGCTAGCCTAGATAGCCTTCATGTAGCTTTGCGCGAAATTCAAAACAAACCAAACCCAGCCCTCTCTCTAGCAGAAAGGCCCGGCGTGGTCAGGTGGGTTAAGGTGTTCGACTCGTACTCTGAGGGTCGCTGGTTCGAATCCCCGTTGCACCAAACATGCTCGCCCTTTCTGCTGTGGAGGCGTTATAATGTGACAATCAATCCCACTATTCGTTGGTAAAAGAGTAGCCCAATAGTTGGCAGTGGGTGGTGATGACTAACTGCTTTCCCTCTAGCCTTACATTGCTAAATTAGGGACGGTTAGCGCTGATAGCCCTCGAGTAGCTTTGCGCAAAATTCAAAACAAACCAAACTAACAAAAACAGCACTCGTAGTCAGCTGTTGTTTATTAACTGTTGATATGCTTTAAAATCAAAATTTTACTCTCAACAACTTCATAAGTGCTTAACATTCTACTTTGAGACTATCAATAAAATTACTTGTTCTTGTATTTACATCCACTTAACGATATTTTAGAAAAGGTTACCTGCACGAACCATTTGTTACTAGTTAGTTCAGTGGAACTTATAACACTGAAAATTGTTTCGATACCCCTGATTGGTACAATGTAGATAGCCCATTGCGTATGTTTGCACTTAACAGTGAAAATAACTGTTTTTTTTCTTCCTTCTGTGGTATTATGTTTTCTAAGAATCCTTGTTTTTGGTAATTATCGTACATATGGACACAAACGCACAAAAATACAAATTTAGTAGCAAGCATGCCGTTTTACATGGTGAAAAGAAATAAAGTCAAATGAAAAGGTCATTTTTTTAAGTACCCTAAATAATTAAACTAATAAAACAAAAATATATTAAATTAGTTATTAAATGACAATACATGACTTCTTCACATTGTCAGCACAAACTATGTGTGATGGCATCACACGTACACAAGTGTGCAAAAAACTAGAAGATTTAGAAAAAAAGATATTTTTAATAATAAATAATAGTTCGTTTGAATAATATTGAGGTTATTATATTTTATCACCATAACTTCAACAATATTATGTTGTTTTTAATACATCATTAGTTAGCAGTTATTGTAGATCTCATTTATAAATTCTAGGTGTAAAAAAGAGGAAAAAAATAATTATAACTAAATTGATGTTCTAACGAAATTTCCCGTATTAACAAAAATATATGCTGTTTTTAAGTAGCCTTATGTCTAAAGATTTTAAACATCGTGAACCTGACGATGACCGAAGAAGGTCGAAACGTTGTTCGCTCTTCTATGTAAAATATTTTCTCAACCCAAACGAGCCGTTTTTGCATATATATTTCTCTACAAGTGGGTTTTCTCGACATCACTGAAATACACTTAGCTTTATATGTTTGATTTGTTTGGATCGTACGCGAACGGACAATGATATTTTGTATACATCAGTAGTAAAGAAATAAACAAAAGAGAAATACATACCAAGTCACTTTTTGCCGCAACACTGTTATAACGTTCGTTTTTTCTTCATTTTCTTTTATTATGAGCATGGTAACCATAGCAACTCTCGGTTGGTGATCGAAGAAAGTGATTGTTTAACAAGGTGATACCTACAGACGTACACATCAGTCTGATTAATTAATCTTCAAAAAGGAACTTCAAAATTTTTGAAGATATTTATGTCGACACATAATTTTTACCCCGCTCTTTCTATGTAATGCTATTTATTATTTTTTTCTTATTAAGTGCGTTCAAAGAAAGTTTACGAACAGTTGATCAGATAAAAAAAAATCGAAATTCTTCACTTTGAAAATAATTATCGAATGTTGTCGAAAAAGTATAAACCATATGATATCGTATTTTTGTTTTTTTTTTTTTAGTGGAAGAAATAACTCAATTAAATAGCATTCAAGATACACAAAAGGACGAATACACCCGCTATAACAGTCATTGCAGCTACTGCCTTCATGTTAGGAGGTCTAGGGACCAAATAGGCGGCTTATACAAGGACGAACAGCTCGAATGAATCGCCTTCGATATAACTTTTTTTTTTATGATTGTTATTTATTGGACGATTTTGTTTCTGGAACAAGGTTGAGGAATTTCTCGGAGGTAGACTCGAAGACATTCGGCAGCTGTCTAACAAATCAACAGGATTTATTATTGTCGACTAGGTTAAGCGGGGGCCGACAAAAAAACATTTTTGACGTTTTAACTTTTTGATGTATGATTCTTGTTCACAGGCGAAAAATCTTGCGACCCGGAGCCTGCTCCTTTGCCAGAACCACCACGTGCGGATTTCCGCGTATTTCTTGACATAAAAAAAATTAAAAGTAGCGTCTATGTGTAACATATTGAACCCACTTGAAATGGCATTTAGTAAAAAGAATAGCTATTTCATGTTACAGTCGTTTTGACAAGACACGAGAAATGTTGTCGCTTCTGGCTTTTGTCACGCCATGAAATTATGAAACTAAAACGGACGCGGGAGTCTTTAAAAAATATATCATGCAAGCAGACAAATTCACACATTTTAACTATTCAAAATGAACACCATCTATCACAGATGTTGATGTGCGTTAGTCTTGTAAAAAGAAAATTGCATCACACGTTCAGAGCGTACTGAAGAAGGTGTGCATGATGTTATTCGAATCACTTATATGTGTAGTTTACAGGAATGATCAAGATGTTGAATAAAATAACGAATCAACGTGTGCTAGAGAGACAAAATATTCAGTAAAAGAATCAAAGTGGACTGGATAAATAAAAAAATTCAGTAAAATATCAAGTCCAAGGATCAATGTGGACTGAAAAGACCAGAATATTCCTCAAAATAAAAAATCAACAGGAACTGGAGTGATTACGATAGTCAAAGATTAGGAAAACAAAGATAATTTAATATTTTAACTTCTTTCGAACACGGTTTCACACCACTAAAGGCAACTTCAAGAATTTAGTAGAATTATCGTATGTTACAACTGACAAAAATCTAATATCAACTACAAGAATGGGTTCAATATTCGTTTGAAAATTAAATATTCTAGACGATGATTCAGAATGAAGTATTCGCTAAACATGCTAATATTCTTTAATTTATTGTGATTAGTATTACCAACATGACGTACCACTATTCTAAATTACATTACGTTGCACAACGTCTTATATTAAGTTCTTGTTTACAATGTGGTGGGAACTGCTTGTTTGGCAGCTTAATATCCTTCACAGAAGCACACTGTTTAGTATCCCCTTGACATTTAAGTTTTCTAAATCATAGTACGAGTAATTGGAAGAACTCTTTCTGAAAGTTAGTACTTTCAGCTTGCAGTTTAAAGCCGTGTAAGTATTCTAACTTACCCTATCTTCTTCTTAAGGATGCTTTTGTGTTGTTTTTTTTTTCCTTTAGCAAAGCCACATTGGGTTATCTGCTGCGTACACCGAAGGGAACCGAACTCCTAATTTTAGAGTTGTAAATCCGTAGACTAACTGCTGTACTAGCAGGGCAACTTTTATTATAGGAAGATTCAATAGATTGTACAATAATGTGAAGCTCGAAGTTGACATGTCAGTGTTCCAACTTACCATAACTTCTTACTATAGTGGCATTTAATGGATTGTGTTACGATACGAATCACGAAACTGACATTTCAGTGTTCCAACTTACCATATCTTCTTACTATAGGGATATTCGATAGATTGTGTTACGATGTGAATAACAAAATTGACGTCAGTGATCGATTTCGTAGTATGGTACAAAACAATCCCTTCATTTTCCATTACTGTCGATTACAATTTGATGTAAAGTTTCCTTGGCTTGTAACTATTCCAAAAACGTTGAAATCAGAGCATGAAATATCTCTTTAGAACATTATGATTTCAGATTTCTGTCTTACATGAATTTTTCATTTTACATTGCGGTGCAGTATGAAGTATACTTAACGCAAAGACATTTCATTCCTCTAGATTATAAACACATTTAAATGGATCAACTGATGTTTAGTGAGGTTAAGTTTAATAATGTATGTTTAATGTAACTTACTTTATAAACAGATAATGCTGCTTTTGCTATGATTTTGTTCTACACTTTACCAAATATTTCTTACAACAGAAAAGTTAATGATAAATTGGAATTACAATAATAAATGAAATCAAACAGAACTATAGTTACCAGAATAATGACAAAAAAGCGAAATATCTAAACCAAATGGAAGACTGTGTTTCTATCAATTTCAATAGAATATAAGCACGAAATAGAATTAAGATCAGTCGAACAGGACTTCTCTCTCTATTGTAATATATTAAAGCACTGAACCTTGTAGAGTATTTTTTTTGCTTTAGGTTTACCACATTTTCCCTACCGGTAAAGTTTAATTTCATTGTTAGTGACACATAATGGAGAAAAATTTCTTGCAACTAATGTAATAGATCTTAGATTCCGCAAAGCAAAAGTGGTAATTAAGCGGTGGGAAGTTTTATCTGTGTTTTTTTCTTTTGCTTTTGCTCCAGAAGTTTGGAAATTTATTCTCGTCTTAATTACAAAAAAAAAAAAATATGAAAAAGTATCTAAAGCTAATTTTTGTCTTCATTTTAAAATAATTATTTTACTATACAAATGCGGGTTACAGCTTAGCATGGTCCCATTGTTCGTAAATGTAAAGTGTACTTAAGTTTAAAAGAAACTAGAAATATGAACATTGCTACATATCTAATGAATAAACAAGTTCGCTACAAATGCAGCTTTTCGTCCATACATAATTAGTTATTATGAATTTAGTAGTTTTTCAGAAAGTAGCATTTATTTCATGATCATTATTCTTATTAGGTTAGGCAGCCTTATTAATATTCATTGAAATGGGAAAATATATATATTAATTTGTTAGTATATGATCTTAATTAAATATAATGAATAGTTTTATTCTGTAACTTTCGTATTATGTTAGTAAATGATTACTTAAACTTATTTTAACGAAATATTTTGAACTTTTTAGTGGCATTTTAACCTAAAACAATTGAAATCTTTATAGGTGTCGCTGTTGTGTACAATTGCTGAAAGTAGTGTGGACTTGTTTTGTACAAGAGATACGACGTTGTCAAAAACAGGTTTTCAATTAGAGAACAAAAATTGCCGCGTTTGGGATTGTCTAAATTTAAGAAATATGAAAACACAAATATGATACAAAAGAGTGATAAGAGAAGGTAGAAACATTTATCCTTTTTATTTACGATTTTACTCATTTTATATCGCAAGTGTAAAACTGAACTCTAGCTGTGGACAGCATAATATATCGTTTTATGTTCACAACTTATTGTTAACAGTATTCTTTCTTATCTGTTTCAGTAATATATTTTAAATAACACCGGTTCTGTAGCAAAGTTGATTTAACAAAATAATTCCTTTCGTTTTATTCTACATTTTCATTAGGAAGAGAAAAAAATCACAAAAAGAATGTTTGTGTCATTCATCAGATCTGGTGCAATCTAGTCCGAAACACTTTCCTGAAACCGAGAAAAAGTAAAAATTTGCAAGAAAACTAAAAATTCACTACAAACTGTATTCTATAATATGTATCAATAAGTTTTTGAAATGTAATATCCTTGTTCTAAGTTGGTACTTCTACATTTTGTCCAAAAATATTTTACGTTCTCCTATTTTCTTTGTTGTAGCTTTTACTGATTGAACACATATTTCTGTAAGTGTATTTATATTTAGGTTTTTTACTTTATAATTGGATTAGAACAATAAATACGAATTTTTAACACGAATTAAACACAAACACTCATTCTTCTTACGTTACGGAATTTTGGGCTCTGTCAACGTCGAAATAGAATATTAAATGTTTTTGTTATTTTTTCTCATAAGTTATGCACTGCTGTCGTCTGGAAATATATTTTTTTTAAATAAAAAGATCATAATGTAGTTTAACTTGAACGACAATATCGCCGTCACGCACCCAACTACAAAACTGCAACGTGTAAAACGTCGCGTGCTACGTGACTTAGGACAAAAAAAAAAGATTTAACTTTAAATTGTGTTTATTGAAAAAAGCAAAATAAAAAACAGTAAAAACTATTGGATAATAAACAAAAAAAAAAGATAAAAGCGAGAAACCCACTAATTTCCCATTATTGTATTAATTTTCCTATTTTAATATATCGTAAATAGATTTCATACAAATCAAAACTTCAAAATAATACAAATGATCTATTAGGTACGTCATAGCGTGCATGAAATATCCTTTTCACGTGTAGTTTTTGTTATAACCTGGTAGAGGAAACGCATTTTCATTGTTATTCCAATAATACTATGTACATTATACAATCTGATAGGTTTAAGGTTAGAAAAAAATGTGGATGCATATATCTTAAACACAGGCAAAAAAACAACAGAAAAAAGCCACGCTATACATCAAATAACATTGGCGTGTTCTGCTTTTGAATCCCTGATGATGTGATGTCATGTAACCAATTTTAATTTTCGTCTACCGCAGTCCCTGTAAGTGGTAGCACTTATCGTTTCTCACCAGGGAAGTCCTGTTAACAACTGTAACCAAACCAATAGTAATGGCCTTACTGAGCTTACTACTGTTTTCGTTGTAAATAATGAAGAAAGTATAATTGTTTTAAGTTGAAGAGAAACATGAGTTCTTTAAGTATCCACATATATAATAAGCTAGTTATTGGAATATTATTAACATTGAGTTCTGAAACTGAAAAAACTGCAGTGCACCTACATGCAGGGTGTCCGAAAGCCATGTTAACATCGTTTCTGAATTTATAGAAATCCCTGTCGGGCTTGTCTTCACACTGTTTTGATATTCCATTTTGTATATAAACGGAAAGCTGAAATTGTATTGGAGGAGAAGAAACTTTAGATATTTTTTACAGTTTCTTCTATAAGTAGTACATAAACATGTAACTTTAAAGCAAAATATAAAATTTTAAAATAATTTTACTTTTTCCTGGTATTTAACAATATTTTATTAGAGTCTAATCTTCGTCAGCAACACCAGGTGGTGCTACCTATCAGTTACTTGCGACTAGAACTCTAACCATTAATAACTACCACTGTTATGTCTAGCCTATTTGCTATTGTATACAAATATACTCAATCCGACATAAATGTACAATCTATATAAATATAATAGTCTGTTGTCTGTCCATATAACTTTTAGGGGTTCGATTTCCCTCGGTGGACACAGCAGATAGTTTAATGTGGTTTTGCTTAAAGAAAAGCACACACAAAAACATACCATATAACTTTTTCGCAGAGTGTGGGTGGATCTTCGCCAAAATTTGTATAGAGTGTATATGGGGGAACACAAACATTTTCAATTTAGTATTTTGCGTTTTACGGTTTTTATTGGCGTTTTTTCACCCACTACCTCACGTCCTGTGGCTGAATCTTCATCAAATTTGCTGTTTAGGTTTATTTGATTCGTGGATAGATTAGTTTGTATTTTGTCGTTTTTATTGGCGTTTTCTACCACTAATTCGCGCCCCCTCTAAATGGACCTTCACCAAATTTGCCACGAAGATTTGTTAGGTTCAAGCAAAGATATATTTAAAGTTTCGGTTTCACATATTGTGTTTTGCACTTTTTATGGCGTTTCTGTAGTTTTTACAATTACGTATAAAAGAAGCAACTTTTCATGTCTTAAGATAATCTTTCATTAATAATGAATTTACACATCTTGCATCCAGGAGAGAGGGTACTCCAAATAGTAACAAAATAAGGTGACACCTCTTGTTACTAGGATTCAGCACCTTGGTAACACATCACTGATGATAAAGTTTGTTTTTTTGACTCCCATAAATCATTGAGATTTCTTCAAACATATTTCACTATTTGAATAACTATTTAGTATAAATAATAACAGAGTTGAAAATTACGGTATAAATAATTAAAGAATTACCGTCTATTCGTTGTTGCTCATGGAATTCAAAATTATTCTTATAACGAAAAGAAACCCATTAGTTAAATTCTACGATGGTTTTGTTCATCAAATCTGCCAACTTAAATTGAATTATAACAAAGCATGTCAGTTTAATTCAAAATTATATTATTAACAACTAAATCGAAACTAAACGTTAGTGGCACCTAGCCGTTCAAACAACACAAAAAATCGACGAAAAATATACATATTTCCTACTGAATACCCTACCCTATTTGCAGTCTAGTTTTTAAATGTAGGCTTGAACCACCTACTCGTCCGGATACACTTCTCTTACTCCCATGTTATGGACCATTTGCATGAATTCGTGCAACATAAAGAATCATTCACTATATATTTATGACCCGAACGTCATACAAAGCGGTCGAATAACACTGCAGACGATGTTTGTAAGTCATTCTCTTCATTACAGGCTTTGCAGTTATTCGCTTGTGAATGGCTCAGAAAGTCGTTCGCAGTTAACGGGCGTTTAAATCACTGCAAGACTAGCTTTTTAACTGAAGTCACGAGG
Source organism: Tachypleus tridentatus (assembly GCF_004210375.1). NCBI lineage: Eukaryota > Metazoa > Arthropoda > Merostomata > Xiphosura > Limulidae > Tachypleus > Tachypleus tridentatus. Next base: position 122,541,133 of record NC_134826.1, on the reverse strand, counting down.
TTGGGCTATCATGTCATATTCTGAAAATTTTCTACATTTTTTAGGGTTGTGCCCATACGTCTCAGGAGATGAAAGGTTGTGGTGCGCGATAATTATACCACCTATAAGCACGAGAGACGTTCATAGTATTTCCAGTGTGCCTTAGGCCTGGTCGACCATGGTAACTGGTCGGTGTCGGCACCAAATACTCATTCAACGTGTGTTGAACTATGATTTTATAGCTTTGAATTAGCCCTTTCACACCTTGTGGTTTCAGTTTCTTCATGGTATCAGTTATACTTTACAATGTGGGTCTATCTAGATTAACTCTGCTTGCACAATATTCACAATAAAATACTTCCCGAAGGTTAACTACTTTTAAGGTGTCACAGAAACATTCGGGATGACTAATAGTCTTAAAGAACACACTCAAAAACTCGAAACACTATCCTGAGAAATACGTAGTTAAAGCTGACGATCTTAAACAGCCATACCCCAAAACTTACATCTGGTCTTGGAACCCTACTCCTCTTGTAAGACATAAAGTCAATGACCTTAGTTATGACATTGAGTACTAACTATTAAAAGAACTAATGAACTCTCTGAAGTGCTGTTTTTATGGCACCCCCCCACCCCCAGTTGCTAAGGCAACATCAAGGTTTAATCTTTATTTAAGATCTAACAGGTTGGTCTTACTTCATCCCTAAGAGATCTATCTTAACCTCATTCCTGAAAAGTCTTTTTTTCTTTTCTTGATTGTTTGTCGGAATTGTTTTAATTCTTTAAATTCCAAGAAATTAAAAGCAAAAGTCAGGAGTGAGGTAAGACCAATTCTTCAGATTTTAAATTAAGATGGCCTACTCCGGCTTCAAGATACGGGTAGGATAAGAAACAGGCAGAAAACATATAGTGGAGAATAACTTAGAGTATTAATACTAAGAGAGCGTCAACATAATTTGTCCAATAAAAAATAATACAACCCCACAAATGTAGTGCTGTTTTAACTTAACATTAGTTTAGATTTGGACTATGAAATAGTTAATTACTATCTACTAAGGGTGGACAATCATAAGAATGGAAATATTTTACGAAAAGTTAATGATTTCTGAGTAATTTTAAATCTAATTAATTTTCTTACGGCCACTGCCTCGTTTAGAAACGGAAGTAATAGACCAATAACAAATATGGCCTCTTATTCTGAAAAGGAAGTAATAGACCTATAACAAATATCTCCTCTTATTCTGAAAAGGAAGTAATAGACCAATAACAAATATTTCCACTTATTCTGAAAAGGAAGTAACAGACCAATAACAAATATTTCCTCTTATTCTAGCTCACCTATAAACTTTAATCTCTTTGTTACTAGAATAAAAACACTTGAGGTTTTTATAACAGTTTCTCAAATAACCAAAGAACCCTCACAACACTTTTATTAAAGTTAATCATATCAGAATAAATTAAAAATAATCTATTAAATATAAATCGGATTAAATTGGTATAGTTAAGTTTTAATAAATAGGAAAAAAATAATTAATGGAAAGTATATATATATATCTTTGGTTATTCATTGAATTGATTTCAGAAGTATCCAAAACAAAACAAACGCTGCAATAAAAAGTACACAAACATGTAAAGTGGTTGGACACAATTTTCATTCCATATTTTGGTTGATTTTGTAACCTCTACAGTTCAACGAAGCAGTCTACATTTGTCAACCAAACATAAGTAGTTACAGTGCTGACTAACAAGCATTATATACATTGCTTTTCCTGAGGATTTAAACATGAGGAGTTTCACTGTTGCTATTTTCAAAGCAACTCCTCCTCAAGTGTTTCACTACTGTTTTTCAGAACAGATTAGAAACGAAAACTGAAGGACTTTGGTCTTAACACTGAAATTAGTTATTTGAGATAGTCCAGAAGAGGATCTACTAGGTTAAGTACGTGTCTGGATGGATACTTCCAAGACGTTGATGTTGTTACTTTGAAACCAGACAACTAGCATTATTCTTCTGCTAAAGGCATGGTATTCAAAAGCCTTGTTACGGACCTTCAAACGTACTTATTTATAATTTTTGATATCCATGGTCATTCAGATATTTATACATTTCACTTGTGTGTTTTATTACTTAGTGCACTAAACACAGTCTATACTAAAAATCAAATTATTTATAGTTGTCACAACAGACTTTTGGACAAATGTTTGCTCCCATGCCTCTTTTTAAAAGTAAATTAAGGGGATGTGATTATTCCACAAGATTCAGTATTGACCAAAAATGTTAGTAGTAACAGGTTTAACCAGATAACGTATATGGAACAACAAGTTTGACTTTTTTCAACCTCTCCAGTGGGGTACATTCATGATGACCAAGAGTTCACAAATGGTATACATTAACACAGTACCACATCAGAAATGTTAAAAATTAGTGAAAATCTGCTTCAAAGACGTCAGATCATATACTACCTTTTCTGTTACTGTTTGGACAGTTACCTAATTACTACTTCAAATGTGTAAGAAATAACATTAATATAGAACAGTATGCAAAAATGTTGGCCCAGACTGTATGTGTGTATCTTTGTAATTACACCCACAGAAATTTTCCCCAGAGTCTATATCATGTTCAAGAAGAGAGGGAATCTCTTTATGAATTTGGTAGGCCAATACTCATACATCACAGATATAACAGCTAATTAAAACGATGCCAGAAAATATTAACTCTAAAGTTTAACCGAAAAACTTAATTTTTTTCTCTCGTAACGTGAGAGGTTGTAAACGAAGTTATTGCAGTTTGAATGTAATGAAATGAATCAAAAAAGAGATGTGTTTTAACATGTATTTTCCGTCTATATTGAGAGATAAAAGGCTTATATAGACTTTGACACAATTTGAAAAACGTTTACCTAATACTGAAGACGTTTAACTACATACGTGTATGTACGCTGACTCACACGAATACAAAGTAATAAGACACCATATGCATATTAACTCATTCTTCATGTTCAATATCGAGCAAGCTTATGATGTCTGTGGTTTCAACCAGTGTTATACAATTCACTTATGTAAATAATTAATTAAGAACTCTATGCAATTTATTATGAGGTTCAAGCACCGATATAAAGGGAAGAAGATTCACAATGAAGCATATTATAATAATGATAATTTTGCTAATAATGTATAAATAAGCCTGAATATGTTTTTAAAGCCAATTACTACAGAAAAAAGCAAAATGCTCTGAGCATAGGTTTGAATTTAGAATGAATGAACAATTCAAATCTTGTTGAACACGTGTCAACAGAGCACTCCCTTAAGCTTCATTCCATTCGTCTTCATAAAATTTTCACGTGAGAGGTTGTAGTAAGAAGTTTTGGTGAGGTTAACGATTGCGGCAAACCAAGCAAATTAAAACTTAGGTTTCAGAGGTTTTAAAAGGGTTAACTGGAAAACCGGAAGAATCAGTAAAAGTGATGTAATCATTGTTAAAAGCAGCCGATGGGTAACAACGACACTATTTACCAGGAGTAAGCATCGAATAGAGTTACTTACGTACACATGCAATTACTGAAAGATAAATACTATAATATAATTTAAATAAAACTAATAACTAAAACAGTTTCAAATGGAACTAAACAGAAGGAAATTACTTGACTTCGGTAAGGACAAAACAAATATCAGAAAGTAGATAGTTAGAATATTATTATTGTTTATAGTTTTTGCTCAAAGCTGTGTCCCTCACCCAGCGACATGGCGGTATGCCTGCAGACTTGCAACGCTAGAAACTGGGTTTCAATATCCGTTGTGGGCAGAGCACAGAATGCCCAGTGTGTATTTTTGTGTTTATTTACAGACAGACGTTATGATACAAGGAACTACCGACACATAGCTGCACTTAAAATTGAACTGAGGGGTTAGGGACAAGCAGTTAGTGAATAACACCTTCAGGTGCGATTTAACTATGCAGTTAGCTACATCAGTACCAGATGGAGGTATAGTATCATTCTTATCACCATAACATACTGCTGCTTCACTGAACTCACAATACCAAAGTAATAGCTTTGCATTATAATTTCCCCAGAAGGGACTAAAGGCATTCCGGAGGGCTCATTTGTTTTACTCACTCGCACTAGTGTGCGTGTGTGTTGTCCGTCAGTCAGTCATTACACACTAAAATGCCATCACATAAAGGACTTTTAATTTTACAATTTGTACAGTCATGATGTGAGTGAAACGTGCGCATGCTATGAGCCATAAGAAGAAATATGCTTTTTATAAGCTACAACACAACAGGACATATAAACTGATGACCCAAACAGCCATTACCTTTTCTAGGATCGACACTTGAGTTTTGAATTTAAAAGTCACGTAATTTCATCTTACTTGACGGTGTCATTTTAAATAAATTACTGCTGTGAATATTTTTAAAGTAATCTCAAAATAGCCATAATACTAAAGTAGCGAAAACAGACAAAGAGCTGAATTTTGGAGAAACAAGATAACTTTATTACCTATCATCTTTATAAATAACAAATTATTGTTTCTAGTCCAACTTTATAACATTTTAAACATGTTATAAGCTGATGGTTGTGTCCTCCAAAACCATCAACGTGGATAGAATTAACATTTTTTTATTATGTATTTAATGTTTTTATAATGTTACAAAAAGTAATCTTAACACTGTGCTGTGTGCTTATTCTTCATTGTAATAATGTGTTCGATACAGGGTTCAAACATACTGTAATAATGTGTTCGATACAGGGTTCATAGAAGTTTTAATAGTAAAATACAAAATAACACAAGCTTCAAACACTATCATTTTCCAAAATTTTCTCCTAGGAAACAGTAGAATTTGTTTGAAACAAGTATTAAGTAAACCACTGCGGTTTAACAACTTCGTGTTACGTCATAGGAAAAAGACGTTTCTATTTACAATGAATAGGGTCTATAATGATACAAATACAAAAAACAACAACAATAGCAATAAAAATCTTTTTAATATAGAGTAGACATTTGACCCTAGCACTAATAGTATATATCCTAGTGATAAATGTGAAATTTTCTATTTCATTAAATCTGAACAGACGAAACGTTTCCAAAGGTTTAATGTCACTTTATCATTCCACGAGGTAAGATGATACTTCAATAGATAAACATTCTGAATGTGTATGTATTACATAGAAGATTACGAGATTTCATAGGGGATAACGTGGTGTGACTTACTACATAAGCTGAGAACCCGATAATTTATGTTTCGTACTTTGGGGCTATAGGTGGGCTATAAGAGGGGCTGTAAAATTTCACTCTTCGTCTACAGTTAGCAATAGGTGCTCTTTACAAGCTGCCTGCCTCAGTTAAAAATTAAGGACAGCTATGTGCAGGTGGGCTTTTGTATGACTTTGTGCAAACATTCTGTAAAAGACAAATGACAAAATCCATAAGACTCTATAAAGGGATTAACGTAAGCTCATTTACAGGATATTTTAGAATAAAATGGCAGTAAAACAAAACTGTACAAACTTTATGCAAAGAAAGTTACTTGAAATTATTTGGTGACGTAAGCATTGCAATGTGAGCTACATCGTGTTCATGGTTCATTGAATGTTCATCCTTGAAGAAAGAACGTCTATAATAGCATGTTATCAATCTCAACATTAATTCTGACTCACATACAATTGATAAAAATTATATATCACCAACTGAATTTAGTTCATGTCATAGAAGCTCTTGTTCCTGCAAGTTGACAATAATATAAATATAATAATACAAATATAATATAAATACCTTTCAACCACTACTTTTGCTATACAAGTATCCCAAACCCTTTCCAGTGGTACAACGACATGTCTGCAAATTTATACTGCAAAAAACCTGGTTTCGATACCTGTGATAAGCAAAGCACAGAAGTCCCTTCCTTCGTAGTTCTGTGTTTAATAGTAATCAACAACGTATCCAAGTCAGCCTGGCGAACCATGTTATTAGGCGAAAGATCTCGTCAGCACTAGGATATAGCAGATAAAATATGGTAGACATATTGTTATACTACCCGGACAGGCCTTACCTTATTTCATTATTAATGAAAGTTATGTAATTGTACAAAAAAGACAAAAACCCATAAAACCTGCAAAGTACAAAACTAAAAATTTGTATGTGCTCCACATAGACTTAACCCTCCGTACCAGATTTGGTGAAGATCTATCCGCACCACGCCAAATAGTTACATGGACATACAGTACTGTTATATTTATATAGATATAGAACATTCTTTCTTTTCGCTTGTTAGTTCTTAAGATTCTGAGAGCTATTAACATGTCGGATTGCTTGCTTTACCTGTTATACTGATTATTTCAATGCAGATAGTGAGACCAGTTAGAACAGCAGTTTAGAAAAATTTTTATACGTCAAAAAAAGAATAATTTTGGACAATCTTTTTAGTGTAGTAATACAAATATTTAAGAGTTAATAGTTCTAATGTATTCAAATACATTGAATACTCCTGACTGTTTCCAGAAACAGGAGCAGTCACAATCGAGACCTTTTTTCAGCTTGGAAAAAGACTTTAATACAAAAGCCGAAACGTTAACCTTGTCTCGAAATATGTAGGAACTATCTACTAAAGCCAAAATTCTACAATGCATACATTTCATAAAATACCCTTGAAACAAATATGTTATTAGAATAATTTTTAAACTAACGTGATTTTCAAACAGAATAAAGACGAGCAAAGATTTTCAGATATATATATATATATATGAGGTTTATAACGTATAGACTAATTTTACATTTGTTTATAACTTCACGAATAAGAAAAAAATTGTGTAATGTCATTAAACTTGTCCAGACAAATTATATTCTTATAAAATCAGGAAAATGTTGTTGGAAAGCTGATATTAAAATATTTAAAAAGGACTGAATCAATGTAAGTATTTCCAGTATTAAATGTTTTTAAAATAATCATTAGTGTGTATCTGATCGGCACTTTCAAAGTAATGTTTAAACATGTTATATTTAACCTTATTGTTGTTAGTAACAGTTAAAGGGGAGGCAAGTAATATACATGTTTTAACTGATATAAACGTTTTTTATGGCTTTCCAAAACTTGTTGGGGACCTGGCATGGCCAAGCGTGTTAAGGCGTACGACTCGTAATCTGAGGGTCGCGGGTTTGCATCCCCGTCGCGCCAAACATGCTCGCCATTTCAGCCGTGGGGGCGTTATAATTTGACGGTCAATCCCACTATTCGTTGGTAAAAGAGTAGCCCAAGAGTTGGCGGTGGGTGGTGATGACTAGCTGCCTTCCCTCTAGTCTTACAGTGCTCAATTAGGGACGGCTAGCGCATACAGCCCTTGAGTAGCTTTGTGTGAAATTCAAAACAAACAAACAAAAACTTGTTGGGACCGTCATATAAAAAAGCATTAACAGATTTGTTAAAAAGTGTCAATTAATGAAAACATGAGTTCTTAAGAGGAGGTAGTTATTATACGTTTTGTTTGATATTTTGAAGTAAATGGCTCTTTAGTAACATGTCACGTACACATCTACTATTAACTGAAAATGGAATTTACCGTGTTTACAAAATCCCCAAAGTTGGTCATCACCAATGACACATTACGGCTTCAATCTTTGGCCTTTCGATCTCCATTTATACACATTAATTACTAGGCTACACTTGATTCTTTTCTTAATTAACGAAGATAAGTAATATTCAAAGTATACCAGATAGCCTCCCAGCAGTATGTCTGCGGACGTACAGCGCTAAAAACCGGGTTTCGATACCCATAGTTGGCAGAGCACATATAGCCCATTGTGTTGCTTTGCACTTAACTTCAAACGAATAAATAAAACATACCAGATAAGTAGAGAATCAATTTATCTGACAAATAAACAACTGGCAACCACATATGACCCAGTTTAAAGAAAGTAATTATTGCATGCTTTATCTGAAATAAGAAATGCTTGTTTTACTTCAAATATATTAGTCTCAGCGCAGAATAATTCAGTAGGTCATAAAACCTTTCCTATAGATATCACTATTTTTACAATACAAGATATGTCATTCCACGAAAAAAATGTATAGTGTTCTAATTATTATTATTAATAAATTTTTAAATCAAAATAAACATAGCTGAAATAAAATGTACATGAAATAGAAAACAGTTAGGGAGTAGAAATTAGCCAGGCACATTAAATTTAGTGTCAGTTAGTTTCCACAGTGTAATGTTGAATATTAATCACTAGAGTTTAAATTAAGACTAATCATGATCTTAATAATATGAACAATATAAACCAATTAAATTACCTGAAATTTATAATACTGACATCGCATTGTAGCAGTAGTTGGTTGTCTTGGTTATTACTGGTACTTCTGGCTGTAATTCTTTAACATTTTTGTGTACTGCTATCAAAGCAGTTTTACACAAAGCATATTGTCAAGTTATCTTGGCTCTGTTGTAAATATTGCCGTTGAAACAGAGCTAGTTATTACGGAATAATGAGGAAGTTGAATAAAATGTTCACAAGCTGTAAGGAGTTAAGTGAAAAGTAATAAAGGTAACAAGTAATCACCATAGCACATGATAATATTACAACCAGAGAAGAATTATCGTCTTGGAAAGTTTCACTCTGTAATAAGAATCACGTTCGGTAGAACTAGCAATTTGTTTCAATTCTTATCTGTTAGGAGAAACCATCTGTAGTATCACACAAGTTATTTTCCATCTAATTTAAATAAATAAATCATATAATCCATAATTACAGGCTAAATTTGTAACATAGAATATGTAACATATGTAACATAGAATGCCAGAAAAGAAAGGATGTTAAATTTTGTGGTCAGATAAAGCAACAATTTTAATAACAATTTTTGGTTAAGTGATATTTTTCATTAGCTGCTCAGCTGAAGAACGTTGTACTTATAAAACGAAGGGAGGCAATAATATCTAAAGATATTTACAAAATATTTTACAAGTGATTGTAAATAGAAGATTAAGGATGCATATACAGTATTTCATAAATTAATTTAAAAAGACTGTTTATTTTGCATGTATTATATTACAAAGTGATAAATTCTAGATTAGTTGTCGAAAGACAATTGGTTAAGGGTGTTGAGGTGTTCGATTCGTAAGCTGAGGGTCATGGGTTCGAATCCCGGTCACACTAAACATGCTCGCCCTCACAACCGTAAGGGTGTTATAATGTTACGGTCTTCCCTCTAGTCTTACACTGCTAAAGTAGGGACGGCTAGCGCAGATAACCCTCGAGTAGCTTTGCGCAAAAAACAAATAAACGTAAGACAATACATATTTACAATATTAGTTTCATATATTGTCGCTAGATAACAGCACATACCCACAAGACGATTTGTGTTTTGTAAAACTACAACGAGACAAAAGTAAACACGTACAAACCAATAGATAAATAACATACCAGGTGGCGTTAACCTTTCACTGTATTTAAAGTATATGATGAAAAACATTTTCTCTGTCTCAAATATATATTGTTAGTATTATTACGTCATTCTGCATTCTTACATTTGATTCCTTTTATGTAACCTTACATCCGATATATATATAAATGTTAAGGATTTACGTATTAAATAGATAATAACTTTTCATGCAAATAACTGTCTATAGCACAAGTCAGTGATGGATCAGAGATAAGTTTGGAAATATGTAATGCTAAAATTTAGGGTTGTATCCTGCACCGAACATGCCGCATTTCAATTAATGCGAATCTTCATGCTTAAGACAAAACAAGCAAACAAACATTATGCCTTAATATTGTTGATTTGGTGTTATTATGGGTTGCGTATTAACTTGTAATATATATTAGTAGATTTTTGAAAAGTGAAACTGCTTACAAAATTATATAAATGGTGCAGTTTACTTATCACGAAAAAATTAATTTACTTTTCCTTGTTGATGTGTTAGATTAATAGGTTTATCGAGTTTCATCGTATAAAGTTTTACATGCGGAATAAACTACAACTGCCAATATATTTCAATTAGTTTAATAAATAGCCTAATATAAAACTGATTGATTTTAAATTTATTAGTCTTGCGTAATATTTTGTAGCTTGTTTTAGAACAAAGCTACACCGGTTTATCTGTAGTGTCTGCCGGAAGGAACGGAACGATGGATTTTAGCATTGTAAGTTCATAAACTTACTGTTATACCATCGGAGAACAATATTTTGTAGGTAGTTAAATCATAAAATAATATTTTGAATGCTCCCTAGGTGTCGAAAGTGATTTTTCTCATGAGGAAATAGCTTTGATATTGGTGCATATATTGCCCTCTATTGACAAGTATTAGAACAATATAGAATGGTACGTGAAAGAGAGAATTGAATATTCAAAAGTAAAAAGCAATTTAACACTTTTAACCTTTAATTTTTCAAGCAGAAATAACTGGAAGTACTAAAGAATGTAAGTATAGATTGAATGTTTAAAGATAGGAGTAAGTGAGAAACTCATTCCAGAGATAGAGCGAAAGAAAAATTACATTTACTTTACGGATTCCTCTTTCATTTTGGTGAAATTTACTGAGTCAGTAATAAAATGAAAGGCATTAAAAATACAGTGTTAGATTAGTTGTCTAAAGTAATCGAAATTAATACTGAAAGCGATATTAAAACTGACACGATACGTTTTTTTCATCAGCCACATTTTTGCGATTGGGGAATATCTTCTGACATCCAAAATTGATCCGAGTCTCAGTTTTTATATCAAAATTTAAGCCGTTGTCAAATAAACAGTTTCAGTCACTGGTACTGCTAAGCAAATGTCATTTTTTATTGTGATATACGTTTGAATTACTAAATAGTATATTAATGGACATATACGTGTATCTGTTATACAGACATGTTATACAAAGTGAATAATATCTTGTTAGTGACATAAAGCGAGATGCATTAATAATTACCGAACATCATTAGCACTTGTCTTAACCTCCCAGCCTAACCATACCTTCTGCCATCATTAAAATAATTTTAGTTTTCCATTCACTGCAGCTTGTTCAAAAGGTTCTTGGGGTCCATTGAGGTTTCGAGAACGGGTTGTGAAGATCTGGACGAAATCAAACGTTATTAATTCTGAAGTTCAAGTCACGGCTCTCTGAATCCGTGTTTCATTCCAAGACACTCATTTGAAGTTAACAATGTAGTAACTCTTACTGGTTCTTAGACTTGTTAGAGTCAAACATTTGTGAAAAACAAAAAGGGGATTGGGAATAATGTAATTGAGGGGTTAACGTATCACTAAACATACAGATGTTTAACACAGTTATCTACCTATCTGTAGAATAAAACCATATGGTTTGAAGTAGTACAAGTTGTTTTATATAGATTGACCTCTCTCCAGTGGCAAAGCGCTATGTATGCGGACTTATAATGTTAGAAACCGGGTTTTGATACCCGTGGTGGGCAGATAGCACAGATAGCCCATTGTGTAAATTGAAGCTTAATTGAAAACAACAAGAACAAAAGAAAGTAAACAGTTTATTTAAACTATCTTTGTCCTTTACACAACATTACTGCTTTTTGTCTTATCAATAAAAATAATCTTCAATTTAAGTGCATTTCAGTTCATTGTTGTTTTTCTCCAGCTATTCTAAGGTGAAGTTGGATTTAGTTTTCATGAATATTTCATATTTTCCTTCTCGTATAACATTCTGGAATTATAATCTCATTACATTAATATAAATGCGATTTTGTTTGGGGTATTTGTTGATTCTAAGTGTATCAGATGATATAATTTAGAAGTCCTTGTTTCCCTTAAAGGGGTCCGAAGGCCGCTTGGAGGGGTCTCTACTCATACCACAATACAGTAGTGAGTTGTCTGTCAGCCAGTCATTAATGTCAAAATGATGTCACATAAGGAACACTTAACGTTGCAATTTGGGCTATAGTGACGTTAGTAAAACGTGCGCATGCCACGAATCACGAGAAGAATTAAAATATGAAACATGAAAACGTGTATCATGCAGAATTTGATAAAAAAGCTTTCGACAACGTAGTCGAGCTGGAATAAAAGAAAACTGATACACTTAAAACAGACGGGTGTATAAGCCGAAATTAATATAATTTTTGGAAGAATTAACAGTAAATGTGCGAAGACAAAGAAATAACGCTTGATATCCGAAAAAAACGTTAACAAAAATAAATGCATAATTTCTGAAGAAATATACATACATAAGTAAGCAGATAAACTGAAGTAAAATAAAAATGTTTGAAAGAAACAATAATAAAACAGGACAGTTGTTTTATCGTTTCTTTTAAAAATAAAGATATGCAGATGGAGCCACGTGACAATTACTCTAGATTTTTCCTTTTCAGATCGGAAGATTCAAGGTTTAATCCGCGATATATCGTTGAACACGTTCTTCACTTTATGTAAGCTGTGGTGGCGTTATAACAATGCTATTAATTATTCTATTTTCATCAGAATATTCGCATGTGCGATGGTTGCAATTGGTTATGATGTCATTATAACAGTACTGTAAATTCTGTTATTCTCTTAATGATATATGTATAGGCAGTGGTTCCTACTGGCTAGTTGAATTCCTTCTATAGATGGTAATGTACGAACTCCAGTGGTCTTTGACCTGGCATTTGAATCCGTGTGTGATATAAAATGTCGTTTAAGTAACTAATTATTTATTATTTTTTTATAAAGGTCATAGCTGAATATTTTCATGAAAATATTAAAGAAATATAACTATGTGTGCTCGATTTATTGTTCAATCCTTGCTGACTCATCAACGCAAAAACAAGTAAATAATTAAGGAAATCCCGGTGTCACTGAACATTTATCACTAGCCTGCATACAAGAAATGTTCCACATTATAATAGAATATATCGTACGTCAACAAATTTAATTTCTAGGATAAAAGATAAATTTGAGTGACGTTGAAATTAATGGTTTACCATACTCTTGAAAAAATGTCTTTAACAAATGTTCCTTACTTTTACATTTTTCGTTCCATTAAACTACATATGTTATTCTTTAAATCTATTATATCTCCTGTAAAATGTATTCAAGACACTAGCCGGTGATTTTTCAAATAAATTATAAGTTCTGTTCAGGATATTCAAGACACTAGTCAGTGATTTTCGACGGGAATGTATTACACTTCCTTGTTAGGATATTCAAGACACTAGTCAGTGATTTTAGACGGGAATGTATTACACTTCCTTGTTAGGATATTCAAGACACTAGTCAGTGATTTTAGACGGGAATGTATTACACTTCCTTGTTAGGATATTCAAGACACTAGTCAGTGATTTTAGACGGGAATGTATTACACTTCCTTGTTAGGATATTCAAGACACTAGTCAGTGATTTTAGACGGGAATGTATTACACTTCCTTGTTAGGATATTCAAGACATTAGTCAGTGATTTTAGACGGGAATGTATTACACTTCCTTGTTAGGATATTCAAGACGCTCGTAAGTATTTTGTGAAATCATTCTATTTCCTGTATACGATGTTTAAGACGCTAGTTTGTGTTTTTCAAATGAGTTGTATTATTCTCTATAAAGTATTCAAGACATTAGGTATCATTTTTCAAATGAGGTGTATTTTCCGTACAAAATATTTAAGATACTAGCCAGTGTTTTTCAAAGGGGTTATAGTTTATGTATAAGATGGTCATGATAATAAATGGCGTATACTCAGAGACAAAAATCAAAATCTACAAATGTCTTTTGTTTTCATGTTTGAATTATAAACCTTGTGACGCAGGCAGATTATTTGATTCAGGTAAGTCATGCATTATCGGAGAAAGTCTAGGTATGTCACAGGAGTTATCATAGAAAACGTAGACATATCACAGGATACTGGTTTTCTTTCTATGTCAACACTTCAAGAAAGGGGTTTTTTATAAGAGACTGTTATTTTCTGGAAAAGCGGTTTATATTATATATACGAATTATTCAGTGATGACGAGAAAACCCACTTGTAGAGAAAAATATATATGTAAAAACGGCTGGTTTGGGTTGAGAAAATTGTTTTATGCAGAGGAGCGAACAACGTTTCGACCTTCTTCGGTCATCGTCAGGCTCATAAAGGAAACCTATATACATACCAATTATTGTTTATTTGTTGAAATTCACACGCAAAACCACTAGAGAGATATTTATTCGTAATTTTGAAGTGATAGACTAGAAGGAAAAACAGCTAGTCAACATCACCAACTCTTACAAGATCGAATAGTGGGATTTTACAGTCACTCTTATAGCGTACCCACGGCCCTAAAGTGAATAGCGTGATTTTTTGTTTGACAGTAACGATACGTGAAGCACGTGACCTATCTATTATTGTAGACACGCCCAAGACCACTCTCTTTTCTTATTTTTTTAGTTCCAGTAACCTGTGATCGCGAAATCTGATGATCACGAACATTTTATATATAACTATATAAAAAAGAACACAATTCGGAATCGGTTTCTAATTTGAAAAGCTTGATTATAAAATTATAGAATAGGCAAAATTGACAAAAAAAAACATTTATTATGGAGTGATTTTGAATTATTTTAATCGATATGAGTTTGTCACAAAGAAAGAGATTGAGCCTGTATTTTAGGCAAATATAGTCTGGGTTTAAAAAATGTATGGTCCGGCATGGCTAGATGGGTTAAGGCGTTCGACTAGGAATCTGAGGGTCAGGGGTTTGAATCCCCGTCACAACTTCCAGACGTGGGATGTTATAATGTTATGGTCAATTCCACAATTTGTTGGTAAAAGAGTAGCCCAAGAATTGGCTGTGGGTGGTGATAATTAGCTACAGTGCCTCTAGTCTTACACTAGTAAATTAGGGGCGGCTAGCGCAGATAGCTTTCGCGTAGCTTTGCGCGAAATTCAGAAACAACAAACACTCGCACTATATTAAGATACGATGTATCTTTAAGGTATTGAGTCCATTGAAGGTTCTATTATTCGTATACTAGAACGATGAACAAAATTTTGTAATTGGGATCTAATAAAGTTTTGAACATTATAAAATTTTGTTAAAACTAAAGAAAAAGGTAACTTATAATTTAACAATGGAAAAATAAAACAATATTAAA
Organism: Tachypleus tridentatus; assembly: GCF_004210375.1. Classification (NCBI taxonomy): domain Eukaryota; kingdom Metazoa; phylum Arthropoda; class Merostomata; order Xiphosura; family Limulidae; genus Tachypleus; species Tachypleus tridentatus. The sequence goes on along the minus strand of NC_134826.1, from coordinate 122,526,095 downwards.
CGATATATATCATTAATGTTTTTACTTTTACAAGTGAAGTGAATATAGAAAACCTCACATATGGACATATAAAAGAACATAATTTAACTCAGCTAAAGCTAAATAAGACTTATTAAGAACACTATCAATATATATATATATATATCACTAAGATGTACATGCTTTAAAAGAAGTACAAGCTATCCAATTTGTTCAAAGTAGGTTTTATATAAAACATTCAAATATTTAATGAAGGCGATACACAAGAAAAGAATAAGAAACTGAAATTCCTTGTGCTTTTAATCTTTGTTTCCTTAATTGTTTTAAACATCGATTGCTTAGCTATTTATTTTTCAATTTTATAGTGATATGGATTTCAAAGTTGAGATGTGTAACAGCCACCAGCGCCAGTAGTTTGTTTTGAGAAACATACATTATTATTTTTTAATATAACATAGGCCTAATACTTGTTGGTAAGCCATCTATCCTTAAGAGCTTATTTAAAAACAGTGTCCATACCATGAACGAGGATGGTTATGGTTTCAAGTTTACTGTTTTTCATTTGTTCATAAAAGTTTGTAAAACTCTTCAGTTCTCTTATTAATTAAATTAACAAGTAATAAATTTTAGTCTGCAAATTATTAAACGTTACTTTAATTTCACCAGAAACTAACTTTTCTTAGACCCAATAATCTGTTATTTTAGTTTTATTTTCAAGTTCATTAAATTATGTTCTTATTTCGTACTCAGAAATCATTCTATTCAAAATTGTATCTACTTTAAAAAAAAAACCCACAAAAATGCACTATCCATATAATTATGTTGAACAACTTATGATGTGTAATTATTTATTTAAAATTTAGAATTATAAAAAGATAACTAAGTATTCTAGTTCATCGGTTAAAACACAGAAAGTACAGCCAATTTTGATTCGTTAGAATACTTACTATTTCGGTTTATCATTTTATACAGCAAAGAATTATTGAAACAAAGAAATTGCTGTAGTATTTTTTTTGTCTGTTAAGACACTGAACTAGGAAACTGACCAGTGAGGTTCTTCGTAACAGCAAAACAGTACAGAAAGAGAACCAAGCGTTCTTGTAACAACATCTCTGATTCACTAAAATAAATAACTCACCATTGTGGAGCACCAATTGTTATAGCTGAGAGACACAAAAACTATCTATATTGATTTATCAATTAGCACATGAGCAAAACAAGAAATAAAGAAACTTGTCATTCTGGTTTCCTAGTTCATTAATTAAAAACGAAAATTAATTCAATAGTTAAAACTGAGTGAGATATTGTAATAAACAAATTGATTAATATTGTTCAATATTTAACTAATTAGAAAAAACATTAAAACGTCAGTTAAAACGTTAACAAAACAATTGGACATGTAAATTGATTATTATAGTTTCTCAGTTAATACAACGGTGAGTCATTGATATAGTAAAATAGCCAACGCATTAACATTAGTTAACAGCTCAGAAAGAGATAGTGAAATCATAAAACTTATTTACCCTTGTTCGTCATTTAACAAACAAGCAAGACACAATGAAAATAATGCTAAACAGTCCGTATCATCATTTCCAAAATCAATTAGACAATAAAACATGGACGAGACATTAAAACGAGAAGTTCATCATTTTAACTATTCAATTCAACAAACAATGAGACATTATAATAAGGAACTGTTTACTGTTGTCGAAGAAAAAGCGAGAAACTGGAACAAGAAACAAGCCATGTTGCTCATGAAGTAATTTAGAGAGTTGAGTACGTTTTATTAAGACTTTTCTGAGCATGCAAATTGGCAAATCGCGTGACAGCCACTTCCGATATAAAACTTGGCATTGTTTAGTCATTCGAAAGCAGTATGACCACCAAAAATGTATTACTTTTGCGAAAAATATGTGACAGACACATTCCGATACAAAATATATTATATGCTAGGATTATTAGGTATGTTTAGATAGAAATTTATAATTTCCAATATGGGTATTGGGTAAGGAAAAAGGATCAATTTGGGAAAGCAGGACTCCTGAAAAAGAGACTTGCAATAGGTCGTACTTAAGAGGTGTTAATCAACATGTGGCATCTTTTAACAGATGAGAATACACTAACACAAAGATCAGTGGTAAAAGTGATCCACGTATTACGGGCAAAAGTATGCAACATGAGCAGGGACAATATCCATCTGGAAAAGTAACGCAAGTCACGTGTACACAACCTACTTCCTCAACATATCTCTTCAACTGAATCTCAAAATATAATGCACTCAGCTTCTGTATATTAGCGAGTCACTAGAGCTAGTTATTTTCGATCATTAGATGTATCCTAGCAGTGAAACACTAAAGGAAGGAAACTAAGCAATTTGATTAATCAGCCAGTAGAGCAGCGAGGCATTTGAATAAGAAATTGGATTATTTTTGTTCAAAATGTGAAAATTAGGATGATAATAGAAAAAAGAAAAAATATTTCTGGAATTTACAACGAATACATCAATAAATCTTACCAGTTTTTAAAGAAAGTCGTATTGAGAAAAGTTCAGATATATTTTAAAAATCAAAGTTCGACCTTCTTACTCCATATTTTTAGTTTCTGCCCCAATCTTCAGATCATACACTTTATTAAGCGACCATACAGCAGGATAATAAATAGTTCAACTGTAAAGAGTCGTTGTCAATACATTTTTTTTGTGTCACTTGTTTATACGAATTACAAATTTTATTCGGCTAAAAATGTAAAATTTCCTCAATGATGTCGTGGGACCCTTTTATTTGCATAGTTTAGGATAAAATATCTTTTTGAATAAACATTATACAATTCTAAAGAAATGCAACAATAGAGCAATTGTTTAATGGTGATCGGCAGAACGGTAGCTAAAACTAAATTATGAAAATAAGTTAAGGTGTGATTTTACAAATATACAGGTGATACTCACGTATCATACATTATTTTAAAGTTAGAAATAAACTAACATGTATTTTTAGGTAAAAATACTCTATAAGACTCTACAGTAGTATATGTGCAAGTTCTTCGATAACTAAAGGTAATGTCTTTCGCCTCTATTTTGGTAATGACCTAGGAATCGTTAAGGGTGATTTAGCAGTACCTGTTCAACTTTTTCTGATATTTGAACAGCACTAGTCCCCTGGTAACACAAAGGAGTTCAGCTATAAAAGCTATGTACAATACTATAATTAATGTGCGCTTTTTTGTTTTTGCTTGTTTAGTAGGTTTAATTAAAATACTGTACAACTAAAGTATTTTGTTTTTTTACGAGTACAGCGCATTAATGTAAAAATTACATCTAGCTATAATAATGTCATTGCTATTAAATTCCACGATAAGGTTATGCCTTTTCCAAAATGTTTTCTATGGGGCTGTTTACGATATATTTTTTGTGTAATGTTTTCTTTAAAGTTTTAGAAAGGATGATCACAGGAAGAGAAAGTCATTTTAACTTCTTTTCTTTTTCAAATCTGGTGTTTCATCACACTGGGTTTCTCTTGTCCAACCTTGTTGCCTAATGCACTAGCGAGTTCTGACAGTTACGTGTAAAGTTTTCTCTTCCTTCAATGTACGTATCCACACGAACGCAACATTTGTTGCTTGCTAATGTGCATTCTATAGTTGTCCATTTTTTGTCTTCACTGTCATTTCTTGTACAGTAAATGGTTATGTTACCTACACGTACCATCCGTCCATTTTTATATTACCTATTTTGGCTTCGAAATTGTGTGTACTAATATTTATTTGTTTTTATTGCTAGGTGTTATACACTGTGATTGGGTGTTTAGATTTTGTTATTATTACTTTTTTTTTAATTTTAGGTGTGGCCGCGTTGTTTGTGGATGAAACAGTTAATGAAACTGGACTTATGGATTGTTTTAATGAAATACCATCTATGTTTGAATGTGTTATAAAAATGTTATCAATGTGTTGTTCCTGACATCCGTTTTTTAAAGCAGTATGAAAGCTAAGAATTCTGTGACAGAATTTTACGTTGGATATTTCCTTGTTTTTCCTTCCGGTACCTTTCTCGCCATGTTTAGAATAATGTGTGGTATAACAAAAGCCGTCTACCTTTCTATACATGGAAGTATTTTTATGTGTCGATTGTTAAAAAAAATCAGTCTAAAAAGCATCAGGTTCTCTCTCATACTGCATATGTAATGATTGAAAAAAGTACTAAATTTCACCCTTCCATAACTACTTCGAATATATCTTGATTCAGGTATTTTAATGTAATATTTGTTTTACATTTCCACGTAGCTTGTACTTAACATATTATTGTTAGTCGAATGTCCTAAACATTTTCTAATCCTTTTACACAGATATGGGCCAGATGCTGTAACCTTTCCTCTCGAGTTTCAAGCTATCCTGAGTGTTCTATACGCACTTCTCGGAAGACAGCCCATTATAACAGACGATACTGTACAAGTTTGGCTTTAGATTGCTTGTAAGACATTGGTTGAGGTTGTCTTTTCCTACTTGGAGAAGTCCACAAACCGAAATCGCTGTCAAGTTTTCATTTTTCGTTTAGTTCTTTATTCTGGTTTAGAATTTTCTCGGTCTTTGTTCCGATTAGATGTGCTCCTTTTGCAATCCCAGCCGCCAGACAGAAACACCAGTTAGGTGTTAATAAAGTTTTTCTTTTATGTTCATGAATAAAGATCCTATTTTATTTGTGTACTTGTGTTTGTTTTTCTTTCTTCACTGTTTAAGTTTAATTTATTCTCTGCTTAACTGTCTTGAATCTTCATTATTATAGATATTTTAAACTCAGCAAAAGTTGCAGATGCTGGTATTAAGCAATAGTCTCCAGAGAGCGCGACTATCTTAGGGTCATAGTTCCACTGATGGAATGATGTAATATCACAGTATTTGATAGATTAGCAATATCTGTGTATAATAACTTAATTTTTATTGTTACAATCTGTGTTGTTGTATGTCAACCGAAATATATTAATTATTGTTTTGATTATATTCAAATATTTCCCGACATTAGAACAGGTTGTTTCTTAAACTGAGGTCATCAACTGCCATGTAACTAATTAGCATATGTCAATAGGATAGTCTACTTAACTGAGTAGAATCATGCGTTAACTCAAAAGTACTAGAATGTACGAAAGTTAAGTTAATTTTTGAAATCCAGTATTTTATAATTAATACATGTTTCAGATTGTGTTACTGCTAAATGTCAGAAGATATTGAGCTGTCAATGTAATTTTCCCATTGGACAAATGTGGAGAACGCAACCTAAACTGTAATATGGAATATGTTGATATTTCTTTACATCTAAACAGTTACACCCTGTAGATGACAGACTGTTTATATATCTTGGTTAGGTGTATTTGTAATCAACAGAGGTTTTAAACCCAATGTACCTTCAAATCTTGAGAATCTCGTGAATGTAAATTTATCTTTCTGTATCATTAGTTTTTACAGTCTGTTAAGGTAAGTGGCATACGAAGTTTGTTCTTTATTAGACCTATATACACTTTATTTTGATTGTAAAATATGTTCTGTAATGACAAATAGTAAACGTTATATATGTTTATAATGTGAATGAATTATCTTTTGTTGCAAACCGTACATTTAGTTATAAGAAGCAGCAAAGTTTAAATATTTCATCAACAATTTTTACAGATTTTGTTCTTAAAAGCTTCGAAATAAAAGTATATACACATTATTTGTAATAAAACATAGATAAAGTCGTGTTTCTCTCTCTTGCAGATTTGTTAACAAAGGTTTTAGTATTTGTAATACTTGACAATACAGTTGAAGGTCTAAACTTACCACATTCACTTTATCACAAGCCGACTGTTTAAACTCTAAGGACAAACTACATAGTAACAGAATTCATTTAGTCCTTACATGCTATTCGTTAACCAGACAGATTAGCAGAATTGTTCAACACAACTTTGTCCTCTCTAGTACAGCGGTAAGTCTACGCATTTATGACGCTAAAATCATGGGTTCGATTCCCCCTAGGTGGTCTCAGCAGATAGTCCGAGGTAGCTTTACTAAATGAAAACACACACACACTCAATGCAACTACACCTTACTAACAAGAGACAACATATCTAACCACAATTCTACCACCCACCCTTAATTTCTTTCAAACGTGAGACAACTTGTAAGACTGTCTAGTACATTCCAAATAGTCTCCCGCTAGTACAGCGGTAAATCTAAAATCATGGTTCGATTTCCCTCGGTGTGCTCAGCATATAGCCCGATGTGGCTTTGCTATAAGAAATCACACACATTCCAAATTACAGACAAAATCGTCTTTACTTACATAAGCTAACGTAACTCGTCCGTGTGGATGAACTATGTGTCTTACATGCAATTATGTCACCAACTTATCAACTCTTTCCAGTTATACCTTTACCGTCCACGTAAAAAGTCCAGTCATCTGTACATCAAAGTCCATTATTTATTGTATTCATTGTACTAGACGTAAATATTAGGTGAGAGATTCTGTAAATATTTCCGACTCCAACTCACTGGATCATAACGGAATTGACAACATAAGTGTACGCGTTTGATTACATGCTCTCCAGAACAATTATGATTATAAAAGCTTAGAACGTAAACTTGTATTTAATTGAAATTGTCATTGCACCACACGGAATTGGAGAACGTAAACAATGTTTCTTATACCAATAATTTTGTTAACGTGCTTCTTGCTACATGTACATGATTTAGAATCTCTTAATACTTTGAACCTTTAACGATTTTCTCTAGCCCCTTTTATCTACGTAACATGGTTTAAAATGCCTGGGGAAGGTCTTTTGCCCGAAACGTTACAAATAAACATAATATTTTTGTCTTAGATGCATATTTTACCGCTTTCCTACTATGTATTTTTTTTTCTATAAAGATGGTAACATGTTGAAACACATTGATCTACATCACCCTCTGGTGGTTCATTCGCGAGCTATCTACATACTTCTCACACCAATAAGTTATTTGGTGTCACTTTGTGTAATTATGACCGTAAGACAGTTTTGCTCTCTGGTGCCTATTAGTTAACAGTTATGCAACTTTGAGGTTTATATATTACGTAATAGATAAGTAATCCTTAGGTGTCGTGGCAATTTTCAGATTACGTAATACCTGGATAACCCTCAGACGGCATTCGTTGGGCACAAAAGTGAAAGGGTAACTACTTATAACTCTCAATTCTCTGCAAACAATCTTTCTAAAAAGTAAAATTTTAAAAGATAAAAAATAGAGAGGAAAACAACTTAGATAGATAGAGATAAAGAATTATACCTTTAATTATGAAATAAACTGCCACTAACACAACAACAAAAATTGAGTTTTCCGTAAGATATTCTAAAAAAGCGGTGTATTGTTGTAAGTGACGATGAATTTTTATGTTTATCATGATTTATGAAAACAATCACACACGTTAACAAAGTGATACAACACTGTAAATGCAAGCAACTAGTTTCTCACCATCGATCATTTCGCAGTGTAATGTCATCAGTTTTCTTTTATGGCAGGTTTGATACGAGACCACTTTTGTGAAAGAGAAAAATCCACAAACGAGATAATTGAACGATGTATAGTGAAAAGGTTACATCTTAAAGAAGCAAGTCCTAACATTGTTTTTATGGGAGTGGAAAAAGTCGCACAGCAGAGCTTCAAAATCGTCCCCAACCCTATCTGGAGCACAGCAGAACTTCAAAATCGTTATCAAATCCTACCTGGAGCACAGCAGAGCTTTAAAATCGTTATCAAATCCTACCTGGAGCACAGCAGAGCTTTAAAATCGTTATCAAATCCTACCTGGAGCACAGCAGAGCTTTAAAATCGTTATCAAATCCTACTTGGAGCACAGCAGAGCTTTAAAATCGTTATCAAATCCTACCTGGAGCACAGCAGAGCTTTAAAATCATTATCAAATCCTACCTGGAGCACAGCAGAGCTTTAAAATCGTTATCAAATCCTACCTGGAGCACAGCAGAGCTTTAAAATCGTTATCAAATCCTACCTGTAGCACAGCGGAGCTTCAAAATCACTACTCAACCCTATGTTGAGCACAGTAGAACTTCAATATTATTATCCAACCTTATCTGGAGCAGAACACTCATCAATGAAATGAAGGCTTGAATTATTAAACAGAACTCTTCAACTCAAAATACGTGTGAGATGAATATTGATTCAAATCAAAATACGTGTGATATGAATATTGATATATCTTTTGGTACCGTGAATAGGAAAATACAAAAGAATTTCTAGATGGCGGATGCTTATGAGCAAAGTTAACAAGCTTTCAATTGTACATTGAAATTAGCAACGAAAAAGACTGCAAAGAAATTTGAAATACATAATGCCATTCGACCATATTATATATCTTTCTAGTCTCACAGTGTGGCTTCAGTGGATTTCTGCGTTTCTTGGTCTGCTAATTACAGTTGACAATGAAAAAAATAGTTCCAAAGACATCATGTTGCTTGTAATTTTATTCTTATATCGTGCGATTAATTTTCTGTGCAACATTTATCATGATAAGAATAAATACACAAAACAAAAACAATCCCAACATCTAAAAGCAAAAAATATGGTTGTTATATGTATTACGAGACAACTGAAGGTTTGTGTCATAAACAAAAGCAAATACTACAATAAAACGAAAACAAGCAAGACGGTCGTGAAAATGTTAACAGGTGTTAACATGTAACTTGTCATCAAGACATCATAAGATGTTCTGGAGCACCGTAAATACGTCATGTCTTTAGACTGACCAAAACTGACACGCTAATCAAACTTTCATTTCTCGTCTCACTGATAGATCGCAGAACAAAATATAGCAAAACAGAAACATGTTTTTTTTTCTTTCAAAATGGTTAACCTAAAAAGATTTGAATGAACGAAACACAAAACACCAACAAAAAACAAACGTAAAAGCACTAATAGACTTTTAAAACATTAACCATTACCATCAGTTGAAAATAGGATTCAGAAAATTAATTGGCTATTCAAGCCGATAATGGAGCTAGTAATTTTTGGAAACCACAAGACTAGACCACATTGGCTCGTATGACAAAGCCTTATTGTTTATTAACCTACGTTTTCTTCTAGATGCATCTTTCTCATTGCCGTTCTACTTGAATCAGACATACGTACATTGCCCTCTGGCGGCGTGCCCGGCACGTGAGGCCCTAACTGAATGCTGTGTTGTATATGGATGGTTTCATTTTTAATTTTGGGAGTTACCATAGTGAGAGTCTGACATTTAACTTTTGATCAAGCACGAGAGAATCTGGACTATATTCTATTCAACATATTCATATGATGTAATTCAGTAGCTCATTGGAGAGGCAAATCTTGATTCTGTAGTGTCGTTCTTCTAATACTGTTGAATTTATATATTTTGACTGAAATCACTAAATGAATGGAAAACAATGAACGCTCTTTACCTGTACACTGTCCGGCATGACCAGGTGGTTAGGGCACTTGATTTGTAATCTGAGGGTCGCGGGTTCGAATTACACCAAAGATGCTCGGCCTTTCAGTCGTGAGGTCGTTATAATGTTACGGTCAATACAACTATTTCGTTGGTAAAAGAGTAGACCAAGAGTTGGCGGTGGGTGGTGAAGACTAGCTTCCTTCCCTTTAGTCTTAGACTGCTAAATTAGGGATGGCTAGCGCTGATGGCTCTTGTGTAGCTTTGCACGAAATTCATAAACAAACAATTATCTTTACATAAGCACGTTAACTAGTTTTTGTTTCAATGTTTAAATTTATTAATTTGGTAAAATATCTCCAGTTAATTTACTGTTTTTGTTTGATATATGACTGTGGTAATTGACTAAATTGATTAAATTTTTTTATATTGGTACAATCAGAATTTATTGTTCCAACTGTACAGGTGCAGCTTTTACTCTCATAGCAAAGATTCCACGTTCCGTCTAGAGTTTCATAGACCGGTAATATCAAAATCATTAGAATACACTCCATATCTTCTTCAAAACCTTCCAGAAGACCAAGGTATGCAACTCGTGAAATATTAAGCAGACTATGTAATACTTTTCACAAGCGCGACCTTTTGGCAATTTGTGAATTTCCACTTGCTTTAATTTTTTTTTCATGCAGTTGAAATGAATTTCACAAACTGTTTGTTTGTTTTAGAGGAGCAAAGCTACATATGCTGTGTTCACCACTAGGAATCGAACCATGGATTTTGGAGTCTATAAACTTATCGTTGTCCTACCGAGTGGGGTATCACTTACTGCGTACAATAGACAGCTATTGTGAAACTATGATGATCTTTCTTCTTTACAATTTAATCACCTACCTATGATTACACGTTTTATTATTTATATTTGAAATTAATAATCACTTAAAAATCACAATACCCTCCCCTCCTTAAAGATCCTTCTAAAATTCAGTCTTTCATGATTACATTGTATCTTCTGGCTGCAATTGGCGGCAACAAATGTTATTGACATGGACAATGTCGTTTTGAAAACTGAAGAAGCTGAAAAGCATCTTGGTGAGGTTCAGAGAAGCACAAAGGGCAACAATTGACGCTGTGGATCTGTGTCGACCGCTCGAGACAACCACATGTGTTATTAACATGAACATTAGCATTTCGAAATCGTAAACAGTGTGAAGTACTTTAATCATGACATGAATGCAGACACACCCAAAGTAAGAACTTTGACAGTCCATATACTCTTGTCATTAGAAGACATTGTTAGCTATCATTCAAATGTTTGTAAAATACTTCTCTATAGCATGTTGCTATCTAACGTATTTTACCATTGTGTTGTATTTTGTTTTCTCAAATCGGACTATAAAACATAGTTACCTTATACTGAGAAGAGTGAAAGTTACTTATAAATAATTATTTTTAAAAACAAGTTATGGTTATCACAGTAAAGCATAAATCTATTACATTAGGGTCAACATAGTTCCCAAAACATAACTCTTTTTAATGTGAGTCTTGTAGATGGATATTAATTACACTGGTCTGAATATTAGACAAATCCATCTAGAAAACCAATAATATTGGAGTTCACTGTTTCTGTTCCACATCTGCTAACAGAAGTTAATTCATACAGCCAAGCATTAAACCACTAAAATAAAATAAATATGGACACTAAAACAGTAGTTTCATAAGCTGTCAAAACAGCAGGAAGTCACTGACGTCAAACAATATCATTCGAGCTATAGAAAAAGAAAATGTTTTTTCTCATGAGGAAACTAACAAAACAACTAGATATAAATGGAGAATACACGTAATGAAACCCAAGTGTATTGTTAGATATGTACCTAGACATGTAATGCAGTTGTGAAACTTTTGTTTGCTTTTACAGGAATAGGAAAATAACGCAGGGATCTTTGATAACAAGATACAAGATAATATACATCATTTATTACCTCCGAAATCCAAACTATTAACATTTTAAGTCAATAGATGGCATTACATGTAAATATGTCATTCACTCTTTGGTTCGATAAAAAAGTAGTGAAATGATCACAGTGAAAGCAGTAATAACCGTGATGTTAATGAGAAATAATGAATAATAAAAGCACAAGATATTTCTTATCATCAATACGTTTGGAGATTTCATACATTTTTCTAGGACATTTTTAACAAATCTACAGCTTGAATCGTTTAGTTGTAATAATTTATGTTATTAAACACTATTAATGGAAAAAGTACACGTGAGAAATTTGCTAATTTTTTATAGCATTCACATAAAATAAATTGAATTAAATATGAACAGTAATAACCTGTAAAGAAAAGTGCCCTCTGTCCTACTCTTTATTACAAATTAATATTTCAAGTGTAGTTGTTTTAACGTTATTTTATTTTTGAAGTAACCTAAACTTGTACAATAGTTTCATAATGTTTTGTTTAGTATTTATTCTAAAACTTGTGTCTTGGTAAAGACTTTTTCATTTTTCCATTTTCCCACATACTAGTGAGTGTTTGTTCAGTTTTGAAGCTGAATATATACAGTTATGGCATGACTTACCATCATACCTATAACTAGAATAATATCCCTGCTATTCAGTATTCAATATACTAGTTTAAAGCAATAGTTGTGATATTTCGATCACATCAACATAAAATACACAAATTCTTTAACATAAGTTGTGAGCAAAAACAACCTCACGTGACGAAAGTTAAAGAAGATTAAGAAAGCATATAGATTCAATATTAAACGAAGTTTATATCAGACTCATACAAAATATATTTTAAGGCCATAGACTGGAGAGAAATCTGAATAACCTTGAAAGGATATAACTTGGAAGAGTTTTATCCTCCTACTATGATGCTTTGTAAGTTTTTCGTTATTAGCATCATCTGAAGGCACTTGTATACAACAAAAGTTTGAAATATGCTTGTTTTTGAATTTCGCGCAAAGCTACACGAGGGCTATTTTCGCTAGCCGTCCCTAATTTTACGGTCAATCCCACTATTCGTTAGTAAAAGAGTAGCCCAAGAGTTGGCGGTGGGTGGTGATGACTAGCTGCCTTCCCTCTAGTCTTACACTGTTTAATTAGGGACGGCTAGCGCAGATAGCACTTGTGTAGCTTTGCGCAAAATTCCAAAAACAAACAAACAAACTGTACTCCCAAGGGAGTTAAATCAATGATAAAGCAATTTTCTTTTTAAGGTAGAGAGGATAGATCTTTCTTTCTGAACTCTCTCTAACGCGCAAAGTTTTATTATAACTCTGCGATCTGATGAAGTTACTGCTGGGTGTCTCTCTCTTGTTAAAAGTAGCAACAGTTCTGGTTCTAAACGAGTCTCATTCTGCTTTAAAAGTAAATTAAACGGAATATGACACAAATGTGCTGTTCAGCGTAATTTTATTACAAATATGAGGCTTACTGATTATGATTTATTCTCTTTCCTACGGCGCAACGTTCATGCTACAGTTATTTTAAAGATGTATGACATGTTAAGACATCTTACGTTTTTGTTATATTACCTGGTGGTACAGGGTTTCATATAATTATTTTCAAGACGTATTAACAAATCTAATGCAATAACAAGTTATATTGTTAAAATTGATTAATAATTTAAGGGTACAGATTGTATGTTTGTTGTTAAGCATAAAGATACACGGTGGGCTATCTCTGCTCTACCCATCAAGGTTATCGAAACCCGGTTTCTACCGACGTAAGTCCGTAAACATATTGTTGTGCCATTGGGTAGGTAAGGGTACAGAAAATAACCCACCAAGGTTATCGAAACCCGGTTTCTACCGACGTAAGTCGGTAAACATATTGTTGTGCCATCGGTAAGGGTACAGAAAATATATTAACACTAATTGCGTTATTCCAATCTTGACCACTATTGTAGCTTAAAACACATAAAACAGGATACTAATAATTTTACTCAAAATAAAAATTATTTAATTAAATTACATTATCAGTCAACATGGTTTGTTTGTTTTTTGAATTTCGCACAAAGCTACTCGAGGGCTATCTGTGCTAGCCGTCCCTAATTTAGTAGTGTAAGACTAGAGGGAAGGCAGATAGTCATCACCACCCACCGCCAACTCTTGGGCTACTATTTTACCAACGAATAGTGGGATTGACCGTTACATTATAACGCCCATACAGCTGAAAGGGCGAGCACGTTTGGCGCGACGGGGACGCGAACTCGCGACCCTCAGATTACGAGTCGCACGCCTTAACGCGCTTGGCCATGCCGGGCCACCAACATGACTTAACATGATAAGTAGACGTTTATTTTCACCTTTGCCGATATTTGTGAATAATATATAAGTATTAGGCTTTTTGTTTAGTACATAAAACCAATAGCCCAAAAATGTAACTTGTCACACAACCACTTTTTGTTGTAACATTGAATTTATATTAATTTTGAGCTACGTAGATTGGGTATATCACGTTTCGTCAAAATTTCCCAATACTTATTACTTAACAAAAGAGTATAATCTGAGGATCGAATCCCGGTCGCACCAAACATGCTCGCCCTTTCAGCTGTGGGGGCGTTGTTATGTGACGGTCAATCCCATTTTCGTTGATAAAAGAGTAGCCCAAGACTTGGCGGTGGGTGGTGATGACTAGCTGCCTTCCTTTTAGTTTTACACTGCTAAATTAGGGACAGCTATCGCAGATAGCCCTCCTGTAGCTTTGCACGAAATTAAAAAAAAAATCAAACAGTAACGCTTCCAAAAATCCAAGATTTTTATCTGTTAGTAAAAAAAAACCTAATTCCAATTTCTGAAAGGCTAAAACCAGGTTTGGTAGTGTTACTTCTAATGCAAATAATATGGCCTTTTGAATAGTATTTTCATAGAGGATCATCCTGCTTGGAAAGTGTTCTCTATATTAGCAGCAACGCAGTGTCATCACCAACAAAAGTAGAGGTTCATTCTGTAGATGAAGTTTTCATTATAACTGAAGCAATACAGTGTGAACTCCTACACGCAGGGTAGAAGGTCATCCTTTCAAGAAAAGTGTCAACCATAATAGTTGTAAAGAGGTGTCACATTCTCAGAGCAAAGGAGAGATAAAGACTATATCGTACAGACTCCCTCTGTACAGAAACTTAATAAAACTTGAGCTGCGTCAGCTGGCGGCTGGTTTGACTTGAATGGTAAAATTTTACTGTAAAATTAAAAACCCTTTACACATAAAATCAGCCACAAAACTTACTAGATAGTGAGTCATGTTTAGTTTATAAAGTTAATTTAGCTATAATAAATGCATTTATTTTACTATATAAATAAATATTTAGCATATAAGAAGTTAAACACGTTTATTTAATCTTTTAAACATTTGTAGCGCATCATTTTGAATTAATGTACATAATATAAATAGGTCTACAAGTTCATTCATATTAATTAATTTACTGATTTGGCTTAGTATGTTTTGAATTTCGCGCAAAGCTACACGAGGGCTATTTGCTCGCCCTTTTAGCCGTATGGGTGTTATAATGTGACGGTCAATCTCTTTTTTCGTTGGTAAAAAAGTAGCCCAAGAGTTGGCAGTGGGTAGTGATAACTAGCTGCCTTCCCTCTAGTCTTACACAAATTGCCCTCTTGTAGCTTTGGGCGAAATTCACAAACAAACAATAAATGGAACACGAGTAATTACACATAGATACCGACATGATATTATAAAACTGATTTTATACACGATTTAATGTTAGTGCATGAAATTTATATCACACGTTTAATGCGTATGCAATATATTTATTTTCGTAATTTTTCCTTTAATATACATATTTATTAAAGGATACTTTCACACTATAAACATATGTATACATACGTATTTATGACAAATTTCCAAAGCTGGCTGAACTTTATTAAATATAACTGGAATCAAGCCCAAAAATATTAATAACAGCGGGAGCACCCAACTCATAAATTAATGCATTCGAATAACGTTAAGCTTTTTTCATATAACATTACATGCTGCTAGTTAGACCTGTATATTAAATTAGCTACTGTACTTATTGGGATAGTTTTCAGTTCTGATTAATTGGTTTAATTTTCAGTTGTGTAGCAAGCTTGCCTTGATGAAACGTTATTGATAATCTAATATCCTGTGTCTTCGGCGAAAAGTTACATATCAAACCTTTGAAGCATGGCCTGGATTTAATTGCTTGAATACTTAGAGAAATTATGATTAGTAAACAGTTCTGTGTTGTCAAGTACTGAAAGAATAGAGTGATTAATTAAGTGACTTTTAGTAGAAATGTGAATGAAAAATATTTTCATCAAGAGGAAAATGTTTCTGTTGAGGCGCTCGACTTGCAGTCTGAGGATCGCGGGTTCGAATCCCCACCCTCCCAAACATGTACACCCTTTAACCGTGGGAGCATTATCATGTGACCGTCAATCCCACTATTCATTGATGAAACGGGCAGGCCAAGAGTTGGCAGTGAGTGGTGCTAACTAGCTACATTCTTTCTGGTCTTTCTTTCACTGTTAAAATAGAGGGACAGCTAGCGCAGATAGCCTCGTGTATCTTTGCGTGAAATTCAGAAACAAATCAAACTGAAAAAAAACATTTGTAAGCTGAACTCCGACGTCAAACTTACACTATGTGCATTTAAAGTACAAAAAAACTTTGTAAACATTTAGCGTTTACCATCCAAGTTGTCATTCTTATATTTTAAGACAAAGGAAAGACTGGAAGTACAAGGAAAGAAACATATTACCACGAAACATTCACATTACAGTTGAAAGCACAAAATCTACAAACAATAATTGGAATTTTAATTTTTTTATCATGTCCTAAATTATTTGAGCATTTTTCTCTAACTTTCTGTTTTCTATTAGTAGTGTATTTACATATATATATAAAGCTAAAACCCACGGTACATTCACATTAAACCAACTCATCTTCACTAGGCTCGGCATGGCCAGGTGGGTTAAGGCGTTCGACTCGGAATTTGAGGGTCGCGAGTTCGAATTTCAGTCGCACTAAACGCGCTAGCCCTATCAGCCGTGGGGGCGTTAAAATGTGACAATCAATCCCACTATTTGTTGGTAAAATAGTAGCCCAAGAGTTGACGGTGGGTGGTGATGTCTAGCTGCTTTCCCTATAGTCTTACACTGCTAAATTAGGGACGGCTAGCGCAGATAGCCCTCGAGTAGCTTTGTGCAAAATTAAAAAAAAAACATCTTCACTAAAACCGTAAATGACCAAGTTAAAATAAAAAGGATGCATAGTCTGAAACATAACCCAAAAATGAGAATTGCGAAAAATTTTGAATTTTATGGTGTTTATTTTTTGCCTTCTATGTTTACATACTAATATAAAAACATTTATGCACGCGTCTCTGTCTTGACAGAAATAAACTGATGTAAATAAAGTTGATATAATTACGGTTGTATTTAGCAAGTGAAGTGTAAGTTCGAATACAGGTACATAATTATCTTGACTCTAACGGTGCCCGCATTACTTAATAATTACTCTAGTATTCAATAAAAAAAGTAAAGAGTCATTCATTTGTTCGGCGTGTCTCTTTGTAAAATATTCCAAAAGCTTTGCAACTAACAGCTTGAGTACTAATGACGCATAGACTGTTTCAAATGTTTCTAGTATACGAAGGTGATTGGAGTCGATTCTATTCTAGATATCTTCAACATTCATCTCAGTCGGTTATCAGACTCGCTTATATCCTATTGGCAACAAGATATGCCTAATGAGAGCACGCCTTTGTAAGACAAAGACTAAAATAGGCAGTGATCAACATCCGCTTGGTTCGGGCGCTTCTATCTTTTCCTCGTTAGGAAATTGAGTGCAGATGGGCGCATTTGAAGAGCAGGGGACAACTATACCGTGTGATGAGGAATCGATCGAACATATCCTTGGAGAGAAAAATAAGAAAACATATATGTACCAGAAGCTGATTTAAGTCAAACACCTGAACCCTCATGTACATTAAAAGTGTGGGTGGAAATTCCACTGAAAAATGTTTGAATAAAGCACATAGGGTTTTAGTTTTAGAATTTTAGAAAACCTAAAAATAATTGAATAATTCATCACTCCAGAAGAAATATTGTCCTCATGTATCTAATAATTTATTTAACTATACAACAAGTTAAATTTTAAATATTTAATATTCCTCTTCCTGTTCATTCTGTTTATTTTTTATTTTTAATATTGTTAAGGAAGTTAAGAATTTAAATAAAAGCTGTTTGGTTTTAACCACAAAGTTACACAAAGAACTATCCGTGCTTTGCCCACTTCAGGTATTGAAACGGGGTTTCCAGCGGTATAAGTCCGCAGACATATCACTGCACCACAAGGAGGAATTAAATAAAAATAGTATCAGTGTTGTATGCATACAACACAACTTTAATTGGATGATCTTTCTCATGTCAACGTTCTGTGGAGCATAACGTAAAGAAAATATAGGTCCTTCTTTCATTTTGAGTTAGAAAAACACGTTTAATTCAAAGGTAACATTTTATGTATTTGCAATGACAAGTGTTGCGTAAAAACAGAGAAAACATTTAAATGACTTATTTAAAAATGATACAAAATAATTGGGAACTGAACTGATAGTAACGCCTGAAGGACAGTTTTCTTTACTCCTTGTCTGTTTTTTTTTTTTATGTTTTGAGAATATCGCGCAAAAAACTCATACATACACTGGTGACCAAAATCTTAAGGCCAATAAACATAAAGAAAAATATGCATTTTGCGTTGTTAGACTCAACCACTTATTTGAGTAGAGCTTCTAAAGATGAAAATAAGAAAAAAACAACTTTTTTAGCATATAATAGGGAAAATGTTAACACTATAAAATTAGTCTAAATACCAGCTGGTCAAAAGTTTAAGACCATACCAAAAAGAAGTCCTAAACAGGGTAGGAAGTGCCCAACAAAAGGTCTCAGTAGTGAGTTGCACGGCCGTCATTGCGAATAACTTCAAACATTCGCTTTGGCATGGTCGATATAAGCGTTTGCAGAAGGCTGGCTGGAATGTAATTCCAAGTGGTGAAGATGGCTTCACGAAGATCATGCACCGTTTGGAATTGACGCCCATTTCTATAGACTTCCGTTGCCATCCACCCCCAAACATTTTCAGTGGGGTTCAGTTCGGAAGAACTCGCTGAATGGTTCAAAAGAATCATGTTATTCGCCATAAAAAAGTCCCCAGATCATGATGGAACCTTCTCCACTGTGTTGTGTAGAAAATGTCTCCGGTGGGATATCCTTATCGCGCCAGTAACGTTGGAAGCAATCTGGACCATCCAGGTTAAATTTGTTCTCATCAGAGAAGAAAACCACTTTCCTATGTCCCATGTTTGGTGCTTCTCAGCAAAGTTTAACAGAGCTGTTTTGTGGAGTGGAAGGAGGCGTGGCCTTTGAAAATGTTTACCGGTTTTAAAGCCGGCGAAATTTTCTTGAGTCGACCACTTGAAATTCTCGTTCCGTATCCCTCAGGGTCTTTTAAGAAATTTGCAACAGCAGTTTTACTACGTCCAATCTCACCAGCGATAGCACATTGAGAGAAACCTTGATTTTGCAGCTCTACAATTCAGCCACGTTCAAACTCTTCCACTGTGTTGTGTAGAAAATGTCTCCGGTGAGATATCCTTATCGTGCCAGTAACGTTGGAGGCCACCTGGACCATCCAGATTAATGTTTTCTTATCAGAAAACAGAACCTTCGTCCACTTTTTACGTCCCATGTTTGGTGCTTCTAAGCAAAGATTAATCGAGGTGTTTCATGGTGTGGAAGGAGGCATGGCCTCTGAAGACGTTTACGGTTTTTAAAGCCTTTCTCTCGTAGACGCCGTCTTATTGTTCTTCAGCTGCATTCTGCGTCCGTAAAGGCCTTAATCTGGTTCGACAACCGACTGGTGTCTTGCCGGACATCCCGTCGAATCCTCCTGCTTAACGCCGGCGAAATTTTCTTGGGCCGACCACTTGATATGCTCGTTCCGTATCCCTCAGGTTCTTTTAAGAAATTTGCAACAGCCTAATCTCACCAGTGATGCCACGTTGAGAGAGACCTTGCTTTTGCAACTCGACAATTCAGCCACGTTCAAACTCAACGTTTTTGCCTTTGCCATGTTTTCACCCAATGTAACACAGAAGATGTAATTTGGAGATGTTAACAATGCTAATGCTTGAACACAAATGACTAAATTTCATGTTTACCGATTAACGCTTCGTTTCAGTATGGTCTTAAACTTTTGACCAGCTAGTATTTAGGCTAATTTCATAGTGTTCACATTTTCCCTATTAAATGCTAAATACGTTTTTCATTTTTATTTTCCCTTTTCTTTTAAGATTTTGGCCAGCAGTGTATGAAAGTACACGTGAATCGCGATATACAATGACAGGTTACATTGTTAAGGACCCCATCTAATATGAAGGTGGACTATCTGGACTCGGGTTGGCATAAGCTCCAGAGAATGCCATAGATGTTTTAGCAAACTGTAGCCCATTAGTTAATAAATACAGTCTCATTTTCATTCACAGATGTCAGCAAATGTTTAAAGTAAGTAACGAAACGTTAAATTTCTACCAAGAAGTATCCCATCGTATTGAGATCCGATAATGTGCTGGTTGATTGCTCTATTGTTTTCGTATAATCGTTGTCTATCAAGATGGAAGTGTAATATTGTAGAGCGGAAACGTTCTACAACAATGCGTAGAGTTTATTCTCTTTTACAAATAATCGAATTATTTATGTCCTTTCTTGAAAATGTTCTCCACTTTACAACACACTATCGGAACAACACAAATAAATTCAGGTACCTCATTTAATTTTCTCCATATTAAATGGTGAAATACGAATCATTAAATAGCACTGAATGCTTGCAGACATACTGATATGACATAATTTAAGGGATAAACCAAACCTTATAAAATCTTTAGTCTTTATGTTTCAAGTCCTTTCTTGAAAATGTTCTCCACTTCACAACACACTATCGAAACAACACAAATAAATTCAGGTACCTCATTTAATTTTCTCCATATTAAATGGTGATATACGAATCATTAAATAGCACTGAATGCTTGCAGACATACTGATATGACATAATTTAAGGGATAAACCAAACCTTATAAAATCTTTAGTCTTTATGTTTCAAGTTGTCAAGCTAGAACTTTGTCCATTTACGTTTCTCTCGGTCTGTCACCAACAACTGACAGGCCATAAGTTTTTCTAGTAACAGACGTATTCTCTTTCAAATGCTACTGTTAATAAAACGTTGAAGATGATTGGTTATCGTTAAATATCCGGTTAAAGAAACGGCTTTTGATAAAAATGGTCCTGTTAGAGATGACATCAACTACTGATTTCCGTTTTAAAGTTGGAGATATTTATATCATTTACTATTATGCTTTGTTTAGCACACTAAACATAACGTCATATGCAAATAAAAGGAGTGTTTTAACAAAAGTGTGTGGGAGTCCTAATAAAGTGATCAGTGGGGCGCACGCGCGATTAACGCTTCGAAACCTGAAACGCAGAGTTGTATTAGTCACGTCAGTTTAGACGTAATGTTGTTTTTGTAAAATTTCGCAATAGTCTTGCCGAAGCCAACACATGATAAAAAATAAAATTAACCTGAAAAAGGCAAAAATGATAAAGATGGAGCCATTATGAAAGTATAGAATTTTTACAATGACGCCAGATAACGAAACCTTTCAAATTCACATATCAGTAAAACTTGACGAAATATAAAGACTACGAAAAGAAACATTTTAACGGCTAAGCTGAAAATGAAATAATAAATAAAATAGATGGAATAAACTTTGATTTAGTATTTAATCGCGCACTAATATGTCAGTAACTATGATAGAAAAAAGTATGGTTTCTTCAGATGCACTTTTCTTGACGTACTTATAGACTTCTTTAGATACAATTGTCTTGATATTTGGTTTGTTTGTTTTTTAATTTCGCGCAAAGCTACACGACGGATATCTGCGTTAGCCGTCCCTAATTTATTAGTGTAAGACTAGAATGGGATTGACAGTGACATTATAACGCCCCCATGGCTGAAAGAGCAAGCATGTTTGGTCTTACGGGGATTCGAACCCGCGACCCTCGGATTACGAGTCGAGTGTCTTAGCCATCTGGCCATGCCGGGCCTTTCTTGACGTACTATGTGGATTGGCCCGACATGGCCAGGTAGTTAGGGCGCTCGACTCATAATCTAAGTGTCTCGGGTTCAAATTCCCGCCATAAAAAATATGCTGGACCTTTCATCCGTGGGGGCGTTATAACTATCTTTTGGTAAAAGAGTAGCCCAAGTGTTGGCGGTGGGTGGTGATGACTAGCTGTCTTCCCTCTAGTCTTACATTGCTAACTTAGGGACAGCTAACGCAGATAGCCCTCGTGTATTATTGAGCAAAATTCAAAAAACACACAAACTGTATGGATTTTTTTTGGTGTAATTTTCTTGACTTCCTGTATGGATTTTTTTTTTGGCGTAATTTTCTTGACTTCCTGTTTGGATTCCTTCAGGTGATAATTTCATGAGAGTTTCAAAAAATAAAAAGCACACTATAAGGAATAATTATCTAAATCCAAATGTGAGAATTTAATTTATATAACCAAATAAGTATCTTACAAGTCTTATATACTTACTTAACTAAACTTTGTTTTTTGGTACTAAAAAATCCAAAACCATTTAATATTCCTTAAGAGAAATGTTTTAGCACAGTTTTTATATAAGAGTAATTCATATCCTAGTATTTAAATCTGCCAGAAGCTAATATCGTTCGATGGTGGAACAAATCTTCTACGATCTCCTCTTAAAATGACACTCATTTAACTGAGTCGTATCTTCATTTTCAATATTAAAATTATTTTAATAATTACATAGCTCTCAACAGTACGAAATACACAAACACTAGTTATCAGACCCTTCAAACAGACCTTTTACTTGAGAAAGCGTACAATAAACAAATGTAGTTAATATAGACAACTGACGAACAATCCAATATTTGTATTTTTTAGTAAATTTCAGTCTTTTGACAATATTTGGAGACAGAAGTTAAGGCTCCTAACTTCTACACCACCAAATACTCTACTCTTGTTGAGTATTCTTGGTACTGTAGATCTGGACACTGTTGTGTCATTTGGTACATGGTCGTTTAATTCATACTTGAGAACAGTGGTAGTCTTCCATCTGTCCTGAAGGCTGCATGAAGACAATTAAAATCAGTATCATTGAATTTAGGTGATCTGCGTCTTACTTTCCAATTTTCAAATTTATCTGTCTCGGTCTCACGATTTAGGGTCTACCTGACAGTGTTTAGGGAGCATTTCAAGTTTGCAGCAATTTGTTGGAGATTTCAGCCAGCATCAGGTAAAGGTTTTATGCGAACTCTCTGCGCTACTGAAAATTCCTTGCACGTTTTGAGACATGACATAACAAAAACCATTAATTTATAGTGTTAAACACTGTTTTTATCAAGGTTTATGTCAGGAGTGCTGTTAATCGATTTTTTTTCTTTACGTGTATTACAAAACAAATGTCTTATGAATACAGAAAATATTATCTATTTTAATAACTTTTTCTATTTTTGAAACGTCGAAACATAGAGATAGTCCCAAATAAAGAAATTCATTGTTTAAAATACACAAAGAAAAAGTTGTTGTTTAATTTTATTTATGATTTTACAAATGTGCCCATAGAATAACCTATGGTGAAGTTAAATTGCAAGCATAGATATTATCTGTTAGGAAATAGTGAAGTTTTCATGTGTTACGAAGCTTTCCATAAATTAATTTCAAACGAAGAAACTTTGATAAAGTAAATTAAAATTCACATGAGTGATTAAGTCTAGTCACATGATGCACATGTATTTTAATTAACCTGAAGCAGTCTTTCTTTGGTAACCCTCTAACCTAGCAAGCTCTCAATGCGTTTCATGCGTTGTCTCAGGGTGGTAGTTTACATCAAAACTGACTGGGGTGCATCCATCACTTTCAGAATACATTTCACGCGACGTTGCTTCGTCGGATGTTCGGCTTGTTCCAAGGCGCTTGATTATCTTGCTACAACGAAGCTTTTGCAGTCAATTTGGTAATGATTAAACTCCATCCAAGTTCCAAATCAGTCGATCTAACGCCAGCTCAGCTGGAGCCAAATTGTCTCATAGGAGCCCACAATAGCACTGTATTAAATCCATTGTATACGGCTGGTTTGTAACTACTGCGTAAATTTATATATATATATACACACGTTCATCTAACGAAGTTATCGGGGCCGTACAGATCGAATTGATTTTCTTCTGAACAAAAAAAGAGGTTTTGCATGATATTATTAGTTCCCAGCGCTATTTGAATTATAACTGATGACCTTACAGATTATAGCATCAGCAATGTAAAAAAAGCAGTGTAAATTGCCGTTAACATGATAAACGTTTACCAAATTTGTGTCTAATTCTCAAGTCAGTTTAGATATTGGAAACCATAAGAGGGTATATATAAATATATGATATATATACATCATTTCAATTAAACCGTGAGTATAATAGGTTTAATACTAACTTATCATTGTATCCACAAAGTTCGATTGTGCTTAGGCTTAACTGATAAACTATCGAATTAAAACATGTTGCGAACAGTAATGCGCGTTATCACAGGAACAGACAAGCCACTTAAAAAACAAACAAACCCGTAAAATACTAATAACATACTTTACTACGTTAGAAACAGACAATTTAATTTCGCAACACAACTCGCCTTTATGATGAGTTTTGAGATGCTAAGTTTTCGTGGAAACTTGCAGTTGCAAGATGCATAAATTTAGTATTGTACTTAGCCCAAGGTGATGGTACGTAGAATATTTTAGTTACCTTAGTAATTATTTGGCCTGATATAGTTTTTAATCTTCTTACGAGTTGCTTTAGTAGAGGTGAAGTTTACAATCTACTTGGTGGAATGGTATTTGTAAAAATTTGTTGTGTTATATATAAAATCTAGTACCTGGTATAGTAGCACTCATTATGTAACAAACGTAATAAAGTATAGGCAACAAACAATGTAACAGAATCCCAACACAGATATTCTAGCGTAAAACAAACAACATTTTTATATTTTATCACTAAGTAAAATAAAAAGCACTGTTTCATCCTTAACCTCTGATAAATCAGTAAATCTCAATCTTTTAAAGTTGTTCACAGAAGAAAAAGTTTCGATTACACCAACATGCCCATTAGTGTAACAGCGTTATGTCTGCAGACTTATAACGCTATAAACAAACAAACAAAAATATTCGACCTTCCCAGTGTTAATATTACTTAATTTCAGTATGATTTAGAAGAAGAAAACAATAAGCACATAAACACGATTTACTGATTAAAGTTCCCAAAAAGTTATTAAATTTAAACATTTAAATGAAAATTAAAATGCCACACGTTCTATTGAAAAGCACTGTTTCTATCATAACAATTTAATTATAACAGTACAACTAACACCACAGGCAACGAAAATCTAAATAATTTTGAAGATTAGTTGATTTTTATTCATCGCAAAGCTACACAGTGGGCTGTTTGTGTTATGCACACCACGTTATTGAAACGTATTTTTAAACGATGCAAGACTGCAGAGTTATCGCTGAATTTCTGAAAAGCCTGAAAAAGTATCCGATAATTGTTATGTACAAATATAGCCATTGTTAACAGAACAACTGGCTGACACACACACACAAATGTTTCCATAGTCCAGTGCTTTATATGGATCCTTTTTCTTTTTGAATACAATTCAGTATGATGAAATTTGATGT